>NC_043977.1:16156651-16526651 GCF_902148855.1 Sphaeramia orbicularis
TGAGCAATATTGACACCTTTTTTCTTTTTTTTCTTTTTTTTTAAAAAAAAGAGAACAGTGTACTTTGTACCAATGATGTCCTGTGTAATATGTTCTGAGACTATTGCATAAAAATTTGAATTTAAAAAAAGGCAAATTTTTAATATTTCAAAAATTTGTTGAAAATCAAAATTTCTCAAATCTGTGAAGTAACTTTGTAGACAGTCCTAAGGAACCTACATGGAAAACTGAACAAATACGACGTTACTTCCTTGAATTTTCATTTCTACATTATGCTGTGCAAAGAAGTCAATTAGTAGCAATCAGAAAGCTTGTATCATTTCCATATTCAAAATAAATCAATAAAAAAATAAAATCCCCCCATAAAAAGTCACCAAATTATGTATTTTTCTTAGAGTTCCCAGTCTAAAGTCTCTACAGACATAAACGGTGTATTTCTAAGCACAGCACTAACTCTGCATTAGAGTTTTTATCTGCTTTTAGGGCTTTAACAATATTTCCTCTTGTAGAGAAATAATAAAGTACATTTTCTGTTTTATGCATGCCTGTGGTCTCCCAGGGGCCAAAACCAGCCAGTGCTGAATGTGATGACAGGCCAGGCCTTCATTACAGCGCAGAACCACGGCTACGGAATAGACAGCTCGTCCCTGCCCTCGGGGTGGAGCCCGCTGTTCATCAACGCCAACGATGGCACAAATGAGGTTAATGTTCATTCACTTTTTAAGACAATGAGGAATTTTATCGTTTTGTTCTCCGGGTGTTGATTAAAAACCACCAGACTCTAAGAGGACTGCAGCCCAAAAAAACACAGATTGCATTGTCGAACTGGTAACAAATGACATGCAGAAATGCTGTTAATTCTTCATATTTTCCAGGGTATCATGCACAACAGCAAACCTGTTTTCACAGCCCAGTTCCATCCCGAGGCTAAAGGCGGTCCCACAGACACAGAGGTAATTAAAGTCTTTGACAGTGCTGCATAAAGCACCAAAATCCTACAACGGTTAAGATCTTAACAGGATGTAACTAAGAGTCCTTCACCGAAACAAAACTTCTATGTCCAAAGTATGCGACGGAGAAGTGAACTTTTATTCTTTACGTTGATATGATATAAAGAAAGAGCAAAGGGAGGGAGAGATAAGCAAACAAAGTGAAGCGTGTAATGAGATAAACAAGCAAGCTATGCCAAAGATGCAGTAGAGTACATCATAGGGTCCTGGAAAGCAAACGTAGCAGCAGGAAACAAGACCATGTTCCCACATCCCTACCAGTGGATTCTGTAATCATCTCAGGCCACAGGTGTTTGGGAGAGCGCTAACGGTGCCTGTCGCTCTACCTGCATATGTCGTCGATGTCAGTTTTCATCTCCCAAATGGCAGCTGAGGTCTGCAGTTCAAGTCCTGGTCAAAATAATGTTGCAACCTCTGTCATATTAAGGCGACATGGGAGTTTACAAAATGTACAGCTGACAAAGAATTGCTATACAACGTGTATAAAAAAAAAACTATACATTTTGAAAAATCACCCCCAGTTCTGCATTTGATCATTTTTGGAATTTTCTTTTATGGACGTCGGTAGGTAGGGAATTGGTGGATATTTGTCCAAATTTACAGACCCAGGTTTTCATGCATGAGTGAGCAGGGGCAAATTGCGCAATCCAAGTTAAAACTGGTTTGTGAGAAGTAGCGGTGGAATTTAAATCCAATCAAAGGTCATAGGAGGGGACAATGGGCATCCGTCTTGTTTTCCACAAAATTGCCAGGTTACAGCATTTATACTTTGGCCACCATGTCAATTTGATTTCTTTACCCATGGCAGCTGTTCCTGCCTTTCAATGTTAATTCAACTTGTTTAGGCCTGAAAATGTCACTGAGGACAGGCCAAGTTAGGGTTAAGGTTAGGTTAACCCTAACCCTAACCCCACCGCTACTTCGTGCAAACCAGTTTTAACTTGGATTGCGCAATTTGCTCCTTAGACAAATTGTGACAAATTTGGACAAATATCCACCAATCTCCTACCTACCAACTTCCATAAAAGGAAATTCCAAAAATTATCAAATGCGGAACTGGGGGTAATTTTACAAAATGTATAGGTTTTTTTTTTTGGATACACCCTATATAAGGACATACAAAACATTCAGGCATTCTGTTTGCTTCGTCAAATCCTGTTTGTTATGAAAATAAGTTTCTCTGTTTGACCTTTACAATTGTTCGCGTATTTGACTTGCTATTACTTTGTTGGATCTGATGTTGATGTGCAGCTTTTTATAATAAAAATGTCTCATTCCAGTTTGACTTGGTGTACTCAGTCTGGTTCGCAGCCAGCTCATTTGGAGAATTACAATCTTTTTTTTTTTTTTTTTTGTGCTTGGCTAGTGTCAAAAGAGCTTTATGTCAATATGGACTTGACCTAATGCTCCTGTTCACTAAGCCAATGCTTCAGGGCACATTTTGGAACAACTGCATTTTTTTTTTACAAGGTTTGATATTAAAATACAGTACTTAATGAAATCTGAACCTGAATTATGAATTCAAATATGAATGCATATGTCCACTACGGTTCAAATCCAGGACAAAAAAACTTGTGTCAGCTTGGTTTTTAAAAGGATAAATTACCTTTAACAGTTTCCATTAAAAATGTATTATGATTAATTCACTTGGATGATTGTCCTTCAGTGTCCAGTGATGCAAAGTGTTTTGTATCTTACTGTTTTTTTTTTGGGTTTTTTTTATGTTTATGTTTTGAAAGAGGAAAGGTTACTTCAGTTCATTGTTATGTAAGGCACGTCTGTAAAATCATGATTTATAACACCCAACTAGTTTGAGCAGTTCTCCTTCCAAGATTCCACTGTGCCAGTTCTTTTCTTTTCTTGCCTTTCTGTAAAGTGACTCATCCACTGTAATTACTTACTCCGCGGTAATAAAATGGTATCAGCCTGCTTATTTTGTTTTCATACCTAACCATCTGCTTTCTCATATATGTTTTTACATGTATTTGCAGTTCCTTTTCGATGCCTTCATATCCCTGATCAAGAAAGGAAAGGATACCAACATAGTGTCAGTCATGCCAAATCCACCCAAAGTTCCCCAAAGAGCTCCGGTACAGTATATAACACATAAGTTGACATGTTTCCCTTTGAACAATAACAGTGGTTGACTCTCTGGCCATGGTAATGCAGGTGTCAAAGGTCCTGGTGCTGGGCTCTGGGGGTCTTTCTATTGGTCAGGCTGGAGAGTTCGACTACTCTGGATCTCAAGCCGTTAAGGCCATGAAGGTAAAAGCTGCACCACAAGTTACCTTAGAATGAAGTTTTATTTTTGTTAAAGGTGCAGGAGACTTTCATCGACTTTCATCGAATTTTTCATCAAATCTGTAAAACCTCAGTCATAGCCTAAGTATCACGAATCTGTAAGTCTTTCTGTGATTACTCACCTGAATCTGTTGCATTACGGTGAACAATTTCAAAGTGCCATTCACCATAAACAAACCCGTGTGTTTACATTCAGAGCCAGGCAGCTGTGCGAACCTCCCTGCAGTGGTAGCACGAGCCTCCATTTCCCACAATGCACGTCACGACAAAAAAATTCTGAAGATGCCCAAGTTACCTCCCAGTTTTACAGATTTGATGAAAAATTCGTCACGAAAGTCTCCCACACCTTTAACCCTTAGGGGTCCACGGTCACGGCCCTGTGACTCAATCACATGGCATATTCAACACGTCGTACCACTTGAGACAGTTGCATTCGAAAGTCTGGACTTGAAACACTCTCCCACTTTTTATTTGATGTTGATAGAGCAAATACAATGAAACGGAGATATAACGTTTTGAAAACAGAAGAAAACACCAATGTAAAGATGTGCTTCATTGTCAGATATTTGAGAATAGTTTTAATTTATTACAATTTTGATTTTATATACTTAGTTTTTGGAACTAATATTCACTTTTAAGATTAAGATTTTTTTTTTTTGAAGAGGCTTGTTAAGCCTGTTTGTGTTATTTATGCATTAAATTATGTAAATTTTTCAAATTGGATTTTATATTTTTTGTGTGTTTTTTGGCCTTTTGCATTGATATAGTAGGTTAAAATGAAAAAAATAATAGGCAGACGATATAGATGAAGTTGTGCTGAAAACAAAGATACCAAACATGGGTATAGTAAACATTTTTTTATGTAGTTTATAAAGGCAAAATCAAAAGTACTCAAAAACGGCCAAACTAGGCTCAGACCCCTATTAAATATATAGTAGATGCAGATAGATTATACAAGCATCTGTTGATAGGAAAGTGCCAGAAGCTATTGTATATTCATACAGTGATAATCTAAGATAAAACTTAGTAGTTTGTAGAATTTAAAGGATAACAATAGTGTGAAGCAGGAATAAAACCAAGGGGCAAGGATTTCAGCTGCAAAAAGCCCTGACTCCCATAGGCTTACTTTAAACATCTGTCTAAAAGTTCTGAGTAAGTTGTTTTTTTTCCCAGGACTCATTCTGCAGTTGTTAAACCTTTATAGCACACTTATAGAAATACTCTGAAATTCAAAATTTCAACCTTAGTGTGTTATTAGACATCGTCATCTACCTCCTCTTGCCTTAAAACATCTGAACAGCACTTGCTAAAAAGTAAACACATGCAATAAAACAACTGTTAAAGGTCATAAACTGACAAAAATCCCTCATATTCACTATTTAGAGCTTCAAAAACGTCCATAAAATCTCCCTGAATGACTGTATAATGTTATAAAAACCAACATGCTTCTGCACCTCACTGAGGCACGGGATTGGCCCCATATTTAATGTTTGAGGAAATTACCAAAAACAGTCACTTACCCGATAAAGGGTTATTTTTGTTTGGAACCTTTAATAAGCGACCTGGTTCATCTTTAAATTTTTCCACTGTTAATAAGATCACTTGCCGAGTGGCTTTTTGGTTTGTTTAACAACTGTCCATAGTTGAAGTTAATAGATTCCACTAACAAGACTGTAAAGTGACTTTGTTATGCAGTGTTTGATGAAGTTTACCTCTTTTAAAAGCCTTCATAACAGCACATGATAAACCAATGGGTGATGTCATGGTTCTTCCATCCACTGATTATATACATATACAGTATGGGAAAACGCTATTGCCAATTTATTGACCGATATTATTCCAAAAAATGTTGACACAAAAATCACTTTTATTAATGTCTGAAATCTTTCACTTTATTAAAAAATGGATATCTGTTGAACTTAGCTGCTAAATCAATGTAATAAATTCCTGAATGAATGAATACATTAATAAATAGTTTTATTTTTATCAATTCCTATCTGAAAAAAATCTAATTTGAGGTGATTTTTATCTTTTGAACAGTTTTTCCTTAACGTCAGTGTGTATAGTTTAGAAGCTTAATAAATCAACAACTTACTGATGGGTTGTAAAACATGTTAATGAATTAATTAATTGCCTACACTGATTCTTCTACCTCTTACTTTTCAAGGAGGCAGATCATGGTACATCCCAAAACGGTTGAGAACTGCACAAACAATATCTTTGGGGCTTGTGCCTAGAATATCTAAAAAACATATATAGTGATGAGTTTAGTGTAATTCAAGAAGTGATTTATTGTACAGTCTCAGAAAAAAATTATTAGACCATCAAAAGTCATCAAAAACAATGGTTATGCAATCAAGTACTAACTCCTGTGTGTATCATGTGACTAAAACCGACAGAACAGAAAACATGGAATGCAAAAAAAAGCACTGTTTTTGTCAGTACAATGCCATAGCTATTGATGTAAGAACTGAAGTGATTTTGGTTATTATCAAGAAAATGTGGAAAATGTCTAGATATCAGCTCTGAAATTAAACTCTTATGAGCTATTTTTGTTGTAATCATTATATTTGTCCAAACAAATGTACCTTTAGTTGTACCAGGCATTAAAATGAACAAGAAATTGAAGAAAACAAGGGTGGTCTAATAATTTTTTCCACAATTCTATTTGGGTATCTGCCAGTGAAGTGAGATATTTGGAGAGCATTTAAAGACCAGAAAACAATACAGTATGAATCTGATCTGTTTATTGCCTCATGACATAGAGCATCACTGTCAAAAACTAGATGGAAATTTGCATACCCTCTAAAAAAACTAAAATAGATTCTTTTTTACAGACGCAATAAATTTCTCATGCACTTCTTTATTAAGCTGGAACAAGTAATGATGCTGCTGAGTTGGTTAATAAAAACTAAAAAAAAAAAGATATAATTACTTTCTTGGCTGATTACAAATGAAAGCTTAAATGTCATAAAAGTAAGTTACTGTTATTAAAATTGTGTGTGTTGTGTTCTAGGAGGAGAACCTGAAGACAGTGCTCATGAACCCAAACATTGCCTCAGTTCAGACAAACGAGGTGGGCACCAAACAGGCAGACTCAGTCTACTTCCTGCCCGTCACACCACAGTTTGTGACAGAGGTCATCAAAGCTGAGCGTCCCGACGGCATCCTGCTCTCGATGGGTGGACAAACTGCTCTGAACTGTGGTGAGACGTGATCTGCTCTGGAACTGTGGGGTTATTAATATAGTGGTTAAATAACAACGAGGAGATGATTAGGGATGTGTATTGACAAGAATCTGGCGATATGATACAAATTGCAATATGAGGATCACGATACGATATATTGTGATATATCATGATACTATTAACAAAGGTGATAGTTTTTGTTTTGTTTCTTTTTTTAAAAACATTATTTCCAAGAAAAATGTATCGTGCTGCATTTTGATAAATAAAGTTTTAACATGCACTTTTACCAGAACAAAAATCACACAACTAAATAGATGAATAAATAATGTTTTGCAGACATTACAGTTTAAGATCCTGCTTGAATGTTCGTATGCTAGTGTGAAAAGAATGCGTAGTGTTCAGTCTCTAAATCATCCAACATCGGAACGTTATTTTTGTGCATTCCCAATAAAAAAGCTAAAATTTGCGTCTTTCAGACACTAAAAAGTGCTTTTAGGATGCTTGAAATAACCGTTATCAATTTAAAAAAAAAAAAAACTACATGTATGACCTGCAGTATCACAATATTACTTTTGTAGTTTACAAACAACAGAGCAAAAATACCCATGTGAATATATAAATAAGAGCATGATAAACAACAAAGAAAAACAAAAAACAAAAGTGAATCTTCACAATATCTGCATTTGAATAAATACTTAAAAAAATAGTGATACAGTAGTTTTTAATATTGATACAGTATCATGAAGTGAAATACCGCTATATATTGTGGAACCGATATTTTCTTACACCCGTGGAGATGATGCTAAGGGGTGTGTATTGGCAAGAATTTAGTGATACGATACAAATGGCAATACTAGGATCACGGAACAGTATATTGCGATATATCACTATACTGTTAACAAGGCGATAGTTTTTGTTTTGTTTCTTTTTTTAAAAGATTATTTCCTGGTAAAATGTGGAGTGCAGCATTTGGATAAATAAAGTTTTTACATGCGGCTTTACTAGAACAAAAATCACACAAATAAATAAATAAATAAATAAATAATGTTTTGCAGACATTACAGTTTAAGATCCTGCTTAAATGTTTGTATGCTAGTGTGAAAAGAATACATAGTGATCAATCTCTAAATCATCTAACCCAGAGCATTATTCTTGTGCATCCCCAATAAAAAAACAAACAAACATTTGCCTCTTTCAGACTGTAAAAAGTGCTTTTAGGATGCTTGAAATAACCGTTATCAATTAAAAAAAAAACTTCATGTATGACCTGCAATATCACAATCCTACTTTTGTAGTTTACAAACAGAGCAAAAATACCCATGTGAATATATAAATAAGAGCATGATAAACAACAAAGAAAAACAAAAAAACTAAAATGAATCTCCACAATATCTGCATTTGAATAAATACTTAAAATTATTGATACAGTAGTTTTTAATATTGATACAGTATCATGAAGTGAAATACTGCAATATATTGCGGAACTGATATTTTCTTACACCCCTGGAGATGATGCTAAGGGGTGTGTATTGGCAAGAATTTAGTGATACGATACAAATGGCAATACTAGGATCACGGAACAGTATATTGCGATATATCACGATACTGTTAACAAGGCGGTAGTTTTTGTTTTGTTTCTTTTTTTAAAAGATTATTTCCTGGAAAAATGTAGAGTGCAGCATTTGGATAAATAAAGTTTTAACATGCGGCTTTACCAGAACAAAAATCACACAAATAAATAAATAAATAATGTTTTGCAGACATTACAGTTTAAGATCCTGCTTAAATGTTTGTATGCTAGTGTGAAAAGAATACATAGTGATCAATCTCTAAATCATCTAACACAGAGCATTATTTTTGTGCATCCCCAATAAAAAAACCCAAACATTTGCCTCTTTCAGACTGTAAAAAGTGCTTTTAGGATGCTTGAAATAACCGTTATCAATTTAAAAAAAAAAAAAAAAAAAACTTCATGTATGACGTGCAATATCACAATACTACTTTTGTAGTTTACAAACAACAGAGCAAAAATACCCATGTGAATATATAAATAAGAGAATGATAAACAACAAAGAAAAACAAAAAAAACTAAAATGAATCTCCACAATATCTGCATTTGAATAAATACTTAAAAATATCGAAACAGTACTTTTTAAAATCGATACAGTATCATGAAGTGAAATACCGCTATATATTGTGGAACCAATATTTTCCTACACCCCTGGAGATGATGCTAATTGTCTGCAAAGCACTGATACCGAAAAGGTTAGAGATGTCAGATAAAGATAAGTGCAGTCCGACAGTAGTACTGCACTGTCATGGTACAGCTTCATTCAGTCACAGGTCCTCTGAAAGAAGAGGCTGGTAATGACCAATTAGGGTCAAGACTGTCAGATGTACAGACCCTTCACACTTCTCAAGTTGTAGCTCCTCTAATCCTAACCCATCCCACTTCAGATGTGAGCAGTAGCGAGAACCTGAGAATAGAAGAGCCGGTGTAGTAGGCATTCATCTGTCTGTCATTCAGTTACAGTTGTATGTAGTTGTAACTCTGGGTTCCTTTTTCTGGTTTCTGTTTTCTGCACTTCCTGTCCTAGCCAACATAGCAGAAGCAGTTAGCCAAAATAGAAATCACAGCCATACACCCACACTAAAAATATACATAAAACACGATAAAAGTCACTTCTAAAACCATACATAAATCACGAAACTAAGAACATACATATAGAACACCATCAAAAATTTAAAAGGTACTAAAAGTATAAAACAATGTCCTTTAAAATATATTTTTATTCTAATTTTCTAAACTTTCTCTTTCATTTTTAGCATATTGTTCTAGTATGAGTGTTTGCTAAATGTAATGTGGTACACTCGCTTCATTAGAAAATGGTGATAACCTGCATTAATGTCATTGATACTGTTGGTGTCATCAGCTGTGTCAAACAAATGTCAAATTATGAAGTAATGCACAATAATTTAATGAAACATATAGGTAAGAAGTCATTTTAAGAAGAAAACTCAAAATATGAAGAGGCAAACAAAGTCCTCCTAAATCTTCCATCTGTGTTTTTTTTTTTTTTTTTTTTTTTTTTTTTTTTTACATTGATGCATTATCATTCTTTGAATATTCTCTGTATATTTAATTTGTGGCCTGGTTTTTATTTGGTGTTCAGGAGTGGAATTATTCCAGAGTGGCGTCCTGGAGAAGTATGGCGTCAAAGTCCTTGGAACCCCAGTGGAGTCCATCATGGCCACAGAGGACAGGCAGCTTTTTGCTGATAAACTCATGGAGATCAATGAGAAGATCGCACCCAGTATCGCTGTGCAAACGGTGAGGATCCCAAATCTAGTAACAACATAGTTATTAAAGGAGGAAACTTGTAAAAATCTATGTGAACACTTGTCTTTATGTCTTTAGTTGCTGTGTATGCAGATTTCTACAATCTTAATAACATGTGTTTGCATGGTTCAGGTGTCTGATGCCTTGGATGCAGCAGAGAAGATCGGCTACCCAGTAATGTTGCGATCTGCTTATGCCCTTGGAGGTCTTGGTTCTGGTCTGTGTGCCAACAAAGAAAAGCTGGAGGAAACTGCTCACAAGGTCAGAATCTACACATAAGGGAAGTTATGGTGCAGGGATCTGGGTAGAGCTGCAACCGATTAATCGACTCAAAATGATCCAAAAAAATCATTCAACCACAATTCTCCTGAATCAAAGCTTTGTTTCCTTCATTTCTCTGCTGTTAAACATTGGTTCCACTGTTGTGTTTCACACGGACGCTTATTGTGACGCACAACGAAGCTTCACTTCAGGAAAACTACAATAGAATATCTCCCCTCAATCAATTTGAGTCGATTAATCGAATTGGGAATTTTTGCATTGGCTTCAAGCACCTAATCGATTAATCGGTTGCAGCTCTAGATCTGGGTACATTAATTATCTGTGTTATTTGTACTTTGTTGACTTTATCTACTCATGTCAATTTATTATAAACCTGAAATTGAGTTTGGGGGATATAATGGTTTTACAGTGACCGCTGCCACTGGATCCTCTGCCGGATATTCTTTGTGTGAACGTGATAACTAGGACAGATTTAGTTGGATTTCTTCTCCCTAGTGGAAGAACCCTATTGATTTCAGCTTCTCTATGAGTATTATAAGTCACCTGAATGGGGTTGCTTTAGTTGAAAATCAGTTTTTTGGACATAAATCAAGCAATAATAGGCTGATTGAGATAAAATTTGGTTCATATTGATCGTCTTACAAATGTCAATTTTCTGGCTACCATCCAGAGTTCATATGGTGTCATTTTCATTCACTAGGTGGAGTTTTGTGGAGAAAAATGGGTTCTCTGACCATTATTCTGCCACTATCAGGTCGATGTAGCTCAAATTGAGTTCATATCGATTGTCTGACAATTATCGTGGATAGATTTATATATAGCAGAGGATTGGGGGGGATTTCGGGGATATACCCTTGCTGTCGGCCCCCAACAGCATTAGGCCTCATTTACAGTTTCACTATATTGAGGCGTCATTTTTAACAAAATCAAACCACGATCAAATAAACTGGCAATAAAATAATGAAAGGCTGTTCAGTCAATTATAAAACCTCAAGAATATTGAAGAGCAATAAAAATGCAATAAAATGTACATTAGACCAAGTTACAAAATGCAGTCTTTTTTTCTATTTTATTTTTATCTCCATGTTTTATGATAGACAAAATAAACCAAAAAAACAAAACAAAAGACAGACCACAACGATTAGAGCATCCAGGCTCAATCTCCAGACAAACAAACGACAGACAGGTTCAGGACAAATTAGGATAAGATTGCACAGGTTCAAGGATTTCTTTGATTAACATGCACATTCTATTTTTCCCGATATTTTTTTACATTTATCAGTAGTGAGTCTTAATGAGAAGGTCAAACAAAATGCAGACCTGGTTGTAAAGGTTGTAAAGAATGAATAACACAAACCCCAGTATGGAGCCTTGTGAGACACCATTTGGACTTTGCCTAAAGTGAAATTTATCATTTATAATAACCACATACTGCTGTCTGTCCTTAAAATATGTATAACCAGTTATGTTACCTTTTTAAAAACAGGTCATGATCAAATGTTGAATGTGTAATTGAATACCTTAGAAATATTAATAAAAGGAACTACTCAGCCTTCTATCAATCCGAAGTCTAATAATGCCATGTGAAATCAGAGGAACAGGAGTACTAGTGATGTGCTTTTCTAAAACCTAGTCGCTGGATAATAGAATGAGCTCAAAGGAAATACAAGAGTTTGCCATTCGAGTCTTGTATTTGTTTTTGATTGTGAGGTCAGAGGTTCAAGCATCTTTATGTAAACGGCTTACACAAGCAGTCTTCTACACCTTGTTAAAACTTGATAATGTATGTTATGCAGTGTACCACATCTGGAATGGCAAGATGTAAAAAGCAGAGATGAAATTTATCTTAAACAATCAAATTCTTCTTAAGTATTGATATTCCAACATCTCAACAGCAGGTAAAGTAGCATACAAGAACCCACTTAGGACACAAAAATCACCCACAAATCAACACTAAGTATCCACAGACTGCAAAAAATATAAAGTGAATAACGTAGAGAGCTCATTGTTTACACATATCACTTTTATGGTATCATCTAATTTTCTTCTTCAAACTAAAACTCATAGCTGCTTCGGTCAAAATATCACCGTATCGTATAATCTTGTGCTACATCAGCTGAGTATCTTAGCTCTGTAGCTCTTTAGACAGAAAACAGCCACAGTAAAACCACAAATCACCTCTGTTTTCTGTACGGTTTGTTTTATCAATGGCTGCACTATAGATCTGTTTGGAATCAAACAAACAAGGTTAGAAGTGTCACAGTTTAGTCTGAATCATGGATCAACAAACGACAACTTGGCAAAGATAATAACATCCCATAATAGCTTTATACCTTCAAAAACCTCAGAAGCAAACACACCCGTGCAGAAGAAATCCTGCGATTTCAGCACCAATGGCCAGTCTTTTCATTTAGAGTTGTGTTCAGTGGCGAAAAAACAGCAGTACTTATAGCTTTTACCACAATCAATCAATATCAATCTAATATATTGGTGTCTTTGGCATAACTTCATAGCTCTTTATTCTATTCGAGTACACCATAATTGTTTATCAGTAGCTGTGGTTGTAGTCCATACTGAAAGTATGTCCAAACTTCGAGCCGATCACCTAAAATGTTCAGTTGTTGGTTGAATGGGACAGAGCAGCACAGCCAACAGCTTGGAGGGGGCGGGGCCTGAAGTGGCTCATGTGCATTTAAAGGGGCAGCGCTCAAAATGACCTTTCTGGTGTCATTACTCAGAAATAGGGTTGAAGATGGACCTGTGGAGTTGAATTAATGAACAATTCAGACCCAAGCATAGCATTTACAGTTTATGTAGACCACAGGGAAATGTTTTAAAATGCATAATTCCATTTAAAAAAGCAAACTATCAGTCCTTTAAGGAACCTAAAATGGTATAAAACTGAAAAAAAACAAAAAAACACAAAACACATTCAACAATGGACATCCAATTAACATCTGTGATTTCAACAGAATTATAACTATGACTCTCCAAATTGTCTTTTGACATTTTTCCATTTTATACTGATATATGTATATATACATATTGTTTCGTATAATTAAACCTACATACTGCCTACTGAGGTCAGGCGTTGGTTTATAGTTTTACCTGTACTTTTCTGTTTGATAGCAGTTCAGCATCCACAGTTTTTGATTCAGTTTTTTCTTTCACTTCCTGATTTCAGTGTCGATGAATGGTGAAATATTGGGTGTTTTATGCTTAATGGTCAAGACCAGGAAAACGTTCAACAACTCCAGTTGGTAAATTGGGCAAAATTCCACCAAAAATCATATCTCATGTTTTTATTCAATTTGACCACATGCTGCATATGTGTATTGTCAAGATTTAGTGCCAGGAAAAAGTTTTAATTTATAAAAATTCCCATATCTCAAAATTTTGCCAATAGATTTTAAATGAGGTATTTTGGACCACTATTTTCCAAGATGCAATATAAAATCTTGTGTGTATGGGCATAAATTTACATAATCATGCTGGATGGTGTGCTGTTGAGGGGAATTTAACTGCCTTGGTGGAGGTTTGCAGTTTCTGCAGCAATAACATAGAACACACTCAGAGTTCTTTTAATAGCTAGAGGCAGGACTCAACCCATTCACTGTAAGTAAAAATCACCTAGAATCATCAACTCAGAATTTTTTTTATGGAGCAAAAAGATCAGCTGTCATGTCAATAGCTGGCGAGAAAGCAGCAGCTATAGGGTAGCCACACAATCCAATCACAATAATAGAACTAAAGCACATTTTTGTTCTGTACAGTGAAGATAGTGCAGTTAAAGTTTGCATCTTGCAAGTTCTGCACATTTTCTCTCATGTCAGTCAATTAGCACTCGGAAAATTTCAGTTTACACCCATAAAAGGCAAAACCTTTGAAACTGTTTAGTTACGTTTCCATGATTCACTACCAAGAGGGTACTAGTTTGCAGTTGCCAAGCAACATTCTCCTGTGCTCGTCCAGTATCCAGCATTATATTTGACAGCTCAATTGGTTCTAATCTGTTATCACAGTCTGTCTGTGCCAGACTCTTTTTAGAGTGGTGCATACTTTTCTATGCCATGCTGTGCTTTCTATTGATTTCCTTATCTGACATTTAATAGTGTGAACTTGGTTTGCTTAATTTTCAACTTATGTGGGAAATATTTCATTTCCTGTTATACTCAGTGGCTGTACAGATGTATAGTTCAACATACAAAAAGGATTAGACACCAGGAGAAAAATATCCTTGAAGCTTTCATATAAACCCTTTTACCATCATGTAGGTGTGTTTGTGTTAAAGGAGTGATACTTTGCTTTTTTAAATTGAATTATGCATTTTAAAACATTACCCTGTGGTCTACATAAACTGTAAATACTATACTTGGGTCTGAATTCTTCATTAATTCAACTCCACAGGTCCATCTTCAATCCTATTTCTGACTAATGAC
Organism: Sphaeramia orbicularis; assembly: GCF_902148855.1. Taxonomy (NCBI): domain Eukaryota; kingdom Metazoa; phylum Chordata; class Actinopteri; order Kurtiformes; family Apogonidae; genus Sphaeramia; species Sphaeramia orbicularis. The sequence continues at coordinate 16,171,212 of NC_043977.1, forward strand.
ACCAGAAAGGTCGTTTTGAGTGCTGGCCCTTTAAATGCAAATGAGCCACTTCATGCCCCACCCCCTCCAGGTTGTTGGTTGTGCTGCTCTGTCCCATTCAACCAACAGCTGAACATTTTAGGTAATGGGCTCAGAGTTTTGGCATATTTTCAGTTTTTACTACAACTGCTGCTGCTGACAAACAATTATGGCGTACTTGGAGAAGTGTTCGTCAGAAGTCTTGACCTTATATGTGCAAATGTCGTGACGTAACAAATTAAGCAGGAATTAAAACAGGTTGTAGAAATCCACTGGATTTTTGCCAAAATGAATATAAAGATAGCTTTGCAGCACCTGGAGGGTTCAAATTCAAACGTTTTTGAACTATTAGGGTCCAAATACACTAATAAATGAACCAAAGACTAATAAAAGTGGGTTTAACAAAATATGACCCCTTTAAAGTTCTCTCCTCATCTTCTCACAAATACACTCACTTGTGTGACTCATGGTATTTAGGTTTAAGTTTTATCATAACTGAAATGAGCTTGAACTGAGTTGCGCACTGGTTCCTTCACTTAAAATTACAATGAGCAAAAACATGGTACTAACTGCCCTACTTATTCGCCCTACCGTATCCGGGCTCTGCCCTCTGGAGACGCCAGCAAATGCACTGTCACAGGTGCTGGTGTTGATAATTTAAGGAGTTAGACAAAGCATTCATTCAGTTGGCAAATATGTACGCAGCCTTATTGCTAACTCAACATTTTCTACAATCGCGGAAAAAATTATTGGACCATCAAAAGTCATCAAAAACAACATTTATGCAATCAAGTACTATCTCCAGTGTGTATCATGTGACTAAAACAGACAGAAAAGAAAACATGGAATGCCTAAAAGCACTGTTTTTGTCACTACAATACCATAGCTACTGATGTAAGAACTGAAGTGATTTTGGTTATTATCAAGAAAACATGGAAAATGTGTAGATATCAGCTCTGAAATTAAACTCTAATGAGCTATTTTTGTTGTTATCATTATATTTGTCCAAACAAATGTACCTTTAGTTGTACCAGGCATTAAAATGAACAAGAAATTGAAGAAAACAAGGGGTGGTCTAATAATTTTTTCTGTATATTTTTTTTCTGTATATTTCATATCAGACATTTAGCATGCCTATTGTGGTATTTAATTAAAATTTCAAACAAAGCTCTCATACAATTTCTATCGTGCTGAATTCCCACATGTTGTGTCATTCTCACCTGCTTTGTGAAGGCTCATGTATCCGTGCAGCATCTAAACTGATAACCGTCTGTGCACGTTGCAGGCGTTGGCCATGAGCAGTCAGATCTTGGTAGAGAAGTCACTGCTGGGCTGGAAAGAGGTGGAATACGAAGTGGTCCGAGATGTGGCTGATAACTGCGTCACTGTCTGCAACATGGAAAACTTTGACCCCCTGGGCATCCACACCGGTATGAAAAGAATGAAATATGTGTATTTGTTGGTTTTTATCGTGTTTTTTTTTTTGGTTCTTTTTGTTGTTTTGTCTTTAAACTGATGCTTTTCTTGTGGGTTGTTCACTTTCCTTTTCATATTCTTCTCCCTCAGTCACTTTTGTTAGTTTCGTCCTTGAAAATCTACCTTCTCTCTTTCTCCCTCTGGGGAAAATGCTTCAGGTTGAACATTTCTGTCTCCTCTTTTTTATTTTTTTTTACTCCAGTGCTTGCTGATTTGTTTGTATTGACCAAATTTACTGCGTACCTGATCCCTAATGTTAGCTTTTTGCCTTATGTGTTTTCCGGTTTTTGTCCTGCCTCTGTAAATCGAGAAAAATATTAGACATCAATACTTAAACAACACACTCAGGCCTTTGGGTTATCTCAGTTCTCGAAGCTAAAATGTACATTTTGTACAGAACAACAAGCGATGGAAGCAAAAGGTTGGAGAATGCGGTGAAATGCTTTCAGAGGATATAATTCTCTGACCATGCTCTTCTTGTGTTTTTGTGTTTTTTTGACCTAAGAGCCCACTTCCTTCATCAGAGGGGTTTCTCATGTTATTTGTAAATCTATTTCTTTTAACGCCATGCTTATTTTTATTGGCAGTACTTCAGTATGACTTTATCTCGTCTCTGGCTGTTTCTCATTTCCAAACCCAGGGCTGAATAACTGTATTTAATCCCAGCTTTTGCTCAAACATTATCTTCTCTCTCTCATCAGGTGACTCCATAGTTGTGGCACCCAGTCAGACTTTGTCCAACGAAGAATACCACATGCTTCGTGAGACCGCCATTAAAGTGGTTCGCCACCTTGGTATCGTTGGTGAGTGCAACATCCAGTACGCCCTGCACCCCTCTTCCTTGGAATATTGCATCATTGAAGTTAACGCCCGCCTCTCGAGGAGCTCTGCCCTCGCATCAAAAGCAACTGGGTGAGAATTTTACGCATATAGTTCTTGTAAGAACTAGAAAAGCAATCGGAGAGCGCAGACCTCTGCCAAGACAGATCCTCCCCACCGATCACCACCAAAATTTTATCATTTGTTCCTTGTGCCAGTATCAACATTTCCTGAAAATTTCATCAAAATCCACCCCCCCATCCTCGTCCCCCCGATCACCACCAAAATTTTATAATTTCTTCCTTGTGCCAGTATCAACATTTCCTGAAAATTTCGTCAAAATCCATCCATAACTTTTTGAGTTATCGTGCTAACAGACAAACAGACAAACTCTGATGAAAACATAACCTCCATCGTTCCTTGGCACAGGTAATGAAACTGTTAAAGATGCATATTTACATTTGACCGAGAAAAAAGTGATTGTAAGTCTTAAGGCTGCAAATCTGCTACTTGTACGATTCTAGATATGTTAGGCTATGAAATGTTTGAATACAGAACTGTTTTTTTTTTTTCTTTTTGATGCAATCAGCTATAGTTCTTACACACATTTGCTTAATGTAAACATAATTTTTCCATTAGGAGTAGGGCTGCATGATATTGGGAAAAAAACTGACATTGCGATTTTTTTTTTTTTTTTTAACCCTGCGATATGAAAAAATACTCAGGAGGATATAATAGCTGTGTGGTGCCGACATAAATGGTCAAACAAATTAGTTGTTTCCTCTCATTGTGGCAACAGGTGCATTAAGGCACTATCGACACAGAACATGTATTTCAGTACCATCCTTCTTGAAGCCGAAATAATTCCAGATAACTGACTTGCTTACAGACAAACTCTGATGAAAACATAACCTCCTTCATTCCTTGGCGGAGGTAATGAAACCGTTAAAGATGCATATTTAGATTCGACCGGGAAAAAACTGATTGTAAGTCTTCAGGGTGCAAATCTGCTACTTGAACGATTCTAGATACAGTGAGGCTATGAAATGTTTGAATACAGAACTGTTTTTTTTTTTCTTTTTGATGCAGTCAGCTACAGTTCTTACAGAAATTTGCGTAACGTAAACCTAATTTTTCCTTTAGGAGTAGGGCTGCGTGATATTGGAAAAAAACTGACATTGCAATTTTTTTTTATTTTTTTTTTTAACCCTGCAATATGAAAAAAATACTCAGGAGAATATACGGCGTAAATGGTCAAACAAATTAATTGTTTCCTCTCGTTGTGTCAACAGGTGTAAGGCACTATCGACACAGAACACGTGTTTCAGTATCATCCTTCTTGTAGCCAAAATAATTCCAGATAACTGACGTTGCTTTTCTTTTTGGCCCCAAGTCTTCGTTTACGGTGATTTTCTCTGGTTCGTTGCTCATTTTACAAAGTTGTTACCAGCGACTCACTCCAAACTGATTAAGAAAGATTGTGATTGGTGGATCGCTGTGTGCCGTGTGTGTCAGGTACCCTTGAAATTAGATGAGAACACGTTGAGTTCATTTGCCTCCTACATTGCAAGACCTGCGATGTGACTATTGCGCACACGTACATTGCAATGACAATACTCAAATGATATATTGTGCGACTCTAATTTTGAGCTTATAAAATAGTTAGATATACTACAAACAAAAAGTTAAGGATATTTATTTTTTCTGTCTTTTTTTTCATTTTTGCCATTTGTAAATAAAACTATGCCTGATCATTAAAAAAAATGTTTCAATTCACACACCAAAAAAATTAAAGCACTGTGCAAGAATCCAAACTGAAAAAAATAGCCCAAAAATTAAAAATATCCTTAACTTTCTGTTTGTAGTGTCTGTATGTTTGTGTTGGATAAAAGACCAAAAACTCCCTAATACTTCTGTTTATGATGTTCCCTGTATGCGATCCATTGAATACCCTCATCTGGAAGACACTAAGGAGAATCGGCTGACCAGTCCAGGCATCAGCTGTTGTTATCACGCTTTCTGCATTTGCCAGCTCTTGTTTAACTCTGTGTTTTGTTTTGATGTACAGCTCTGGCATGAATTTGCTGGAAAAATGTTGTCTACCATCTACAGTGTTTACCATGTTATAAAAGACCTCTGCTGTGAGGTCTTCATTCCACAGTTAAAGAAAAAAACAAAAACAGGCTCTCCATGCTGTGATTATCTCGTACCTTGCCAAGTTTTAGCTGGAAACGGTCTTTCATATCCACATTTTTGTTTGTGCTCTTTTGTGAACTTAGTTGCTGATGCAAGCTTATGCAAGCTTATGCACAACCAGCATTTTGTTTAACTTTCCTTTGTTTGAAACTCAAATCTTTTCCAGATTGTGGGTTTTAGGTTTGATGGTGGACTGACACCGTGTCAGAGTTGTCACACACTTTTACCAACGCTATGTTACTCTTATGAAAGGTCAAAGGTCAAAGCGAGTCGACACAAGTCTGACCAATGAGCAGCAGCCATGTGTAGAATTAGAGAAGCTCGGACACTTAAACTCAACCATAGACTGGTTCATGTAGATCCATTTAGAGGTCCACCTAACAGTATAGTTGCATATTTGAAGGCAGTATCATTTTCCATATTCAGTTGGATTCTATGTGTTTTAACCCATAGAAACCCCAACAGCCACTGACGAACAAAACTATCCACTGATCTAAAATGTTTAATAACTTCTGATCTGCTAATTCTATCATTACATGTAAATAATTGGTGTAAAATGCAGTTTGTCATCTTTTCGTAGTCATCAGATATGACCCATTTGGATGTTCAGAGGCTCTGTAGTAAACGTGGGAACACCATCATCTTCTACAATATTGATTCACCAGTAAAACCCATGGAGTTGGATCAATGACATTGGATGGACACACTTTGTTTATGTTCAGTTAATGATATATTTGGCTGAAAAAGTCACTTTTTCTTAAGTTTTCTCTGTTTTTGATTTATTAACCCTCAACTTTAAGCTTTTATGAACATCTACATGATCAGTGAATTAAATGTAAGAAAAAAAAACAGATTTTCACTGAAAAAACACAGTGCATTATGTCATAATAAATGATGATAAATCACTTAAGAAAAGTTCAGTATAGAGAACAAAATATTTTGGAACTGACACAACTGTAACACTGGGTCTTTACGGGTTAAATGGGGACAACGGCTCAATTGTATCTGCCTTACACCTCACCAGTCAATCTTTGTATTGATTTTTTTTGTTTGTTTTGTTTTGGCTTTTAAAGCAATATATCGCCAAACCACCTAAAACATTTTTATCTTCTTTTAATCCTTTTACTCATCGGGTTAATTACTCTGGCCTCCAGGTTAGAATCGTCTGTCGGCATCTCAAACATGCTATAAAACCTGTCGTTCCAGTCAGTCTCTCCTCATTTTGGGAATGTTGTACCCATGTCTTTGTGTCTGACTGATTCTGTTGACTGTCTTAAAAAAACAGCTGAAGACACTGTGGTTTAGACAAGCTTTGTTTTTAAGTGAGGAGCTTGCACTGCAAAAATCTAAATCTTACCAAGTGTATTTTTCTCATTTCTAGTCAAAATCACACTTAAAATAAGACATAATTACCTAAAGAGTAACTTGTAAGTGAGATGTAAGAACTTATTTTTAGACAATAGACCTTGAAAATCTTATTTCAAGAAATCTTACCAAGATTATTTTCACTTGTTCCATTGGCAGATTTTGTTTTGCTTGAATTAAGAGAAATTATCTTGAATTAAGCAAAAAAAAAATCTGCCATCTACTTATAATAATGGTAAGTTTTATGCTATTTTAATGTAATGTATTATAGCAGTTTTTGCTAAAATTAATTTGTTTTTGATCATGTAATAGTTTGCTATGTTATGTTGCAAATAAATGTTCATTTTAGATGACATTTAGTCTATATAATGTATATTATTATGGACGGAGGCAGAAAAGCCAGGTGTAGATTACTGCACAAAGTGAGAATTTTATTTTCTTTGGTCAGGATATGTACAGTCGGTGTAGCTTGGATTTACAAGACTGACAATTAATACTGAACAAACAATAACTCAAACTATGAATTATGAAAGAGCTGCAGCATCTGAAACTGACCACAATGAACATTTGAAAGATAAACAGTACCACAGTGCTTCAGTTTCAGCTTCACACTTTGTCATGTCTGTTATGGACTGGGATTGTCTCTGTCAACTCACCATATATTTTTATTAGTAAGTTTTTTGTTGTTTAGTTTTTTTTTATCAATTACTAGAAATTTCAGAACACTGTATTATAGGGTTATGTTATTTTATTTTCACTATTTATATCTGATGCCACACTGCATACACTTTTATTTTAAAACCCTGTGATTTTATCTGCTGAACATGCTCTAGAAATAAACTTTAATCACTTACTGTCCAAATGTTGTATACTCTAAACAAGATGTAAGTTATGGGATCATGTAATACAGCTTTTGCAGAATAGAATGCATATCAACAGGACTTTTTTCTTTGTATTCTTTTTTTTCCTTTTTTACTTTAAAGGAATATAAATTCTAATTACTGTCATGCACCACCAGTCGATTTTTAATGCCCTTCATCTGTTCTCACAGGTATCCTTTGGCGTTTGTAGCTGCTAAGCTAGCTCTGGGGATCCCTCTGCCAGAGATCAAGAATGCAGTATCTGAGAAGACCACCGCCTGCTTCGAGCCTAGTCTAGACTATATTGTCACTAAGATACCTCGATGGGATTTGGATCGCTTTCAGGGCATGTCTCGAGAGATAGGCAGCGCCATGAAAAGCGTTGGAGAGGTGGGAGAAGCTCCGCAGACGAACACCCACTCACTTGTTGAATTATTGACTATGCTCAAACATTCACCTTGTACTGTACGGCATCATCTGTACCGTCTATCTGTATTCAGGTGATGGCGGTGGGTCGGACCTTTGAGGAGAGTATGCAGAAGGCACTGAGGATGTGTCATCCATCTGTGGATGGATTTGTACCCCAGCTGCCACTCAAGAAAGCCTGGGCAAACACCCACAACCTGCAACAGGAGCTGGCTGTGCCCTCAAGCACCCGTATCTTCTCCCTCGCCAAGGTACGCTCCAGTTTTCTCATTGCAGTCACACAAATCACAAGAAAAGCAAAATGAATCGCATCAAAACGGAATGAAAAAAACATGAAATGCAGTGGAAAGTGTGTCCCTAGCCTACCTGCATGCATAATTGCGAATAACTGAGTGAGAATACGCATCTTTGAAATTCTAATTTAGCCGTTTTAAAGCAAATATACGGCTGGAGTTTTTGTTTACCAAACTGACACGCATTCTTCAATCCATTCATACGTGTGGGCAGATCACATAATAAGTCTGGTTTTGCACTTGCTCCATACAGCGCTTGTCGGCCCGTCTTTTTACTCCGTTGAATCAGACGGAGGTGAAAACAGCACTTAAATAAATGCACTTAGATACAGGGTCAGTCTCCATCAATTGAACACAGGGATGATGCATAAACGATCACAAGTGAAAAACATCTCCAGGCTCACCGCTTCAACACGCTTTTATTGCCAGCGCAGAGACGAGGTTATGATGGGGTTACGTCGGTGTCAAACGCTCCAGCTGTGTGAGTTTGGTGTCGAGACAGCGGAGGTGAATTTACCCCCTGAAATATGGTAGGAGATCATCAGCGGGAGCAACAGCATTAGGGATTAATGTTCCTAGTCTTATTTCCAGGCAGTCAAACACTAGTAATAATGCCTCAAGGTGATCAGCGCAGACACGTCACTGGCAGGTCTCATCCTTTTCATCTTGTTGCTCATCATTTAATTAGACCTTTAGGGCTCAGACTGTTTGAGACAATAGATCACAACAGAAATGAAACAGAACACTTGAAGGATGTTTATTAAAATGTTAGGTATATTAAATTTTAATATGTTTATTTGTGTACAATATGACTCAGGGCTGTGGAGTAGGCAATTCACTCTTTTTGTGTGTTTTTTTTTCTAACATGAACTCCACACAAAACCTGATTCTCCAGACATTCTTCTTTATTAAATGGAAATGCAGTGTATGTACACAATATAAGAACAAAAAACCAGCATGTGCAAGTTGCTTCAGTATCTATGTGTGTTATACATTAATATAAATGTATTTTCAACAAGTGGTGCCAATCACAACAAACCCCGCCCCTCACACGTATCACACCCATTATAAGTAAATAAGAAGATTTTAAAAATTCATAAAAAATTTTAACTGTAACCTACTGTTCCTAAAATGTAATGAGATCCATTCTAGGTCACTGGCAAACTACAATGTTAATTTGGTATGAATTCAACCAGCAGTTTTGCTGCTACGGAGATGTGAAATTCCACCCATTATAAGTAAATAGGGGAAAAAGCATTAAAAAATTCAAACTTTGATCTACTTTTCCCAATATATACTGACATCTATTCTGGGTCACTGGCAATCTATAAACCAAATTTGGTGTGAATTCAACCAATAGTTTTGCTGCTAGAGTGTTAACAATTAAAGAAACAAAGAAACAAACCGAACCAAAAACAATACCCCTTGCTTCCCCTTCGGGGGGTGGGGTAATAAAATGAATCCCTGCATTATCATAATACATTGATTTGTGTACAGTATGTCTTAGGGCTGTGGAGTGGGCAATTCACTCTTTTTGTGTTTTTTTTTCTAACATGAACTCCACACAAAACCTGATTCTCCATACATTCTTCTTTATTAAATGTAAATGCAGTATATGTACACAATATAAGAACGAAAAACAGCATGTGCAAGTTACTTCAATTTCTATGTGTATTATGGATTAATACAAATGTATTTTCAATAAGTGGTGCCAGGCACTACAAACCCCGCCCCTCACACATATTTTGCCCATTATAAGTAAAGGGGAAGATTTTAAAAATTCATAAAAAATTTGAACTTTGACCTACTGTTCCCAAAATGTAATGAAATCCATTCTAGGTCACTGGCAATCTATGAAGTCAATTTGGTATGAATTCAAGCAATGGTTTTGCTGCTACAGACATGTGAAATTTCTCCCATTAGTAGTAAATAGGGTGGGTGGGTGGGGTTTAAAAATTCCTAAAAAATTTAAACTTTGATCTACTTTTCCCAAAATATAATGACATCTATCCTTGGTCACTGGCAATCTATAAACCAAATTTGGTATGAATTCACCTGATACTTCTGCTGCTACAGACATTTGAATTTTCGCCCATTGTAAGTAAATGGAGAAAAAAACATTTAATAAAAATTCATAAAAAAATTATAACTTTGATCTACTTTTCCCAAAATGTAATGAGACCTATTTTGGGTGACTGGCATTCTATAAACCAAATTTGGTATGAATTCAACCAGTAGTTTTACTGCTACAGACATGTGAAATTTCACCCATTATAAGTAAATGGGGGAAAAAAAAAAAGCTTTAAAAAATTCAGAAAAAAATTTAACTTTGATCTACTTTTCCCAAAATGTAATGTGATCTGTTCTGGGTCACTGGGAATCTATAAACCAAATTTGGTATGAATTCACCAAATACTTTTGCTGCGATAGACATTTGAAATTTCGCCCATTATAAGTAAATGGGGGGGAAAAAAATCAAAAACATTTAATAAAAATTCTTAAAAAACCATAACTTTGATCTACTTTTCCCAATATATACTGACATCTATTCTGGGTCACTGTCAATCTATACACCAAATTTGGTATGAATTCAACCAATAGTTTTGCTGCAAGACTGTTAACAAATAAAGAAACAAAGAAACAAACCGAACCAAAAACAATACCCCTTGCCTCCCCTTTGGGGGATGGGGTAATAAAATAAATCCCTGCATCATCATAGTTCCAATTAATATTTGATGACAAGCTAACAGGTTGTATCTTTAATCTTTGTTGAAAAAAGCCCTATTCACACAGGACCAGTAATACCTGTGAAAATCTGGTCATTTGTAATAATTTCGAGGTCATCGGTGATCTTAATCCTGTGTGAATCATAGAAATTCCACCAACACTATTTCAGCAAACGCAAAGGTCGTATGACAATATTAGTCCACTGCGAATGGACATTTCTGTAATTTGATGGGATATGCAACATTTTTTGTTCCCTCCAAGCATTTATTCTGAATATTTCCTGGTCAAGGACTACGGAGGCTGCACTGGCGATGATAAATGAAAGTGTTGCAGGTGCAAATTCAGGAGGCAAGACATAGTGCAAATATTCACTGAAACAGCAGACTTAAGTCCTGCAGAAGAACGACATCTCAAAAGATGATGAGAAGGATGATGACTACAGTAAGGAAGGTTTTTAAGTAATGCATTTAAAAATCAAGTATGTGGTGATCCTGCCCTTGGCATCAAAATGGAGGAATAACGTCAGCAAATTCTAGTAAAAGCAGACTTTACTTATCCTGTGTGAACGCACTGCATGAAACACAGATGAGGGGGTTAGTCTTCAAAACAGCAGAGGTCCACACATTATACAAGTCCTGTAGGAAAAACTTGGATTAATTGTATCAGTTTGATATATTTCTCCGATTCAGATTTAGAAAACATTAATTATCCCATACGGGGAATTCATTTGTAGCTTACCACAGACGTCAGCCCACATCCAAAGTGCAATGTGACAAAAATAAATAAATCAGTGCTCAAATACAAGATCGCTGGAAACAACTACGAATAAATGCATTAAATAATCAACAATAAATAATCAATAAATACCATTACAGACTAAAAGACCCTGTTGGTTCTGCAAATATAAAAAAAACTCATATAAAATGATTTCTAAGCCCTTGTATGTAATAACAATTGATTATATGTAGTCGCTTTACTATTGGACGTCTGCGCAAAACTTTACCGATATTTACTAAATGTCGAAAATAGAAGTGCGTAATGTCGGTTTTTCCATTAAATCACAAATGCGATGATTTGTTTATTTATTATCGCGAGATGTCAGGAGAAGTCATTCCATAAACATGGCGATGAACGTAAATATGGTGTTGATTTACATATTCATTATTATTATATATTATCCCTCTATCTCGTACTAAATTTAAAAAATGATTGAGTTTCCTGGTGTGTCCACACATACTGCGACATGTTTCTTCTTCTTCTTCGCTAATTGTAACGTATGTCAACATCCGTTTTTTAAATTCACCTGACTTTATTTGTGAAAAAGCTCTTTCCATTGCAGTTTTATGTGATATACCATTTGCGCTGTGCCCGAAAAACCACCTCTTGCCAGCGCAAAAACTTTTAATCGAAAAATGAGACTTTTGGTGAAATAGTCATTTTTCCATTATGTACATTTTTATGCTCAAGTTAGATTTGTGCAATTTAAGGGTCAATGGAAAAGCGACTTATCTTTAGGTTGCTAAAAAGAGTAAAATTCAGAAAATTCAAGCAGTTGTGGAATTAAGATATTAATATTAGAAGAAAAGGAGTTGCTTTTTGATTCTGCAGCTCAGGCATTAGTTGGAACTCTAATTTGTGAAAATAGTATTTTTCATTTTTATCACATTTAATTTTTTCTATGTGGACCATATTTGAAGTATTCTTAGATACTAAAACAGCCTCTGAATGTCATAGTAATAAATATCTTAAAGCTTAGTTAGCAGCTAAAGCCAGGGCGAGGTAACTTTCATTGCAGGTTTTACAAACTGTTTAGTAAGACCCCCCACACACACACACCTTCCTGGAATGATTTCTCCTGCCAGACATCTAATGAAAAATAATAAAATTTATTTACAAGCTGTTGTCATGGGGTGACCTCTGCCGTATCACAAGATGATGACACAGACTCACTTGATATCTGATTTTTAATAAAAGGCTGGTATTGGCAAAGTAATATGCCCGTCCTGCCATAGATTTCCCTCCTCTTTGAATGAGTAATGGACTTTTCACATGTATCTGTTTATTATCACATCATTTTAACAGAAATTAATGTGCATTTGTAATTATAAACGTCACAATTACAAGGACTAACTAGAAGGACAGATCTTGTATCTCAATGGGATTTTCACTGCAAAATAAAGAATGAATAATCCTTTGTGTTGTTTTACTTAAGGCCCTCCATGGTGGTATGAGTGTGGATAAGATCCACCAGCTGACGGCCATAGACAAGTGGTTCCTGCACAAACTCAACCGGATAACACAACTGGAGCAGCACCTGACAAACTACAAGAGGTACTGGAACACAAACATGGGTCACATGGGTCACAAAAACTAGGACTACATCTTTAAATCCTTAAGGAAGCTTGCCTCTATTTTCAGTTGGAGAGTAATTATTTTTGTTTACCACATTTAATAAACATAAATAGGACATGACTGACATTATCTGGCATGACCCAGATCATGATCAACTCCAGTCATCAGGATAAAAACAGTAGAAATGTTAAATTTCCATCCCCCTTTTTGTCTTTTTTTTCTATTAGTGATACAGTTAACAAGATATAGTGGACAGAAAAACAAACAACAAATAAACAAAAGAAAAATCAAGCAAGCCAACAAACAAATAACAACAAAATAATGACAACAATGACAACATCATATTACAATGAAAAAGATAAACGAAAAGAGCGACTAAACAATATAGATTGAAAGGGGAAAGGAGGGAGATTGAATGAAAGTGAGAAGAGGGGGATGATAATTATTATAATGATAATAACAACACAATAATATATAGTAATAATACTAATAGTCTAATATTCTTGTATTGTTGTGGCGGTGGTACCGACAGAGGCAGCCACAATAACAACAAAAGTAGAGTAAATAATTAAATCTGTATGATAATTTATATCAATTCCTTTTTTTTTTCCTTCTTCTAACTTGTCTTGTCCAGCATCCTAACAGCAGAATGGTAGTCTGGCTGCCTTTTGGTGCTGAACAAATTTGCTTTGCCAAGGGAAACTTCATAAAGTATATGAAGCTCCCCTTGATATTCTACTGTGTTTATTATGAGTTTTGTTGAACCACATTTTGATGCCGGACCTGACATGGGAGGGGGGGGGCAAGAAAGAAGAAGGTGGCGAAGACCCTCACAAGAAAGTATCAACAATACAGACAGTAACAACCATGGTGATAATTATAATGGTAACAATAACTACAACCAGAACTGAGTAAACTGGGCAGAAGAGAGAGAGAGAAAAAAAAAAGAAAAAACAAAAAAAAAACCCAAAAAAACAAAAAAAATACAATAAAATACATAAGACCTATTAAATGATGAATATAAGAAAAGAAAGCAATAACAGAATATCGTATACCACATTCGCCCAAATTATACCAGTAACAAATTTATATCAGTTCAGTTTATATTAATTAGTTAAAATTAATATGGCTATGGGGGGGTGGAGCCAAGCACACAGAGCCCGAGGAGGGGAGCACACCATCAACCCCCCACACGACCTCCAGCACCCCCAGCAACACAGCCACAGCCCAGGGACCAGACCAGCCACGACCAGCCAAGGGGTATTCCTCCTTCCCCCTTCTCTGCCCTTTTTTTTTTTTTTTCTCCCTTCCCTTTTTTTATTTATTTGTTTTAGAGATGGTCCAAACCTAGTCCACTCCACAGTTGGACCACTCTCAGACTATTTTGGAGAGTCTGTCCAATGTGAAGTGACCTTTTTTTTTTTTTTTGTAATTTATTAGTTGTTTTTTGTTTTTTGTTTTTTTGTCCTTGTACAAGAGATAGGGGTGGAGGCACCCAAGCCAGCTATACTTCCATCTCTATTTTCATATATTTTTCCACAATAATCATTTAACCAAGTTTAATGTCGGGACGCTTTGTTCCGGAAAACCCATGAAGTGGTGAATTTCTTCTCCATCCACTTGTTTGTAATTTGAGAAAAATAATCTGTGACCGAAAAGAGCAAAAGACAAGTGATTTTTGTGATCCTGTTTCAATTATTTCAATTATTTACATATATGTTTGTCAGTTTACAGGTTAATGATATTGCAGTTTGAAACACAACTGTCTTAAAGGAGTGATATTTTGCTTTTTTAAATGGAATTATGCATTTTAAAACATTTCCTGTGGTCTGCATAAACTATAAATGCTATGCTTGGGTCTGAATTCTTCATTAATTCAACTGCACAGGTCCATCTTCAACCCTATTTATGAGTAATGACACCAGAAAGGTCATTCTGAGCTCTGGCCCTTTAAATGCACTTGAGCTGGTTCACGCCTCACCCCCCTTTCAGGTTTTTGACAGTGCTTTCTCTCCCGTTCAGCCACTTGTGTTCGTTAATACAACCAACAACTGAACATTTTAGGTAATCGGCTCAAAGTTTGGACATATTTTCAGTTTTTACTACAACCGCTGCTGCTGATAAACAATTATGTCACACTTGGAGAAATGTTCGTTGGAAGTCTTGACCTTATATGTGCAAATGTTGTTATAAAACGTAACAAATTAAACAGGAATTAAAACAGGTTGTAGAAATCCACTCGATTTTTGCTGGAATGAATATAAAGATAGCTTTGCAGCACCTGGAGGGTTCAAATTCAAAGTTTTTGAACTATTAGGGTCCAAATACACAGATAAATGAACCAAAGACTAATAAAAGTGGGTTTAGCAAAATATGACCCCTTTAAGTGTCCGTCTGCTAAAAGATATAAATAGAAAGGGAACACACCACAGAAGTAACGTTCGTAACTTTCTATCGCTACAGTCTGTTCAGAGTTGCTGTAGATGTCTTTGCAGCTTCGACGTGACCGGACTGGCAGTGACTTTTGCGTGTTTTATTATTTTTTTCTTCTCCCTCTTGAAGAATGAGGTGAAACTTGCCAAGGCTTTGACTGTTTTGGTGTTGGTTGGTTTGGTGTTGGCATTTAATAATAGATGCCCTCCGCTGAACCGGGTCACACAGAACAACATGTTACTTCACTATCTTTATCTGCTAGACTTGTAAAAGTAGCACAATTCAGATATCAGAAACTTCTCGCTATTGACCGTTGTTGCTATTTTCTCCATGGGGTGGGACTTCCCCTTTTTATTACAGACACGCATAGACAAGCAAAGCAACAACTACCAGTATCTGACCACGAGCTGCAGTGCACAGACTTATTTATGTGAGAACAGCAAAATATGGAACTCATACTGAAGACTTGACTGTCAGTGGTCGGAATGTGGCTGATCAGTGTGTGTACAGTACTCCAATATTTAATGTTACTAAATGGGTGTCTTTCTTCATTAGTTTATTGTACATGTACAATTATAGTAGGATCAATTTTTATTTATATAGCGCCACATCATGACAAAAGTTTTCTCATGACACTTTACATTTAGAATCAGAATCAGAATACTTTATTAATCCCAGGGGTAAATTATTGGGTGTCACTCATTCAAGTATAATAAAAAGTAGCAGGAAAGAATTAGCAATACAACAGAAAAGATAAATATATAC
This sequence comes from Sphaeramia orbicularis, assembly GCF_902148855.1. NCBI lineage: Eukaryota > Metazoa > Chordata > Actinopteri > Kurtiformes > Apogonidae > Sphaeramia > Sphaeramia orbicularis. The sequence goes on from NC_043977.1 coordinate 16,186,942, forward strand.
AAAGCTCTAAATATATATGTAAATAGCTCTGAATATATGTATACCAAATATACATATTAAAACACACTATTAAGACACACATTTAGAACAGCAATCTGTACAATATGTACTAGACAATATATTGTAAATTTGATAATTAAAGAAATATGCATAAAAAGTGTGCAAAAATATTGTGTGTAATTCGAATTATGTGGTTATAAGGTGGAGTTAAACAGTTTACTCTAACGGCAAATGTATCATATTTGATACATGAGTTTTGAAGCCCTTTACATGATCAGTGTGATATTTTGTTTCCTGAAAATCCTGATGTATACAATTAGATACATGCAATACACAGATAATCCACCATGGGGGAGGAATTGATTGACCAGAGGCCTTTCCAGTGACACTACACGATTGAATTAATGAGGAAGGAGGAAGAACTTTGCCAATTTTGAAAAGGAATTACCAATTTGTTAGACATGTTTGTGCTATATTATGTTTTTGGTTGTTCAAAAATAATAATATTTTAGCATTGAGACCCAATGTATCAAATATGACACAAAATTATAACTCATACATGGAAATTGATATTGGAAAAAAAAAAAAGTTTTGTTCAGAAGGACCAATAAAGGCTTCAGTTTCAAAGAACTGAAATTTGTCAATCTGTCAATGATTTAATTGTTCAGGCTTTACAGGGTTAATAAAACAAACAAAAACCCAACTACATTTCAGTTATGCATATAAGCACAGCTAGAATTTCCTAATCATGATGGCACTCAGCACTTTATTATTTACCAGACTAGTGTACAAAATATTAACTGCAACAAGTGTTAATAAGTGACAAAATACTGTACAATATTAAGATTACAGCACATACCAAAAAAAGTTGGTCCTGCAAAATTAGCTGAAGCCAAGTCTCTTCACGTTCCTGCTTCCTCCTCTCTTGTGGTTCCTCTCAGCTGCCTCTCTTTTTCTCTGCCCTCCGGCTCTTACCTGGACAGCTCAAATCAAAGCTGCTGTGAATTTTCATGGCTCAGCCACAGGTTACCTGCCGCTTCCTTCTGACTCTGCTGTTTAATAATTAATGGCTGGCCGTCTGGTGGGCGCCCACCGCAACACGCTGACACATGGAAGGCTGTTGTTGCTTCGCCTGCCTCTGGAGCAGGGGACACTGGGATGGGTACGCAGCAATAGGCTCCTGCCAGACTGATGGACCGAAGAGCCGAGTGCAGCTGGGCTTCAGGCTCCACCGGTCAGCACACTTATTGTTTGTCTGGATAAGAGAGCTGCTGCTTTTAGTACTGTAGTTAGGAAGGATGAAAGTATATTTTTGATAGGAAAAGCAATAAATACCAGTTAATATATTTGGACTCATTTGTGTTCACAGACACTAAAATAGCGCTTTTATATGTTGATTAACTGCGATGTTTACAGACAGAACTAGACCTTCTAATCATAATTCATGCCATGCACAGAGCTTGTATAACAAATGATCTATGTCCTCACACACAGGTGTATTGTCACGCTGTCATAGCATAACTCGCACACGTTCAATCACATCTCAGCATGAAATTTGTCTCTCAAGGATTAAATTAGATGTTGTGATATATTCACCATGTCTCTAGTGAAAATATGGGAAGAATTGTTATCATAATCAGGTAGACAACAAAGCCAAGTTCAAAGCATGTGTGTTTGTGTGCAATTATGTAAGAACATGTGTGTTCCTTTCTGAAAAACAGAAGTACACAAACAACCTGTAAGAGACAGACTTTATGAATATAGGTCTATGGGATGCAAATAATGTCTTTTCCCATCTCTGATATGCTTTTCCAGGGAGGATAATTGTACACAATACAACTGAGCTTTCAGGTCAAATGTCTTTCCATCCTGTCGCTCATTGTTCGGGGGGTTTGTATTTTCCTCTGGCCGGCCACGTGCCCTGGGAGTTAAAACACACTTGACATTTTCAATATTGTTACACTATGAGGTCATAAATAATTCAGATAAGTAGGAGCCAGAGTGAGCTGAGCTTCAGCAGAAATAAGAATTCCTTCCTTTTGTGTCTGCAATATTTTTGGCAAAATGTATATACTATGTAAAAATTCCAAAAATATCTGAAATAGAGCTGCAAGAGTGCTATATCTTGATTTCAGATCTGCCATGGTGGTGCACAGAGCAGAATTATGCAAATGTCAGTGTCCAAATAATGACTGTATTTAGATAGCTAATGCACTGGAAGAATTTTCCAGCCACTGCAGCTGTATCTGCCTTACTCTGTACTCTCCCTGAAGTTACTGTCTTCCCACACCATATTAAACCCACAGGACATTTAGAGGCAAGAATACAAGAAAACATACAATATGCAGACAGTATAAAAGTGTATTACACGCTCCTGGCAGCCTATCTGGGGTAGGATGGACTGAACTCTCTACTGAACGCACGGTTGTTTAATGTACGTTAACTCCTGGTTTCATTGTCTGTAAAATGGAAAATATACCTCAATGCACAGAGTCTGCACTGACACAGAGATATCAAATATAGATAAGGAAAAGAAGCAAGAAACAGCCGCTAACAACCCAAATATATCTACTGATCTAAAACATTTAATAACTTTTGAGCCACTAATCCCATCAATAGATTGATAATTAATAAATAATTCAGGTAAAATGCAGTTTCTCAGCTTTTCATGGTCATCAGATATGACCCATTTGACGTTCAGAGACTTCATAGTAAATATGGAAGCAGAGTCTTCTTCTATAACATTTATTCACCTATAAATCCCATGTAGTTTGATAATTGACAGTAGTTGTAGATATTAGTTTTTAATAATAACAATAATAATAATAATGAATTGGATTTCTCTTGCACTTTTCAAGGCACCCAAGGCGCTTTATATTATTGATCCATTATTCATTCGCTCTCACATTCACATTCTGTTGGTGGTAAGCTACATTTGTAGCCACAGATGCCCTGGGGCAGACTGACTGAAGCGTGGCTGCCAATTTGCGCCAAATGGCCCCTCCAACCACCACCGAACTTTCATATGCATGCATATACCAGTGTGAGTGACACCGGTGTATGTATTTTATATTCTATTAATGGTGTTTTTTGCTGAAAAAGTCCCTTTTTGATACAATAGGCTTTTAATCTCCTCTGAGCTTTCATGAATATTTATATGACCCTTAAATTAAATATAGGAAAAAAACCTGATTTTCACTGAAAAATACTGAGTATAAAATGATAATAAATCACTAAGGAAAGGTTTGATGGACAAAAAAAAAGAATTTCGATGTTGCCACATTAATAGATCTGGCTCTTTAAAGGTTACACAGAGCAACACTGTTCTGTAAACAACGGGACAATAAAATTAAAGAGAAATCAGATATAAGTATATTATGTAGAAATAACAAATAAAATGGCAGTATAAATATATTTACAAATGTATATAAATCTATTATGTAAATCTAAGTGTATTGTGGCATATTCTTTCATGATGTAAAAGACATAAACTTGTTTTCTTACTACATATATGCAGATGTATTTTTCTCCTTTATGTCATGTAAGTGGCATCAACATTCACATCACAATGTCCTGTCAGTTATTACAGTGTCTGTTGACATCATTCAGTGCAAAAGCTTCCCTAATATTGTAACATTATATACAGTATATACCAGTGGTTCCCAACCTTTTTTGGCTTGACCCCATTTTAACATCACAAATTTCTGGCGACCCCAGACATTCAAAACTAAGACATTATTTTGCTAAAATTAATTTGTTTTTGATCATGTAATAGTTTGCTATACTATGTTGCAAATAAACATGAATTTTAGATGACATTTAGTCTATATAATGTATATTATTATGGACGGAGGCAGAAAAGCCAAGTGTAGATTACTGCACAAAGTGAGAATTTTTTTTTTTTCTTGGTCAGGATATGTACAGTCAGTCCAGCTTGGATTTACAAGGCTGACAATTAATACTGAACAAACAAGAACTGAAACTATGAATTATGAAAGAGCTGCAGCATCTGAAACTGACCACAATGAACATATGAAAGATAAACTGTGGTACGACCGTGCTTCAGTTTCAGCTTCACACTTTCTCATGTCTTTTATGGATTTGGATTGTCTCTCTCAACTCACCCTACTTTTTTTTTTTTTTTTTTAACTTTATTTTTATTGTTTGATTTCTGTACAATGCAAAACAAACAAAATGCTTTTTGATACAATTTGGGATACATTGAAACCTTTGTGACAAACAATTGGTTTTAGTAATGTGATGTTGAAGTGAAAATTGTCCATTTCTTCCATTTATCATGACACTGTTCTTCTTGGGTCCTCCGTCTATGGTTCAGAATCTCCTTCTCAAATATTCCACTCACAGTTTGTAGCCAGTCATTAGTTATAGGTGGTTCTAATCTGCAACATTTTTTGGTAATAGCCTTTTTACAGGCTGCTAATAGAATTTTACTTTTTAGATTTTTTTTCTTACATTATTACCAATAATATATCACCTCCTCAAACATGTTTTAGGGGTTGCATAACCCAATATCTTAACAATCGCTGAATAAACTCTTCCTACGTTTATTATTAAGTATTGTTTTTTTTTTTTTTTTTTTTTATCAATTACTAGAAATTTCAGGTAGCCCCAAGGTTGAAAAACACTGTTATATACTGTACACACTAATGTATTGTGTGTATTATGATATGAAAAAAAAGAATAAATTCAGGATGAATGATTTCAAAACCAGGAAAATTCCAGAACTGCTTATCTGTTTGTCTAGAGCTTCTCTCCTACAGCTGAAGTAAGATCAAGTATAATCAACTTCATTAAACCACATACAGTGATGTCTCTGAGTCTGATAAAAGTTAAAGTAGTACTGATATTCTGTTTATTGGCTGATATTAGCATATACATTAGATTCTGCTTTAATACAAAATTCCTTTTCCACAGTCATATTTATTTCTGTGCTGCGTTTTGCTTAACCCCATTCCTCATCTATTAAAAATGTGATTTAAATGGCTGCACCGTCCATCCTGATGCTCTGTTACCACTGCAGCTTTTTTGTCGATGAGTTATTGATCGCGCTGAGGTGGGGTGTTCCCTCCTGTCCACACTGCTGCTTAACTGAGCCACTTATAACCCACTTGCAGGATTGATCCTCTCACTTCTCAGCGGAGTTGAAAATTCACTGGTGCAGGAGAGTTTTCATGGACGGAAAACAATGATTAAAAAATAAACATCGTAGATCTTTTAGCCTATCACGGTGGATTTCTTTTTTTTTTTCGTCTCTGTTCACTTCATTTAAATCCATCAATTTGTGCTTTCAAGTTATTACAGATAAATGACAGATTTTTTTCAGATAACAGAAATTAAAATTTAACAGATAATCTCACCTGGCTATTGCATCACTGAGGTTTGGCTGTTATAAAAGAGTCAGAGCATTGGTGTCAAACTGCAAATGGAGTGAAAAGCTTTTGCCGGTGAACCTGATGAATGAACAGTGAAAGTCAGACATTTTAAGTCTGCAAAAGACACTATTTGAACATTACTGAAAAATGCATTTTGGAACTTAGTAAACTACACTTCGGGTATGTTTAGGTAAAATTCTTAGTAGTTACTGTTCAAACACTTATGGAATTACCGTCTTGAAATCTGAATTTATTTCTTTTGTGTCTCAATAACATGAGTTAAGCATGTAGAACAGTGTTTTTCAACCTTGGGGTCGCCTGGAATTCAAATGGGGTCGCCTGAAATTTCTAGTAATTGATACATTTATTTTTTAATTTTTTTTATTAGACCTTTATTTAACCAGATAAAATCCCATTTAGATCGAGATCTCATTTACAGGGGTGACCTGGCCAAGAGGTCAGCAGCACACACCAAGAAAGAAAACAGGTTTTACAGACAGGTAGTAATAAAAAAATTAAACAAACAGTAATAATATTGTAGTAACAGAAAAGTGAGACAGTTTTTTTTTTTTTTTTTTAAAGTGCAGTTAATTAAGTGCAAAAATTTAGTTTAGGTCACAGCAGTTTAAAAACAGGCACTGTCCGATTGACTCTCGCTGTCTTGTCCGTAAGACAGAGCGAAAAGCTTGAAATGACATGAGTTCTGGCATTTTCAGCTCTAATTGAAGTGTATTCCAGGCAAAGGGGGCGGCAAAGCTTAAAGCTCGCCTCCCCAGTTCAGTTCTAACTTTGGATACATTCAAATAATACCAATCAGAAGACCGTAAAGAATGTTGACTGGTTGATCCTTGGAGAAAAGAGGATAGGTATGACGGTACCATATCAATGGCCAGAATACAAAACCTCCTATCTGAAAAAATCACTTTTTTCAGGAAACAAAAAAAACGTTTAGTTTTATTATAGTATGGTCTAGGAGGTTTTTGTCAGGTGACCTTCATGTCATAAGAAAGGGCGGGATTATCTTGCAGATAAACTGAAAATGTGGAGTCATCCTTGTTCTCACCATTTAATGTGAAAACTCAAAATCTAAAAATTTGCAGATAGGAGGTTTTGTTCTTTGGCCATGGATATCTAGAAGGGCTTTGTAGGTTAAGGTTAGCCAATGGATCAACTTTCGTGAATTCAGAGATGGCCACTCAGCTTTAGCATAGAGTTCACTGTGATGAGTGAGGCAGTTCCAACCAGTAAAAAAGCATAGTGCACAATGGTAAACAGTGTTTAACTACTGTAAACAATAAAAATAAATAAATAAATAAATAAATAAAAATTACTAATAAAATCTATTTTTAATGATTCTGTATATATTTCATTATAGTTAAAACACCACACACTTTTCCTAAAAAAAAAAAAAAAATGCAGGATTTAATATCTGAGAGGTTGACCTGATCATGTGACCGCGCGTGTTACCCCCCTGGTCCCACTAAGTTTATACTTCTTCCTATTCCTTTTCGACCATGCAAAATTCAGACTTCTATGTGTTTGGAGATAGATTCTGTCCATTTGAATGTTTTATTTTGTTTTTATTTTATTTTGTTTTTTTATGTTTTTTTTTTTTTTTTTTGCATGTTATAAATAAATAAATAAATAAATAAATAAGACATCTCCAAGAGAAACTAAGAAGCAGACACCGAAAATATGCATTATATACATTATATAGCCTAAATGTCATCTAAAATTAACATTTATTTGCAACATAGTATAGCAAACTATTACATGATCAAAAACAGATTAATTTTAGCAAAAAAATGTCTGTTTTCAATGTCTGGGGTTGCCAGAAATTTGTGATGGTAAAATGGGGTTACGAGTAAAAAAAGGTTGGGAACCACTGATATAGAAGGTGTGTTGGGGCGGAAAAGAATGATAACTTCACAAAGTATTATGGAGAAAAGGACACAAGAGGTAAAATATACCCGAACACAAAATGGCGTGCTCAGTATGTGTGAGTAAAATATAATCACCCAAACAAGACACAAAGTGATACAAAGCAATAAAACTGTCAAATGAAGTAGTTGAACAAAACCATCATGCAAAACAGTTAACAGGAAAGAAACGACAACAAACAAAACAAATATGGAATGAACAAAGCAGAGCGAACCAAGCAAAAATAATAGCAACTGATGTCTATAAAAGAAGACGGATATAAGCAAGGAAATTACATCTGAAATAATTATTAAAATAATACGGTGTAACATTTACCTTGTGTTACCCTGTTGTGCAGCATCGACTGAGGTGCAGAGAACAAGCTACAGAAGAGGATCTATAGAATATAAAAAGAAAAACACAACCACAATATTTCAATGTCAAGCTGTTTATACGATCCTCAATCTAAAATATACATCTACTGGCTCAAGGAGGAATCCCACATTAAATGCAGAAAAGACAAAAGCAGCTCACAGTGAATGAAAACACCACAGCTTATATAATAATAAAAATATATGATGATGATGGTAATAATAATTGAATTTATTTATATAGTACTTGTTACACGAAGAATTCATAGTGCTTTACAATAAAATCAGATGTAAAATACGTAGGCAAAAAACACACAGCTACATAAGATAAGACTAGATATGCCTTTTTTAGTCCCACAAGGGGAAATTTCAGGTTTACAGCAGCACACAGTACAAAAGCACACAAAAGAAAAAGAAGTGCAAAATCAGAAATAAAGACAAATCAAAAATAAAAAAAGCTTTACACAGGTATAACAATGTTAACCCTATAATGCCAAATGTATAATATTTGATACATGAGTTTTGAAGCTGTTTACATGATCAGTGTGATATTTTTTTTTCTTGAATAACCTGATTAGATACATTAGATACAATTAGATACATGCAATACACAGATAATCCACCAGGGGGGAGGAATTTGTTCACCAGAGGCCTTTCCAGTGACACTACAAGATTGACAATAATGAGGAAGGAGGCAGAACTTTGCCAATTTTGAAAATAAATTACCAATTTGTTAGTCGTGTTTGTGTTATATTATGTTTTTGTTTGTTCGAAAATATTAATATTTGAGCATCGAGACTCGATTGAGACTCATACATGGAAACTGATATTTGAAAAAAAAAAAATGTTTTGGTTGTTCAGAAGGACCAATAAAGGCTCCAGTTTCAAAGAACTGAAATTTTCTCTCAATGATTTAATAGTTCAGGCTGTACAGGGTTAAACGGCCTGATCACAATCAAGGGTACCAGAAAGGGTGCACAGATAGATAAAAAATAATAATGCTCTATCAAAAAAAATCAGACAGGCCATTTTATTTGTCTGATATTTCTCCTTTAAAGTCCAAAATATTTTTGTATTATGGTGTCTACACTACAGCCTAATAGCCTCCATATTTAATGCCTACAAAGATATACAAATGTTTCAGCACTCAGGATAATCATGCATTGTTTATTGCATAGATGTCGTGTCCAAAGCTTGCGTGCTGGAAAATTCCATATATTGACAGAAACAATAAAATTAGACCCACATATTTTGATATGGTGTACGGACACTACTTGGTGTACAGACTCTAGAAGATTGGAATGGAAATCTGGCTTACCACATGGTCGCATCTCTGTTAGATCTGTAACTAAGTCTTCCTGGTACAGAAGTAAATAAACATTTGTGAACAAGTAATAACAATATATCTATAAGGCATATACGCGATATTATGATGGAAGTACAGGGGTTGGACAAAATAATGGAAACACCTTCACCTCAAGATGATAATGCCCCAATCCATACAGCTAGAATTGTTAAAGAATGGCATGAGGAACATTCTAATGAAGTTGAGCATCTCGTATGGCCGGCACAGTCCCCAGACCTCAACATTATTGAGCATTTATGGTCAGTTTTAGAGATTCAAGTAAGACGTCGATTTCCACCGCCATCGTTTCTAAAAGAGTTGGAGGGTATTCTAACTGAAGAATGGCTTAAAATTCCTTTGGAAACAATTCACAAGTTGTATGAATCAACACCTCGGAGAATTGAGGCTGTAATTGCCGCAAAAGGCGGACCTACACCATATTAAATTATATTTTGTTGATTTTTTAAGGTGTTTCCATTATTTTGTCCAACCCCTGTATACTGGTGTATGGACACTACATGAATTTTGGTGAACAACGCCATTGAAAACATGCGGTTCGACGTAAACATCCGTTTGCCACATTGTTACCAAATTTTCTGCAGCCAGGGAGCATACCAAAATCTGTCTAGTTGTGCATATTTAGTCATAATAATACTGAAATAACAGGTTCCCATTCTATTATTACAATTAAAGGGCTGTAAAAGAAGGGTTTTCAGAACAGAATGGTTGATTGTCTTAATACTGAAAATAAGAATTAATAATCAAACAGCTGTTCAACAAAAATGATCAATAAATGAAAAGCAATGTGATGTGTGTATTTTGTAATAAAAAAAGACACAGGAGTTGAGTAGTAATTATTTATTGTGTTACAAAACGTTATGTACAATAATTTTGCTCTCTCATAACAATAAAATTGTGCACATTTTCATGCTCATTGGGTCGCCATTTTATCAGTTTTTATCCGATTTTCTTCAAATTTGGAGGATTGCAAGATCTAATAATAAGATGGCCAAAGAAACATTTTGGGAATGGTTTTGGTGGTATGTTTTTGCAATACTGATTAATAACTGATGCAAATATACTTGTACACCTTGATTGTGATCAGGCCGTAAAGTAATTTGTCATAAAACCCACACCTAATTAAAAGCCTGTCTAAACAACAAGGTCTTCAGCTCAATGTATAGCACAGCAAACACCAGGAAAGGCAGAAGAGGGGGGCAGAAACAAAACAACGCCCATCCTGGTTAGGACATGAGTCTGCTTTCACATACACAGTTAAGGCTCTGCATAGTTTCTGAAGCGGCGGTCTAATAACCTGTTGTTTTGGTCTTCCCTTCCAGTGCCACAGTTCCCAGAGAGCTGCTACTGAAGGCCAAACAGGATGGTTTCTCCGACCGACAAGTTGGTCAGATTCTGGGAAGCAACGAGCGAGGAGCAAGAGAGCTGAGGCTGTCCCACGGCATCAGGCCCTGGGTCAAACAGGTCAGTATCAGCCTCCTAGAATGTAGAGGACCAAACATAAGGACCAGGACAAAGGTGGTAAAGTCAGGAAAAATGAGAACTGAATAAATGTTAACACAAGCTCCAAAAAATGTCAATTAACAAAATGAACAAAGATGGGCCCAACTGAGGTCAACTAAACCATAACTGCAACAGAACAAAAACTGACCTAACCAGACAAAGAACCAAGGTGGGCTTACAAGGGGGAGGCATTACACTAAGAAATTAAACCAAACCATTAACTTCATCAAAATAACATAAAAAGCAAATAATCATAACTAGACACATGATACTGTGTGAAATAAATGTGATTTAAACCAAGAATTTAAGCGAGTAAGTTAACACAAAGAAACAAACATTGACACACACACCTCCCCCCGGTCTTGTGGTAATAGTTCCTTCCCACTCCTTAAATGATGGCCAAGCCCATTAGCCTGGTCTTTTGTCTGGGAACTCAAGAACAAACGTAAGTAAATAATTCAAACATCAACTAATACGTGTGCACCTAAATTAGCATGTTTAAATAAAATACATGCTGTGACTTAAGAAACAAAAACTCACGAAATAACGAAAACTATTAACACAAGGTTGTGGTGGGGAAGGGATCCACCGCATAGAAAAAAGAACAAGACACTGTAATTATGAACAAATTTGACTGAAATGACTGTTTTGTTTTTTTTTTAACTTTTCATTTATTTATTTTCAAAAGAACAAACAATGAACATGAGATCATCATGGATGTTACAATTAAACTTAAAATGTTCTTTTACATCATAAACACATACATCATTGTACAATTATGGTTGTATTAATCAAGGTGCGTACACAATCCATTTTTCCCAGTGTTCAGTACATTTCTCCAACTCAAGTCTTAAAGCAAAAGTAAGTCTCTCCATACAGTAAATTTCTTTAATAATCCCACGCCAGAGGTCCAAAGTTGGAGGGTCGGGTTGCAACCATTTTCGGGTTATAGCTTTCCTACTACTTGCCAAAAGTATCTTCAATAAGTATTTATCCTTCTGTTTCCGGTATTTTACCAAGATATAAAGTAACAAAAGAATAATCTAAATCCATCCCTATTATTTTATTTATCTCGGTTGCCACCTCCCTCCAATATGACTGGATTTTCAGACAGGCCCAAAAACGGAAAAAATGCCCTCTTTCATTGCTAAGAAAAATAAATGAAATGGTCATGAATGAATAAATGAACTTTTCATCAATAGAAAATAATTACTTAATCAAACTCATCTCAAATAATATAAAATAGAAATGTTCTTAAAATGTTACCAAAGTTTAAACAAGATAACAGGCAATAATAATAATAATAATATAAAAAATCAAAATACTGAAATGAAATAAGGTCAGGAGTGTCAATTTTATTATACTTATATGAATGTATTTATTGTGTTTTATATTTCAGCCTTAATTCTCATTATTTATTTTGTATTCTTGACATGATGACTTATTTAATGTATTTTTCCCCAAAAAATTTCAAGTACCCTCCAGGCTTCTTCCAAGTACCCCTGATCAGTGATTAGTATTTGTTGGTTGTTCAACGGTTCTTCATGTTTTTTTTTTTTTTTTTTTACAGATTTTTTTTCAGGAAGTGATTGGCCATAGTGTTTCCACATGTTCGCCAACAAAAGCCTCGGCTCTGTGTGCCTGTTTGGAGTGCTGTTATTTTAGGAGTTATAAAAAATCTCACTACATTCTTCCAGCCAAACTCTCTTAAGGATCTAGAGTTTGCGGTGGTCGCTTGTGTCTCACATATTTCCATCCAGGTCTCGTCCGATATTTGTATTTCTGACTCCCTCTCCCATTTTTCTTTAATGGATATTGTAGAATGATTTTTAGAAGATTGTATACTTCCATATATCCTTGAGACCAACTTTTTATTGTCTTTTTTTATGAAATGACTGTTTTCATCTGTATTTCCAGATCGACACACTGGCAGCAGAGTATCCTGCCATGACCAACTACCTCTACTGCACCTACCACGGACAGGTATGTGGTCGGTACGAATCTGGACACTAGTGAAGCCCATGGGTAGTAATTTCAGGTTCTTACCATTTGTTTTGGAATTTATTATCTTCAGTGATAAAATGTGCTAAATCTTACATACTTTGAGATGACCTGGAAAACAAATGACAAAAATGCGGTTTGTCACTTAATACATACATATATACAGGAGGTTTTTGCATATTTATATAATAGAATATAAATCATATACTGGATCTAACATGTAAAATCAACATATTCTGATATACAGACAGAGTTTTGAGGTAGAACTTCAAGCTCATAAACAAACATTGCCTTAGAGCAGGGGTTCCCAAAGTGGAAGAAGAGCACTATTTAAAAAAAACATCTGTAAAAAAAAACCCAAACAAAAACACGAAGAACCATTGAACAACCAACAAATACTAATCACACAAGAGGATCAGGGGTACTTTGAAGAAGCCTGGAGGGTACTTGAAATTTTTTGGGAAAAAATAAATTAAATAAGTCATCATGTCCTGAATACAAAATAAATAATGAGAATTAATGCTCAAATATAAAACACAATAAATACATTCATATAAGTATAATAAAATTGACACTCCTGACCTTATTTCATTTCAATATTTTGATTTTTTATATTTTTATTATTGCCTGCTATCTTGTTTAAACTTTGGTAACATTTTAAGAACATTTCTATTTTATATTATTTAAGATGAGTTCGAATAAGTAATTATTTTCTATTTATGAAAAGTTCAGTTATTCATTCATGACCATTTAATTTATTTTTCTTAGCAATGAAAGAGGGCATTTTTGCAGTTTATATTTTGCACAAAATTCACTTATAAAGATCTGTTATTTTTAATATATTAAAGTTAAATATATGTTGTTTGTTTACAAAGTTTTGAAAATAAAAACAGACACCTTTGGAACAGGAACAAATTTTGCCTCATTTTTTCCAATCAAAATTGCTGAAGTGAGTTTTGGGAGTACTTGGCTAAAAATATATATTTCAGGGGGTCCTTCACTGTAAAGAACCACTACCTTTGAGTAAAACCCATTCTCTCATTTTGTCTTTATTACTGGTGCAACGTTTCACCACTTTTATCCTAGAAGCATTTTTCCTGTGGACTAGTTTTATTAATGTCTGCATCATTAACAATGTTTTTTTTTTCACTTAATTAACTCATCAGGAGCATGATCTGGACTTCAAAGACCAGGGCATCATGGTTCTCGGTTGCGGGCCGTACCACATCGGTGAGTACAACTAAAAACTTTTCTATAATCTCATGTGTTCTAGTATTAACCCTTAAAGACCTAGAACTACATTTTGTGGAGGTTTCCAAATGAATTTTCTCTATATCTAACCTTTCCTAAGAGATTTATCACAACTTATTGTAATGTTACCCTGTGCATTTGACATTTTTCAGTAAAAATCTAATATTTTCCTCTGTTTAATTTAGTGATCATGTAGTTGTAGTTGAGTAAGCACATCAAAACGGAAGTAAATGTGACTTTTTCAGCAAAATATATCAGTAACTGAAATTAAAAGCAAGCATCTACAACTACTGTCATCTGTTGCTAGTCGCTTTTCCATTGGCCCTCAAATTGTGCAAATATAAGTTGAGCATAAAAATTTACCTAATGGAGAAACGACAATTTCACCAAGTCTAATTTTTTGATTAAAAGTTTTTGTGCTGGCAAGAGGTGGTTTTTCAGGTGTAGCGCAAATGGTATATCATGCAAAACTGCAATGGAAAGACCTTTTTTTGCAACTAGAGTCAGGTGAATTAAAAAAACGGATGTTGATGGATGCTACATCAAGCCAAGAAGAAGAAGAAACCTGTCGCGGTATGTGTGGACACACCAGGAAACCCAATCATTTTTTAATTTAGTGCGAGATAGAGGGGCAGTATATCCTACTATAATGGATGTTCTGTATCCAACGCATGTCCGACGTGTGTCTCGATGTTGCAGCACGGGAGGGTGTATGGGTGCAATGCCGCTGTTGCACCATGGGAGGGCGATATCGTACAATGGCACCACAGGTACAATGCCGCTAGTAATAATAATGAATATATCTGTAAATCAACACCATATTTATGTTTTTCGCCATGTTTATGGAATGACTTCTCGTGTCATCTCGCGGTAGTAAATAAACAAATCATCGCATTTGTGATTTAATGGAAAAACAGACATTACGCACTTCTGTTTGTTCGACCTTTAGTAAATATCGGTAAAGTTTTGCTCAGACGTTCAATGGAAAAGCGACTAATGTACATGGGTTTTATTGGTAAATCAATATTGCAGAAGATGATGGTGTTTCCACGTTCAGTACAGAGCCTCTAAACATCCAAATGGATCAAATCTGATGCTGCTGAAAAGCTGAGAAACCGCATTTTACCCAAATTATTTCAGTGTATTGATCGGATTAGTGGATCAAAAGTTATCAAACATTTTATCTCAGTAAACAGTTTTTGTTGTTTAGATTTTTGAGGGTTAATATGTTGTTGTTTTTGTTTAATTCGTTATAAATTATCCTGCCTTCGCCTGTTGGTAACTGAACCATAATCAGATCCCCTATAATTCTCTTTTTTTTTTAATTAATGTGCTGTAATATATAGTTTTTTTTACTGTTATTGATATAGTTAATTAATTGGGGTTGTCCACGATATAATAGCCTAATAAACTAAACTAAACCCTCACAAGGAATAAGCAGTTTGGAAAATGAGTGAGTGAATGAATAATTATAGATAAAAATATGCAAAAAACGTCATCCTCCAATCCTGTTTTAATCCACTAGGGAGCAGTGTTGAGTTCGACTGGTGTGCGGTGTCGAGCATCAGAGCCCTGAGGCAGATGGGCAAGAAGACTGTAGTGGTCAACCACAACCCAGAGACGGTCAGCACGGACTTTGACGAGTGTGACCGTCTTTATTTTGAAGAGCTGACCTTGGAACGAATCCTGGACATCACCCAACAGGAGGTCAGCACACGCACGGAAACAGCTCACATGGAAAATGCATGTTTTTAGGGATTTCTGTTCCATTTTCCCCCAGTTTTTCATGGATTCTTTTGATATATTTTTGACTCTTTGCTCTGACGTTTATTATTGTAGCTTCCCTAGTTTATATCCCATCATGCACCACGTGTACAGCCCCTGGTCTATCACACTGCTTAATCAGTGATCTATTAGTGGGCAAGGTCAAAGGTGTCATGGATGGACTTTTTGATTTGTAACTTTTGAGCCAGACAAGTTTAATACAAATATTACACATATTACCCAACTGACCATCTCCGACTTGCTTCACTGTTCTGGAAAGTAATATTAGTCCTCGTAAACACCTCATAAAATATCAGCCTTATATTCTCAGATATTGACGCTTTGGAAATGGGGAGTGACACTGATTTGACTGTATAAACACGGTAAACAAAAATTATGCTAAGTTCGAGAAGCCATTGCTTACTCTTGGTTAAAGATATAAACTTCATATTTTGTGCATATATTAATTCAAACATGCTCTAGGGCGTCACAGATGGACAGCCCACTACTTTTTGATTCATAACTTTTGAACCAGACAAGTTTAACACAAATATTACACATAATTGTAAAGGTCTAAATACCATCTTAAACAGACTCAAAGGGTAAAATTTAGTTTCAAATCTTTTTAAATGAAAAATATCAAAAACGACTGTGTCACGGATAGACAAAACATTAACGTCTATTTTTTGCAAGAATTACAAAGTTCCAAAAAGTGAAGTTCCTATGACATTTTCATCCAGAAATGTATTCAGTGTTAAACCCTCTATTTTACAACCTAATAATTGGTTAGAGGGAAAAAATATTTGATCACACCTAAATAGGAAGAGTTTCGACAAATGGCAGCGTCACGGATGGACAACAAAAGTAAATATTAAATTAAACATTTTTTATTTCAATTATTATATCATATACATTTTTAACAATATTTACAACATACAAATAATATTAACATTATATTAAAATTCATTTTGCATAGATATATGTATTTCTTCATTTTAAACACTGTGTTTAGAATATGGCATAAATAATATAATACTCAAATATCAATATATTTGGAATAAATTTAGTTTATTTATGAGAGTTTATAAAATGAACCCAGAATGACAGCAGAAAACTGTCACTTTCCAAACATTCACTCTCATGAAACTACTCACTTTTTTTTTTCACTAATTTTTTCTCAAAATTTCAACCATAGTGTGTAATTGGAGGACATAACACAACTTTATTACTTGTGTGAAATTTTTCAGAATTTTTCATTGTCATGTAGAAAATCAGTGTCAATGAAGTTACCATATTTGGTTACTTCCCCATAAGTGCCAAAAAACCAAGAAGTAAATATAAACATGTACACACATGTATACACATGTACTCTGTCCTTACTGTAACTGTTGCTGCTACTGTCTTCTAATGTGTGTGGAAATGACCAAAAATAGTCACTTGCCCGATAAAGGGTTAAATGGAACATAGTTGAAATATTGCAGTCCTATCAGTAAACAGTAATATAGGGATAATTTTGTGTCCAACACCAAATAAATAACAGCAGAAATTTAACAGCAGCCTGACTGTGACTTATCATGGTGTTTCCACAGAGCAGTCATCCATATTAAAGGAGGTAAAAAAAAAAAAAAAACATCTTTACTCAAGGCTTAGACAAATCATCACCAACAATTTCCAAAACCTCTCTGTTGATGCGTATCTTTTTGTTGATAGATTCATAACGTATACAAACTCAGAAACCGGAAAGGCACACAGCTTTTTCTACCTCATCCTTCAGGATGGACATGGCCATTAAAAACAGCCAAATAAACCCTTTTCTCTGTTTCGGGGAAACTGGGGAGACTCTAAATGGATCCTAATTGGGCCATTTCTTATGCAAACACCGTAGGCTTTCCAGCATCACCAGCTTAGGTTCCTTTAGTTACAGGCGTGTGGATTTGTTGGTTGTTTATGCTGAACCTGTTCTTACTATCTATTCCTATTACTGTGCAATGTTTGGCCTATTTTCTGATATGAGAAAGGTCATATTTTCTTGTATTTGTCGGATAATATGAATGAGGATGGATGGATAGATGGATAGATGGATAGATAGATAGATAGATAGATAGATAGATAGATAGATAGATAGATAGATAGATAGATAGATAGATAGATAGATAGATACTTTATTCATCCCATAGGGAAATTTACAGGTTCCAGCAGTATCCACAAACTTTAAAAAAAACAAACTAGTAAAAACACAGTTGAATGAATGAATACTTGTATTTCAGTTACACATACATATAAAAATTAACATAAAAATGTACATAATTGGTAACTGAAAAAGGAAGAAGCTGAAGCCATCCTACTCCCATCCTTACTCCAACTCCACACCTGAAGTTGCAGCAAATAGAACATTAACACAAATTAGTCTACATTAGAGTCACTTAGAGATCATTGTACTTTCATAGCCCTTGAGACTTTGACAACTTAAAGCTTTTTTAAAACTCGACAGCTAGCTTCACTTCATACTTAAATTGGTTCCATAGTTTGACACCAATAACAGAAACACAATAGTCGCTTTTCCATTGGACATCTGCGCAAAACTTTACTGATATTTACTAAATGTTGAAAAAACAGAGGCGCGTAATGTCGGTTTTTCCATTAAATCACAAATGCGAAGATTTGTTTATTTATTATCGCGAGATGACACAAGAAGATGATGGTGACGAACATAAATATGGTGTTGATTTACAGATATATTCATTATTATTATATATTACCCCTCTATCTCGTACGAAATTAAAACATGATTGGTGTGTCCACACATACCGCGACATGTTTCTTCTTCGCTTGTTGTAACGTACATCAACATCCAGTTTTTTAATTCACCTGACTCTAGTTGCAGTTTTGCGTGATATACCATTTGCGCTACGCCCGAAAAACCACCTCTTGCCAGCGCAAAAACTTTTAATCAAAAAATGAGACTTTTGGCGAAATTGTCGTTTTTTCCATTAGGTAAATTTTTATGCTCAAGTTATATTTGCGCAATTTTAGGGTCAATGGAAAAGCGACTAGTGATATTATTAACGTTTGTTCTTACTTTACATGTTTCAAACACAAACATCCGTCTTAAATTATGATCTCCTTCTCTTAACTCATTTTTTTTCTGAATACAAACAGGAAGACTTTTGCTTTTAGCACGAAACATAATTTTCATTGTTTTTAAATAAACAATATCAAAAAATTTTAATATACCAGATCCTAGAAAAAATGGATTACTTAATTGAAGATAAACAGCTTTATTTTGGAGTTTAATTATGGGGTCTATGTTAGGGCCTATAATATCTAGGTATAAGATTTACACAGGTGATAAACGATTTCACTGATATTCTGCAGTATGAATTAGAGGTGTAAGAAAAAATCGGTTCTGCAATTAATCGCGATATTTCATTTCACAATACTGTATCGATATCAAGAAGTACTGTATCAATATTTTTAGGTATTTATTCAGATGCAGATTTTGTGGAGGTTCATTTTTGTTTTTCTTTTTTGTTTATATTTTGTTTATTATTATTTAACACTCTTTTATTAAATCATGTTAGTTCCTTTCTTGACAAAAATAATGTTATGATGTTAGTTATGAACTAATAGAATATGAACATTTGAACAGGATCTTTTCTTTTTCTTTTTTTGATCAATTTTTTTTATTTATCTTCATTGCGCATCTCCAAAAGTACAATACAAAAAAATAAAGAAATTATTTGAACAGGATCTTAAACTGTAATGTCTGTCAAACATAATTTAAGTTTTAACACAGAAAACAGATAATTTTGTGACATAGCATTAGATCCTGTTGTGATCAAATAAAAATGTGTTTAGTATTTGCGCATATTTCTGCTTTAATTCAAATTTTTAAGGAAATAATCACTTTAAAAAAAAAAAGAAACAAACAAAAAAATCTCCTTTTTGACAGTATCGTGACATATCGTACCATGATCCTAGCATTGTGATTTGTATCGTATCGCTTGATTCTTGCCGATAATACACACCTCTAGTATGAATGTGTGGAGCCCTACTGACTTGAAGATTCCCAAACATGCTCAAGGGCTTCGGTAATTTTCAGTTTTCCGAATATTTTCTGCGTGTACGCATTTGTCGGCGCCTGTTGATGTTTATGTACCGTTGACTTTCCTGTGCAGATGAACTGTAATCCAGTTAAAGTCCCAATGAGATCAATGTGATGAAGTGTTTGTTTGTTCAGGTAGATGACATTACCATTCACCCCCCCCACCTCGCTGGAGCCCCCTTTTGGTTTTGTCTATGTGTGATAAATACAGCATTAGAGCACAGAGATAAACCCTGGACAGGAGCAGCAGAGCAGGCCCATGAATAATGAAGAGATACAACCTGGCATTGCCATGGAAACAGCATCCCCCCCGGATCAGCCAGACAGGAAAAGGGGTAGCGTGGTGTTATTAAAAGCAGCGTAGACACTTTGTCATGTGAACCCCAACGTACGGAACTGAACTCATTTCAACACCAGGATCAGCTGTTTGGGTTTGGGTCACAGTTTCAGTGAGTGAGTGAATGGAAGCACAGGTTTAAGGCTGAAGCAGGAGACCGCCCCTCCCCCTTCATCTGTAGTTTTTATTTCATGTTGTTCAATTCAGTTCTTCAGTTCATTATTCAATTCTCTGTTTTTATCCACCCCCCTCCTTGTTTCTCCTCATTTTTCCTTGTCTTCCCTTGTTTCCCCTCCTTTCTCCCTTCTCTCCTTGTTTCTCCTCATCTTTCCTCTCCTCGGTTTTCCTTGTTTCTTCTCTCCTCTCCTTGTTTCCCCTCCTTTCTCCTCTTCTCCTCTCATCCCCTCATTTCTCCTCATTTCTCCTTTCTTCGGATTATTTCTCCTAATTTCTCCTGTCCTTGTTTCCTCTCCTTCCTCCTCTCCTCTTCTCTCCCTTTTTCTCCTCCCTTCGTTCTCCTCATCTTTCCTCTCCTTGGTTTACCTTGTTTCACCTCTCCTTGTTTCCCCTCCTTTCTCTTCTCATCTCCTCCTCTCATTTCTCCTCTCCTCTCCTTGTTTCTCCTCTCCTCTTTTCTCATCTCCTTGTTTCTCCTCTCCTCTCCTTGTTTCTCCTCTCTTCTTTTCTCCTCTCCTTGTTTCTCCTCTCCTCTTTTCCCGTCATCTCTCCTCTCCTCTTTTCTCCTCTCCTTGTTTCTCCTCTCCTCGTTTCTCCTCTCCTCTCCTTGTTTCTCCTCTCCTCGTTTCTCATCTCCTCCCCTGTCCTTGTTTCTCCTCTCCTCTTTTCTCCTCGTCTCTCCTCTCCTTGTTTCTCCTCTCCTCCTTTTCCTCCTCCTCCTCTCCTCTCCTTGTTTCTCCTCTCCTCTTTTCTTTTCTTCTCGTCTCTCCTCTCCTCTCCTTGTTTCTCCTCTCTTCTTTTCTCCTCTCCTCTTTTCTCCTCTCCTTGTTTCTCCTCTCCTCTCCTTGTTTCTCCTCTCTTCTTTTCTCCTCTCCTCGTCGTCTCCTTGTTTCTCCTCTCCTCTTTTCTCCTCGTCTCTCCTCTCCTCCTTTTCCTCCTCCTCCTCTCCTCTCCTTGTTTCTCCTCTCCTCTTTTCTTTTCTTCTCGTCTCTCCTCTCCTCTCCTTGTTTCTCCTCTCCCCGTTTCTCCTCTCCTCGTTTCTCATCTCCTCCCCTCTCCTTGTTTCTCCTCTCCTCTTTTCTCCTCATTTCTCCTCTCCTCCTCCTTCTCCTCCTCCTCTCCTCTGCTCGGTTCTCCTCTCCTTGGTTCTCATCTCCTCCCCTCTCCTTGTTTCTCCTCTCCTCTTTTCTCCTCATTTCTCCTCTCCTCCTCCTTCTCCTCCTCCTCTCCTCTGCTCGGTTCTCCTCTCCTCCCCTCCCCTCCCCTCTCCTCTCCTCCTCCTGCTCCTCCTCTTCCTCCTGCTCCTCCTCTTTCTCCTCCTCCTCTTCCTTCTCCTCCTCCTCCTGCTCCTCCTGCTCCTCCTCCTCCTCTTCCTCCTCCTCCTCCTCCTCCTCCTCCTCAGGGTTGCACTGGTACCATTGTGTCAGTTGGAGGCCAGATCCCCAATAACTTGGCCGCCCCGCTGCACATGAACGGGGTCAGGATTCTTGGGACCAGCCCGTTGCAGATTGACCGGGCTGAGGAGCGCTCCATCTTCTCCAGTATCTTAGATGACCTCGGCGTGGCTCAGGCCCCATGGAGAGCCCTCAGCTCACTGGTGAGAAGACACAAATTAATTATTCATAGAGTGGTAACTCCTGAAAAGTAACTATAGAATACATCCTCTACTTATTCTGTTTTTCATTCTATAGCAGTTTGCATCCAGCATTGAGGTATATTACCATTTATTTATTCATTTATTTGTTTGTTTTGAGCAGAAGAGAAAAAATAAACATGTTTATGTGTACAAGGAACTAATATCTGAGATGATCGAGACAGAATAGGAACTGTCATGTACACTAGTAATAACAAAATAAATTCAATATGTACTGCTCAAAAAGGAGTGGGAAGAAGAAAACATATTAAATCCACCCCCGTCTCACATTTATACAGCATAACACATAACTTTTGCATCTCTAATGATGTAGTAACATCTGTTTAGAGTCCAAATAATGTGAATAACGGACAGAAAACAGATTAGGAAAACTGCTGTTTGAGTGTGGGCTGGTGTTAATATCAGTTAACTAAAAGGTCCAGAAGAGGACGTACTAAAGCAGTGGTTCCAAACCTTTTTTGACTCGTGACCCCATTTTAACATCACAAATTTCTGGCGACCTGAGACATTCAAAACAGAGACATTTTTTTGCTAAAATTCATTTGTTTTTGATTATGTAATAGTTTGTTATACTATGTTGTAAATAAATGTTAATTTTAGATGATATTTAGGCTGTATAATGTATATAATGCACCTTTTTGGTGTTTGCTTCTCAGTTTCTCTTGGAGATGTCTTAGTTAAATAATAATAAATGTAATATAAATGAAAAAGAAAAGCCAAAAAAAACCCAAAAATGAACCTCCACAATATCTGCATTTGTATAAATACCTAAAAATATCGACAATTTTAGATGACATTTAGGCTATATAATGTATATAATGTACCTTTTTGGTGTCTGCTTCTCAGTTTCTCTTGGAGATGTCTTAGTTAAATAATAAATAAAATATAAACAAAAAAGAAAAAACAAAAAAAACAAAAATGAACCTCCACAATATCTGCATTTGAACAAATACCTTAAAATATCATCAATTTTAGACGACATTTAGGCTATATTAATGTATATAATGCACCTTTTTGGCGTGTGGTTCTCAGTTTCTCTTGCAGATGTCTTAGCATGGTCAGGCAGGTGAAGAAATCTTTCCATTCTCTGTTCGGTCCAGTTTTTTAACTGCGACTGTGTCCGAGCAGGTTGAAGCATAGTAACAGATGTGGTCACATGATCAAAATATGAAAAATATAAACAAAAAAGAAAAAACAAAAAAAAAACACAAAAATGAACCTACACAATATCTGCATTTGAATAAATACCTAAATATATTGACAATTTAGACGACTTTTAGGCTATATAATCCTACTATTATGGATGTTCTGTGTCCGACGCGTGTCCCGATGTTGCAGCACGGGAGGGCGTACGGGTGCAATGCCACTGTTGCACCAAGGGAGGGAGCAATCGTACAATGACACCACGGGTACAATGCCGCTAGTGTATATAATGCACCTTTTTGATGTCTCCTTCTCAGTTTCTCTTGGAGATGTCTTCGTGAAATAATAATAAATACAATATAAACAAAAAAGAAAAACAAACAAACAAACAAAAAAACACATAAATGAACCTCCACAATATCTGCATTTGAAGAAACACCAAAAAATATCTACAATTTTAGAAGACATTTAGGTTATATAATGTATATATGCACCTTTTGGTGTTTGCTTCTCAGTTTCTCTTGGAGATGTCTTAGTGAAATAATAATAAATATAATATAAACAAAAAAGAAAAACAAAAAAACACAAAAATGAACCTCCACAATATCTGTATTTGAATAAATATCGAAAAATATCGTCAATTTTAGACGACATTTATATATGCACCTTTTTGGTGTCTGCTTCTCAGTTTCTCTTGGAGATGTCTTAGTTAAATAATAATAAATAAAATATAAACAAAAAAGAAAAAAACAAAAAAAACCCAAAAATGAACCTCTACAATATCTGCATTTGAACAAATACCTAAAAATATCATCAATTTTAGACGACATTTAGGTTATATTATCCTACTATAATGGACGTTTCTGTGTCCGATGCGTGTCCCGATGTTGCAGCACGGGAGGGCGTACGGGTGAAATGCCACTGTTGCACCACGGGAGGGAGCTATCGTACAATGACACCACGGGTACAATGCCACTAGTATAATATAGTATAGTATAATGCACCTTTTTGATGTCTCCTTCTCAGTTTCTCTTGGAGATGTCTTAGTGAAATAATAATAAATACAATATAAACAAAAAAGAAAAACAAAAAAACACAAAAATGAACCTCCACAATATCTGCATTTGAATAAATATCTAAAAATATAGTCAATTTTAGACGACATTTATATATGCACCTTTTTGGTGTCTGCTTCTCAGTTTCTCTTGGAGATGTCTTAGTTAAATAATAATAAATAAAATATAAACAAAAAAGAAAAAACAAAATGAACCTCCACAATATCTGCATTTGAATAAACACCTAAAAATATCTACAATTTTAGAAGACATTTAGGTTATATAATGTATATATGCACCTTTTTGGTGTCTGCTTCTCAGTTTCTCTTGGAGATGTCTTAGTTAAATAATAATAAATAAAATATAAACAAAAAAGAAAAAAACAAAAAAGAAAAAAAATGAACCTCTACAATATCTGCATTTGAACAAATACCTAAAAATATCATCAATTTTAGACGACATTTAGGTTATATTATCCTACTATAATGGACGTTTCTGTGTCCAATGCGTGTCCCGATGTTGCAGCACGGGAGGGCGTACGGGTGCAATGCCACTGTTGCACCACGGGAGGGCGCTATTGTACAATGACACCACGGGTACAATGCTGCTCGTTTATATAATGCACCTTTTTGATGTCTCTTTCTCAGTTTCTCTTGGAGATGTCTTAGTTAAATAATAATAAATAAAATATAAACAAAAAAGAAAAAAACAAAAAACAAAACAAAAATGAACCTCTACAATATCTGCATTTGAACAAATACCTAAAAATATAGTCAATTTTAGATGACATTTATACTATAATGGACGTTTCGGTGTCCGATGCGTGTCCCAATGTTGCAGCACGGGAGGGCGTACGGGTGCAATGCCACTGTTGCACCACGGGAGCACGCTATCGTACAATGACACCACGGGTACAATGCCGCTAGTGTATATAATGCACCTTTTTGATGTCTCCTCAGTTTCTCTTGGAGATGTCTTAGTGAAATAATAATAAATACAATATAAACAAAAAAGAAAAACAAAAAAAACACAAAAATGAACCTCCACAATATCTGCATTTGAATAAATACCTAAAAATATCGTCAATTTTAGACGACATTTATATATGCACCTTTTTGGTGTCTGCTTCTCAGTTTCTCTTGGAGATGTCTTAGTTAAATAATAATAAATAAAAAATAAACAAAAAAGAAAAAACAAAATGAATCTCCACAATATCTGCATTTGAATAAGTACCTAAAAATATCGACACAGTACTTCTTAATATCAGTACAGTATTGTGAAATGAAATATCATGCTACATTGCAGAACCGATATTTTCTTACAGCCCTATTTACATCCTTACATCCTTCTTGGTTGGGTTGTGAGCAAGCATTTCACTTTATTTTTACAGACACTACACCCAACTACTTCAGGTTTGGTCCAGCATTTTTTGTCCTTTTGTTGTTTTGTCCTCTTAACCTGCTTGAGGCCACACCAGAATAAAAGACCTCAGTGAATCACATGAGGCACTAAAATATGTTTGCAGCCATCGCCAAAATACGTCTTTTCCATCACCGCTATTGGAATATAGTGAAGCTACCGCGGTGCGATTAGCTGTACACGCAGATAAACTTCTGTCTCTCCAGAGTCACCATCATACATATTCTGTTTCCCCCGCTGATCCCGAAGAAACTGTTTGTTTTTATTGGGCTGGAATAACTCCAGCACGGCCGTGGGGAGACGGTACCTTCGATTCTCGGAAGCTATTTTGTGTTTGTTAATGGTCCTCCACCTGGCGAGTAAACAGTGTGTAATGATAGAAGAAAAAGACTAGACCCGAATTGAGAGATGCAGACGTGAAAAGGAGCGGTGATGGTAATGATAGTGAGGAGTAGGAGGAGGACAGACAGTCTTTTCCTCACCGCTAGATAGACTTTCTTTCCATGACTCCTACTCTCTTCTCTCGTACCTCACATGAACTGCAATAGAAAAAAAAAAAAAAAAAAAAAGAAAAGAAAAAGGCAGATGAATTGAAGCCCCCAGTTTCTGTCTGTCGGAGCACTTTTTACTTTTGAATACTTCATTTCTCGGCAGTTTTATGGCGTAAACCCTTTTCAGGTGCGAAGCCTTTAAAATGTGCATGTGGGTGAATTAAGAGCAGCGGAATGGGCCTTGAGAGACGATTGTTACTACAGGTGCGACTGCTTTGTGAGGATGAAGGCAAACAACCCTTTTGATTTGTTATTGATTCTTCTTCTTTTCAGTCTCTAGTGGCTCCGATCTTTTTGAACATCATATACCTTCCTTCATCTATATACACAGATTCTTAGCAGCACACGGTGTCCTTGTAAAAAAATTAAAAAAAAACAAACAAAAAAAAATAGGATATCCAATACAGTGTTGTCCTTTTTGAGACTAGAAATCCTAATATATGTTGAACCGGAGTGTGTTTTTATATTGTGCTGCTTAAGCACTCTTTTTGTCTTTGTTCCCTGAAAAGTGATTTGTACCTCTACAACTCTTCAGTCGCTTGAGCAATCAGACGTGTTGGCAAAGTTTCAGATCTATCCGACTTCCAACCAGCAGTAATAGAAGCTGTATAAATCAGTTAGACGTCGGTGTCATAATGTGCTGTCCTCAGTTCAGTGGCATAACTCACATTGGATGTACAAACTGGCCATAATTTTTGCTCTGGCGTTTTTATTTATTTATTTTTATTTCACAAAAAACAATCAAACCCTTGTTTTTTTTATTTTATGTTTTTATTTGTTTATTTGCACAAAATAAAAACAGCAATGGAAAAAAAACAACAACAACAACATTCAAACAAGTAACAAAATTGTGCAGGAGAGGTTAGAAGCCAAAAAAAGAAGGCTTATATGAATACCTCCCCCGCAATGAACAATACACAAAAAAAGAATTAAAAAATACAATATAACTGAAATAATAAACTGAAGTAAAAACAATAAAAATGTAATCCACATTACAAATCGTCAAATACAAATCAAGTGATATACAGCCTTACATTTTTTCATGAATCTTTTTCTTTTTCAGATGCTTTTTAAACAATAATAAAGTAGATGTTGATTGAAGTTCAGGTCTTGGATTATTCCACAGATTCGGTCCACAATATTTCAGAGAATACTGACAGACTGAAGTTCGGCGGTACGGAAGATAAAATTTGCTTGAAAATCGTGTCAGAAAGTTGTGAATAACAGAAGACAACATAAAGAAATTTTGAAAAACTTTAGGAAGAATATAAGTTAAGTGAACATATTTGTACATGAAGAAAAGTTTGTTTTTTGTTTCATATTTTTATTGATGTGTATACAAGAAAATGAAAGGTATATGCCAATACCATGGCACACTGATGTCAACATTAACCCGGTTTGTATACACCATTACTTTCAGATTTGTATATTTTTTTAGGAACAAATAACAATGAAACCTGACAAACAATACAACAAAAAGAATACTAAGACATAGTCTGAATAAAATAATTAAACTGGTGACATAAACATAAGAAAATAAATAAATAAGGAATAAAGGAGAAAAAAAAAGAAAAAAAGGGAGGGGGGAAAAAACAAACAAAAAACCCCCCATAAACGGTTGCCATTTATTGTAGAATTTGTTCAAGTTTCCTCGTTTTGAATATCAAATTTTCTCTGCTTTTAAAAAGGACATTACCTCATTAATCCATTGTGTGCTGGAGTTTTTCTTATTTTTAACTCTGCAAAACTGATGTAGTCCAATCATATCATACACTTGAACGTCCTCCATTATTACCACATCTATTACTTTTACTACTTATTAATTTTTACATCTGATTTATAACTTATTTTTTCATGTAATTAATGCAATTCTATCTTTTAAGCATGTGTAAACCACACAACCCAAACACTTAATACATACTTTTAATGAGATCCCCTGTCTTTGCTTAAATGAAACCTAAAGCTCATGCCATCTGTTGTGCTTTCCTCTCCGTTCACAGGACGATGCCTTCTCTTTTGCCAACCAAGTGGGCTACCCCTGTCTGCTCCGCCCCTCGTATGTTCTGAGGTAAGATAAAACCCAAAGCGGACATGATTTAGAGGACATTATTAGCTTCTACAGCTGAGATGGTGGTATGTGTGGACAATGGCAGGATATTCTTCTATCCAGAGGGAGCTTGTAATAAAGTAGGATTTAGTAAAAACAGTCAGTCAGTCCACAGTAGGGTGGTCCAAAAAAATTATTATTATTATTTTTTTTTTAAAGATTCTCTGGATTAGAACACTGTATTTGGTTCCATATCTGGCCAAATTACTGTGGTCCAAATTTTATGCAAATTAATTAATATTTAGAGGTTGCACAAGACACGTGAAGATTGCTAACATAACTAGCCAAATGAATAAGGCATATTAGAATAATTTGTAATTTTATTCTCAAAATCAAACTGCAACTCGCATAAAAATGTTACTTAGAAAGTCCAACAAAGTCTGTTGCTTTATTGAAATTACAAAAAAATGTTCCTGTGTTCTTTGACAACTTGGAGCCAGTACTGTTTGTGATCTTCATTTTTAGTTTTGGCTACAGTTGAAGTCTTGAATAAGCTCCACCCCTCTTTCAGCAACATCGTTGACAACTTTTCTGAAATGCACAATTTTATCATCCTTCTGAAAGTCTTCATCATTAGCCCAGTCTTCTGGAGGAATTCTGAAGAATGTTTGTGGCAGATCCAAAGTTTCAAAGAAACGCATGGTGCTGGTGGGGACAAAATCACTGATCTGCTTCCCTTCATAATCTGCTTGATTAGGGCATCACAACACTTTAGTGGAACCTCTGAACCTTCATTTTTCATCATGTTGTCAACCATCAGCTGCTTCTGCTCGTGTCACACTGGAGTTGAAGAATGCCAGGCCAACCAATTCTTCACTCAAGTACCAAAGATGTGGGCGGTCTTACTTCATACATATATTGCTAGATGAAGCACTCAAACCTTGGTTTTGATAGGACTGCTGCTTCTCTTAGCAGGTCAGCTCGGCTATGCTGAAAATGCAGAATTAGTCAATTTCCAGGAAACTTTCAGCAACTTGTGCAACCTCTAAAACATCTCCTTTTTCTTCCAAATTTTTTCCTAAATCATCTTTTAATGCCAAAACCTAATGCTGGGTTCTAATTGAGGTTATCTGAAACTTTATCTCTTACCATGATTGTTGGACCACCCTAGACCACAGGTAACCTCTGCTCCTTTGGCCA
This sequence comes from Sphaeramia orbicularis, assembly GCF_902148855.1. Classification (NCBI taxonomy): domain Eukaryota; kingdom Metazoa; phylum Chordata; class Actinopteri; order Kurtiformes; family Apogonidae; genus Sphaeramia; species Sphaeramia orbicularis. The sequence goes on from NC_043977.1 coordinate 16,216,196, forward strand.
AACCCAACCAGTTAAATTATTGTAGATAATTCATTTATCAAGACAGGAGTTAAGACAGTTTGTTTACCTGCTTTACTAGTTTCAGCTGCTTCCTGTAGCCTTTGTCAGAAGCGTCACAATGTCTTATAGGCTGTTCAGGAGGGTTGGCCAAAAAACACTTGAATGCGTTTCGGCTTTAAGCCTTTAAGTGTTTTTTTAAGGTCTACACATGAAGATGCCGTGAAAATAACAGTATTTTAATGCTTACAGAGTGTGTCTTGCAGTTTTCTTCCTGTTTATCTACTTCATGAATCCCTTTTCCAAAGAGCAGCTCAAACACACTTTTTTTGAGTCCTAGAAGCATTCCTTCCCATGATGTTTTTTTTAGAACTGTAAAACAGCTGTACAATTAAAAGAAGTGTCATACAGAAGAATAAAAATAGCAAAATGATAGACTAAAATACAAGAATAGATTAAAAAGACATAAAAACAGCTGTACAATTATAAAAAAAAAAAAAACAACAACAGTGAAATAAAAATACCAAGTAAAACAATAGAATAAACATAATAATACATTTAAAATGGAATGTTTAAAAGTGCCAGGACAGGAGGTGCTCTCTGAAGAGCTGGGTCTTCAAGAGCTTCTTGATATAATAGATATAATATAGAATAGATATAATAACAATCTGAGCTTTTATGAACATCCACATGATTAATAAATCAAAAATAAAGGAAAATACCTGATGTTCACTGATTGAACACAAAATACAGAGGATAATGTCATAATATGTATGTATATGTAAATGTATTTGTATATATATATGACGATATATGTGGATGTGTATATGTATACGTGTATGTATGTATGTATGTATACAGTATATCGATGGCCAAAATACAAAACCTCCTGTCTGAAAAAATCACTTTTTTCAGGAAACAAAAAAAGCGTGGGTCCTGGAGGATTCTGTTGGGTTTCTGTAAATTGGCTTAGAGTCTGGTTTTGACCAACTCTATATGTAAAGTGTCATGAGATAACTTTTGTCATGATTTGGCGCTATATAAATAAAATTGTCATTGATTGATTGTTTAGTTTTATAATAGTATGGTCTTTGTTGTTGTTGTCAGGTGACCTTCATGTCATAAGAAAGGGCGAGATTATCTTGCAGATAGACTGAAAATGTGGAGTCATCCTTGTTCTCACCATTTCATGTGAAAACTCAAAATCTAAAAATTTGCAGATAGGAGGTTTTGTTTTTTGGCCCTCGATATGTATGTATGTATGTATGTATGTATGTATGTATGTATGTATGTATGTATGTATGTATGTATGTATGTATGTATGTATGTATGTATGTATGTATGTATGTATGTATGTGTGTGTGTATATATGTGTGTATTTCGGTTAATTTTCTAAATTTGTTCAAGAACTGTTCTAGGTTATTAGAGTTGGCCGTCCGGAGGTGTTTTGAGGCGTTTGAAAAATGTGTGTGTGTATATGTATGTATACATATGTGTGTATGTATGTATGCATGTATGTATGTATGTGTATATATGTGTGTGTGTGTATGTATGTGTATATATGTGTGTATGTGTGTGTGTATGTGTATATATGTATGTATGTGTGTGTGTATATATGTATGTGTATATGTATGTAATATATGTGTGTGTATGTGTATATATGTATGTATGTATGTGTGTGTGTATATATACAGGGTGGGGAAGAAAAATTTACAATGAACATTTAGTTGTTTTTTCTCAGCAGGCACTACGTCAATTGTTTTGAAACCAAACATATATTGATGTCATAATCATACCTAACACTATTATCCATACCTTTTCAGAAACTTTTGCCCATATGAGTAATCAGAAAAGCAAACGTCAAAGAGTGTGTGTTTGCTGAATGCACTCGTCACACCAAAGGAGATTTCAAAAATAGTTGGAGTGTCCATAAAGACTGTTTATAATGGAAAGAAGAGAATGACTATGAGCAAAACTATTACCAGAAAGTCTGGAAGATACTATTAAAGAAGAATGGGAGAAGTTGTCACCCGAATATTTGAGGAACACTTGCTCAAGTTTCAGGAAGCGTGTGAAGGCAGTTATTGAGAAAGAAGGAGGACACATAGAATAAAAACATTTTCTATTATGTCAATTTTCTTGTGGCAAATACATTCTCATGATTTTCAATAAACTAATTGGTCATCCCTGCCTCAAAATATTGTACATTTTGCTTCCCCACCCTGTATGTATGTGTATGTATGTATGTGTATATATGTGTGTATGTATGTATGTGTGTATATGTATGTATGTATGTGTATATGTATATGTGTGTGTATATGTATGTATGTGTATATATGTATGTGTGTATGTATATATGTATATATGTATGCATGTGTATATGTATGTATGTATGTGTATATATGTATGTATGTATGTGTATATGTATGTATGTATGTGTATATGTATATGTGTGTGTATATGTATGTATGTGTATATATGTATGTGTGTATGTATGTATGTATATGTGTGTATGTGTATATATATGTATGCATGTGTATATGTATGTATGTGTATATATGTATGGGTGTATGTATGTGTATATATGTATGTATGCATGTGTATATATGTATGTATGTATGTATATATGTATGCATGTGTATATATGTATGTATGTATGTATATATGTATGCATGTGTATATGTATGTATGTATGTGTATATGTATATATATGTGTGTATGTATGTATATATATATATGTACATATTGTTGGTTTAGACAAAGGGGTGAGAGCTAATAGGCTATGCTTCTTCTCACTCCTTTTCGAATGACTTTTTTTCTTTTTTGTGTTATTATTTTATGCTTCCTTGAATTTTCATTTCTATATTATGTTGTGCAAAGAAGTCAATTAGTTGCAATCAGGAAGCTCGTATCATTTCCATGTTCGACATAAATCAATAAAAAAAAACTAAATAATAATAATAATAATAATCAATGGTGCTAAATCATGAAAGAAAAGTTAAATATAGAGGAAAAAAAACATTGGAACTTCCATCAAAGTTGCACTGGGTCTTTATGGGTTAAATAAAGGAAAGTATTGGATTTTCACTGACAAAATGCAAAATACAAATTTATTACAATAAATGGTGATAAGTAAGAGAACTGATACAAAAATACCAGAATACCAGAGGGTCTTTAAGGGTTAACCTGCAGTTCCAGTTCACCATTATTAGTTCTAAATTAACCAGTTCATCAGTTTCCTGGAAAGCCAATCATAGATATTAGCAGAAACAAAGCTGTGGATCTCTGCCAGTTCTTTTTTTTTTTGTATCATGAGTCACAACCTCCACTTCCCCTTTCTTTAAGGGAAAAAAAAAAAAAAAAAAAAAAAAAAAGGGGGCTGAATCGAGCCACAGCAATAACAAAATATTAAACAGACAAAAAAAAAACAAAAACAAAATCAAGGTGGTCCTAAGTGGCTGGGATGTGAAGTGAAAAATTATGGATTTAATAACTAATTAACAGACTCATTGGTAACTGAGTAAAGCCCAATTTTAGTTATGATGATTAATGGACTTTGCTCTCACTGCAGCTCCTCAGAACATGCAGTGACATTTTTGTCCAGCAGATGTCGTGATGACACTCTGTATATTCACCAGAGCTCCAGTGTCACTGAAAATAAGGTTTTAGTGCATAATGGAGTTCTGGACTAGAGTTTAGGGTGTTGTTCTAAAAGGTTTTCATCTATCCTGTCCTCTGATGCCGGCATCAGTTTAAGGTGAACTCTCCCTGATCTCCTCCTCATCCCCAAAGCGTTTTCACTCTGGTCTTTGACACAGTTGGTAATGGTTTTTGAATGTTTTTCTCATCTTCAGTACATATGCACAAACTCACCCATTAACACACCAAACACTGTTTCCTTGTCAGATTTGTGCCTTATGTCATTTTTTTTTTTTTTTTTTTTCTTACAACAGTAAAATGTGCTTTTAAAAACTCACAAACTTGGATGTATTTACCCATGAAACATCCTGAAGCAACCTTGAGGAGGAAAAAACTGTCTATTTTTTTCGTTGATCATTCATTTCAGTTCGAATAAGTAGCGAGACATGACTACAGTTTTACAATAATTTGCACTAGCACCAGGTAGACTGTCTTTTATTTATTTTTCAGTTATTCTTTATTGAGTTTTTTACAGCGGGGTTAAAACACGGTATTCAAAATCTCTCTGACAAGACATTTTAGAGACAATTTTGACAGATTAGTGTTGCTAAATGACCCACGTTTTTACTGTTAAATTCATTTTTGCTTTAGTTGGACCATAAGGGATTCTACAAAACAAGCAGATACTTTATACTGAAATAAATGTTGGAATGGCAGTCAATTAAAGTTTGCCCTCTGATGGGACATTATTGTGTTTTGACCCAGCAGTAGTGTAAAAAAAAAAAAAAAAAAATCTAAACAATAGGAATTGTTGTTTTTATACAGAACAGAACATATACAAAATACACATACAAAAAAAAAAAAAAAAAAAATTCACAAAGCAGACCACCTATCGTCCTGAACAAATGGAACAGAGTTTGTGAGACGCAAAATGACACATAAACATAGGTACAAAATATCACAGAGAAGAGTGGTAAAAAAAAAAAAAAAAAGAGGTATATATACACTACAAACAAAAAGTTAAGGATATATTTAATTTTTGGGCTATTTTTTTCAGTTGGGATTCTTGCACAGCACTTTTTAATTTTTGTGTGTGAATTGAATTGAAACACATTTTTTTTTAAACGATCAGACAGTTTTATTTACAAATGGCTTAAAATGACAAAAAAGACAAAAAAAATTATGCATGTATGTATTTATTTTTGCCATATATCCTTAATTTTTAGTTTGAATTGAAACACATTTTTACTAACCAGACATAGTTTTATTTACAAATGGCAAAAATGACCAATAAAAGACAAAAAAAAAATAATTATATCCCTAACTTTTTGTTTGTAGTGTACACATACATACATGCACACACATCCAAATACAAATGCATACACACATACATATGAAATGTGTCATGATCCCCCATCAACATATATATATGTAAGCACACATACATATATACATATGCCTAGATTTATTTATTTAATTTTTTTTTTTCAGCTTTCACATGCAAATCCCCTGCTTGAAATGGAGCTGAGTTCTTCAGTGTTTCCAAATGCTGCAAAAACTGATGTTGGTGACACAGAGGCAAATATGTGTCTGTATAATGAACCTACAAAAAAATAATGTGGAAAAAAATAGGCAAAACATACATAAAATAAAGTAAAAGAATACAATAAGCATCAAAATGTACAGTAACAGCTAAACTAATGTATATTGACATTTAATATCAGAATCAGATCACTTTATTGTCATTCAAGCAAAGATGCACTGAAGAACGAAATGACAATGCAGGGTCGACAATAAAAACACACAGTTAAAAAAAAAACAAACACCTGATATATAAAATAGAATGAAGCATATGTGGAAGTATTGCAGAAAATAAAACAATCTCCAGAAATGATACAGCTTCACGTAGTCAACAGAAAGTGTACATGAGTTGCATAGGGCTGGTGCAGACTTGTAGGGCTGGTATTTTACTGTGGTGTTGGACATATGTCTGCCTCTGAGCACCAACCAGTGAAGCAGTGAAGCTCTGACCTCCGCCTGTGGCTTTGCTCTGTCCTGTTTCTCTCACCACCTCCTTTTTTTTCCAGGCAGGAGGATAGCCCAGCTAACTGTCTAAAATCAAAAACAACAAGCACAACAAAACTAGCCTAAATCTGTTGTTTTTTAATGACTAAAGTTCTGAACTCGTTTTCAAGAGCCTGGAGTGGTTTTCGACCTAAATAGCTGTTCTTTTTTTCCCTTTCTCTTTCTCTCGCTCCCTATTTTGACTGTTTCCAGATCTTGCTCCCGATGGTAATAGTGATGCAACAGAGAGATAATGAGTGTTTTGAACGATCATTTGAAGCTTGTATGTTCTCTTGTTTGCTTGCTTCTCTTCCTCTCCTGTGGCCTTTTGTTCTCTCTCTCACCCCCCCTTCCCTTTTCTTTTTTTTTTTTTTTCCTCCTGATTTTTCTTCCACCAGTGGCTCGGCGATGAATGTTGTGTACGGAGAGGAGGAGATGAAGCGCTTCTTGGAAGAGGCCACTCAGGTGTCGCAGGTGAGACCGGTGTTAACCCTGCAACGTATTTGATACATGAGTTTTGAAGCCCTCTACATAAGTGTGATATTTTCTTGAAAAACCTGATGTATACAATTAGATACATGCAATACACAGATAATCCACCAGGGGGGAGGAATTCATTCACCAGAGGCCTTTCCAGTGACACTACAAGATTAAATTAATGAGGAAGGAGGAAGAACTTTGACAATTTTGAAAAAGAATTACTGATTTCTTAGACATGTTTGTGTTATATTATGTTTTTGTTTGTTCAAAATAATATTTGAGCATTGAGACCCGATGTATCAAATATGATACAAAATTGAAACTAATACATGGAAATATACATTTGAAAACCTTTTTTGGGTGGTTCAGAAGGACCAGTAAAGGCTCCAGTTTCAAAGAACTGGAATTTTCTGTCAATGATTTAATGGTTCAGGCTTTACAGGGTTTGTACACATTTTTCAAGGTCAAATTCAAGCACTTTTAAAGATGTTTCTCAAATTTTTCCAGCACAGCACCTTATCGCTGTGGTAAGATACATATCTACAGGAATACATATATTCATGATCATTTTTTTCCATTATCACAATGATGTACATTGTATTATGCTGGAAACATATAAAATTATGTTCCACAATGTCAAAAAAGTATAGAAATTAAAGAACACAGTTTTTTCAAAAAAAAAAAGAAGGGAAGCTACCTGGTGTTCTTCAGGAACAGGAGACAAAGATTGAGATAAAAATATATCTGGAGTTGACCTGAGAACACCCGATAATTTTCATTTTTCTTTTATTTTGAAGCCCGCTACATAATCGGTGTGATATTTGTTTTTCCTAAAAAACCTGATGTATACTATTAGATACATGCAATACACAGATAATCCACATGGGGGGAGGAATTTGTTCACTAGAGGCCTTTCCAGTGATACTACAAAACTATCATTCATGAGGAAGGAGGCAGAACTTTGGTCATTTTGAAAAGAAATTACTTTCTTTCTATCACCTTTAGTTCAAGTGCACTATCTATCTATCTATCTATCTATCTATCTATCTATCTATCTATCTATCTATCTATCTATCTATCTATCTATCTATCTACTTTTATTTATTTATTTTTCTTTGTGTTATATTATGTTTTTGTTCAAAAATAATAATATTGGAGCATTGAGACCTGATGTATCAAATATGATACAAAATTGAAAGTCATACATGGAAATGGATATTTGAAAAGGACCAATAAAGCCTCCAGTTTCAAAGAACTGGAATTTTCTGTCAATGATTTAATGGTTCAGGCTTTACAGGGTTAACTGCACATATGAGACAAACATATTACAGCGGACCTCCCTCTCTTCTCCAGCCTCGGCTTCTCATTTTTCATCGTCTTCATTTGTATTGAATTAACATGTTTGAAAACTACACACTCCTGAGTGTTTTTTTTTTTTTTTTCCTACTGTTGTGTCCTTCCTTTGCTTTCAATGCATAATACGACCAGCTTGCATGGCTGTTGGCTAGTATTTTGTGTCCCCCTCAACTTCACTTGAACCCCCAGGTGGCCCAGGGGCACCTACAGGCAAACACACTCACATACTTAGAAAAATCACACCCTCAGAACATAAATACAAGCCCTTAGACGGAAGGGTTTTCAGCGGTGACACATCAAATTCAAGTTCCTGAAATCCACATCAGATGAAACCCTCATTAGAAGAGGTGAAGTGGTGTTCCTGCTCCATGTGCAAATAAGTCCCATACGAGTCTGACACAAATACAGGAGGTTTCAAACAAGTCTACATTGCATTGCATCACATGGTTGGAAAAAAATATACACATGCACCTAATGCAGCTGTCCAAGTCCTCTGCACATTTGGTATTTACTTTATTAAACAGGGTTTGTAGGGGTGCTTAAAATCCTTGAAAATGCTTGAAATTCATGGTTTGAAAAGTGCTTGAATTTTACTTTTGAAAGAGCTTGCAATTACAACTCGATGATGTGATTTATTTATTTGTAGTATTAACTCTGCCAGGTTAGAGGTCAAGCCAAAGCTACTTACAGAGAAGTAGTACATTCTGAAAAATAAAACTTTGTCAAAAAAGAAAATTAACGGGTGCTCTCAGGTCAACTCCAGGTATAATTTTTATCGAAATCTTTGTTTCAATGCGAGTGTGCCTGAAGAATGCAAGGTGGCTTCCCTTTTTTGGATAAAACTTTGTATTCTTCTTTAATTTCCAAACATTTTTCCTATTTTGGAACATAATTTTATGTTTGTAGCATATAAGATTGTCTAAGATTGTCTTTAATGTTGATTTTTGTATTATTTGTTTTCCTTGTTCACATTTATGTTAAATTTCATTGCATGTGTGGAAAAAAATCACTAAATCAAATTAATACAATGTACATCGTGATGAAAAGTGAAAAAAATAATCACAAGTGTATGTATTCCTGTAGATATGTATTTTAACAAGCAATAAGGTGCTGTGCTGGAAAAATGTATTGAAACAGTGCTTGAAAAGTGCTTGAATTTGACCTTGAAAATGTGTGCGAACCCTGTATTAGAATCAGAATCTCTTTATTGCCATTGTACAATGAAATTGAGCTAGAGCTCTCTAGTTTAGTGCACAACAAATGACAGTGAGAAGGCACAACTTATTTACATTAGAAAAAATAGAAGAACTAGGAATGTTTGTAAAAAAACAAAAACAAACAAAAATTATATATATAATTAAGTAGTGCAAATAGAGAGTAGTGCAAATGGTTTTGGAAATAGTGCAAATGACATGGGGAAATAAATATTATAGGATAAATAAAGTGAAAGAATAAAATAATATCGAATACTGTAAACATAGACAGATATTGCACGTCATAGGGTAATAAGTCAAATTAAGCACCATGAAAAACTCATAGGATTAAAGTATTATAGTATTAAAGGAACATCGGTAATTAACATGAAATAAGTATGCGTTTCTATAAAATGTATTCTTCAACTTGAAATTTAAACTTTATGAATTTTTTGTGGTTCTTAATTTGACTAACCTACTTATAACCCATTATGACATTTTTTCTTCTTTATATATAAAATAACCGTCCCCCAGGAGCATCCAGTGGTCATCACGAAGTTCATCCGCGGCGCCAGGGAGGTGGAAGTGGACGCCGTGGCCAAATGTGGAAAGGTAAGACATTACTTTGATGTTTTGTGCAGTTGTTCAAGCGAGGGTGATTCCATCTCGAGTCACTGGATTCCAGAGAACATTCCCAAAAGACCATCTCCGACTTGCTTCACTGTTTTGGAAAAAGTCATATTATTAGTCGTAGTAAACACCACATAAAATATCAGCCTTATGTTGGAAATGGGGTGTGACACTTGATTTGACTGTAAAAACATGGTAAATAAAAATTATGCTAAGTTCAAGAAGCCATTGCTTTTGATCTATTCGTGACGAATGCATGAAGCAAACATGGAGTGATCGATACTCTTGGTTAAAGATACAAACTTCATATTTTGTGCATATATTAATTCAAACAGGCTCTTGGGCGTCACAGATGGACAGCCCACTACTTTTTGATTCAAAACTTTTGAACCAGACAAGTTCAAGACAAATATTACACATAATTGTAAAGGTTTGAATGCCATCTTAGACTCAAAGGGCAAAATGTAGTTTCAAATATTCTTAAATAAAAACATATCAAAAACTACTGTGTAACAGATGGACAAAAAAAAATTAACATCTATTTTTTGCAAGAGTTACAAAGTTCCTGTGACATTTTCATCCTAAAATGTACTCCGTGTATACCTTAAACCCTCTATTTTATAAACTAATAATTGGTTGCCCATAGGTGTGAATGTGAGAGTGATTGTTTGTCTCTATATGTTCAGCCCTGCAATGAACTGGCGACTTGTCCAGGGTGTACCCCGCCTTCGCCCCTATGTAGCTGGGATAGGCTCCAAGTGACCCCCGTGACCCTAGTGAGGATAAAGCGGGTTCAGAAAATGAATGAATGAATGAATGGTTAGAGGAAAAAAAATATCTGATCATACCTAAATAGGAAGCGTTTTGACAAATGGCAGCGTCACAGATGGACAACAAAATATCAAAATAAACTTTTTTTTATTTCAATTATATTATATACATTTTTTAAAACAATATTTACAATATACAAATAATATTATTGTATTCAAATGTATTTTGCATAGATATATGTATTTATTCATTTAAAAAACTGTGTTTAGAATATGACATAAATAATATAAAAGTCAAATATCAGTGTATTTGGAATAATTTTAGTTTATTTATGAGAGTTTATAAAATGAACCCAGAACGACGGCAGAAAACTGTCACTTTCCAAACATTCACTCTCATAAAACTTTTTTAAAAAATTTTTCACATTTTTTTTTCTCATTTCAAAAACATTTTCCAGAAAATATAAGTAATTACCTACCCAGAAATATAAGTTTGGTGTAGATTATTGTAATTTAATTTTTTTGACCAGATGTTAACCTTCCCAAGGCCCAAGTGCATTAAATGGAACATAGTCGAAATACTAGACTGCTATCAGTAAATGATGATAATTTTGTGTCCAACATCAAATAAACAACAGCAGAAATTTAACAGCAACCCGATTGTGACTTATTATCATGATGTTTCCATAGAGCAGTCATCCATTTTACAGGAGGTAAAAAAAAAAAATCATCTTTACTCAAGGCTTAGATGAATCATCACCAACAATTTCCAAAAAGTCTCTGTTGACGCGTATCTTTTTGTCAATAGATTTATAACAGAAACCAGAAAGGCACACAGTTTTTTCTACCTTATCCTTTACACTCAAAACTCCTCAAAAAAAATTTTTTTTTCACAAATTTTTTCTCATTTCAAAATACATTTTGCTGAAAATATAAGTAATTACCTACCCAGAAATATAAGTTTGGTGTAGATCATTGTAATTTTATTTTTTTGACCAGATGTTAACCTTCTCTTTGACTTCGCCCTCTTGTTTTTAAGGTAGACTTTGTCATATATGAACAATGATTTTTTTTTTTTTTCTTCACTTGTATTGCTTCACAAATCAAAAATATTATTTCCATGGTGACAGAAAAATACTGTCACCATGATGGGAAGGAAATAGTGTCATGTGACGAATCATATTTGCTTCAATGTGGCTCTCAAGCATAAATAACATTTTTTTTTGTTTTTTTAAGCAAGCTGTAATTTAGCATATATATGCAACTGTGAATCTTACTTTAGAGAAGTTGAAAACATCTTGTACGTTAGAGAAACTCAAATTTCATGCATCTGTCATGAGTAGTACAAAAGTAGTGACTTATTGAACTTGACATCTTTTTCTATACCACTTGTTTTTTGTTGTGAAATGAGCGCTGTGACCCATTTGCAAAGCCCTAATATCTCAAAAACTAAGATATACAAGGGTGAAATTAGCTCTGGCGTTTACAAGGACTAATGTCATTTTCTGAAAGAATGAAGCAAATCAGAGATGGTGCTTTTTTTAAAACTGGGATACACCGTTTGCTTTATACTGCGCATCAACTGTTTACATGAAAACACCGTCTCCCTCTTTTATCACCGATAACGCTTTAAATCACATATTCATTTAAAACGGTATCATTGTTATTCATCTCATTTTCCCTCCATTTTTCACTCTAAAGGAAAAGGTAAGACGGATATTGAGCCCTGTAGATGAATAAAGTGAAAGTAATCTCATTCATCTTTAACAAACAGCCATTACAACCCAGAGAGGGATCTGATGGGGGTGAAAAAAAAATGGAATACATTAAAAAAAACGAGGGAAGGTGTTAATGCTAAATTAATTTTTCTTTTCAGATGAGTGAAATATTGAAGTGATTGAACTTGAACACGTTTTCTTACCTGACTGGACATACTTTCATATATACTTGATGCCTTTAAAAACGCACAGGTCAGAATAACATGTATATTTGGAGATATACTAAATTAATTTAGTTCACGTCACATTTTATTTAAAATATGTATGCAACTTATGTATGCAACTTGTTTTCAGAATTTACAGCAAGATACGATTTTGTAAAAAGGGTAACCCCAGAAGCCAAGGCCGTTTTTGAGTACTTTTGATTTTGTCTTTATATACTACATAAAGAAATGTTTACTATACCCATGTTTGGTATCTTTTTTTTCAGCACAACTTCATCTATATCATCTGCCTATTAGTTTTTCATTTTAACCTACTATATCAACATAAAAGGCCAAAAAACACACAAAAAAGATAGAATCTGAATTGAAAATGTATATAATTTATTACAAAAATAACACAAAGATGTTTAAGGAACCTTTTCAAAGACTTTAAAAGTGAATACTGGTTCCAAATATCAGGTATATAAAATTAAAATGGTAATAAATTAAAACTATACTCAAATGTTTGACAAATATTTGACATAAAACCATATCTTTACATTTAAATATTACCTTATATATTACACAGGCATTGCGGAAAGTGTTGGACTCAGTGAGTTTCAGAAGTTTGCATCGATAGGAAAGAGGATCAGAGGGAACATTTAACTTAGTCAAGTGTTTTTTCAACCTTGGCCCCACATGGGGTCGCCTGAAATTTCCAGTAATTGGTTGAGAAAACGCCTCTGTAAAGATCTGCTTTTAGGTCAAATATTTGAGTATTTTTTAAGTTATTACAATTTTTATTTTCTATACCTAATATTTGGAACCAATATTTACTTTTAAAGTCTTTGAAAAGGTTCATTAAGCATCTTTGTGTTATTTATGCAATAAATTATATACATTTTTCAAATTGGACTTTATATTTTTTGTGTGTTTTTTGGCCTTTTATGTTGGTAGGTTAAAGTGAAAAAAAAAAAAAAGCAGATGAGATAGATGAAGTTGTGCTGAAAAAGAAGATAGTAAACATGGGTATAGTAAACATTTGTTTATATAGTATATAAAGACAAAATCAAAAGAACTCAAAAACAGCCAAAATAGGCTCAGACCACTAATGGTTAAGATGCTGCAGCTCTTTCATAATTCACATTTTGAGCTATTGTTTGTTCAGTGTTAATTGTCAGCCTTGTAAATACAAGCTGGACTAACTGTACATATCCTGGCCAAGGAAGATAAAATTAATTTCAGCAAAAAAAAAAAAAAAAGTCTCTGTTTTGAACGTCTGGGGTCACCAGAAATGTGTGATGCTAAAATGGGGTCACGAGCCAAAAAAGGTTGGGAACCACTGACTTAATCCATGAGATTACTCGAATGACTTTCTTTTGTAAGATCTGTACTTTCTCAAAATAAGTAGGATATGTGTTGCACCATATAACATTACAATAGTTCAAATGAGGCTCAAAAAGAGGCCGATACAAGTTGAGAGAGAGAGAGAGAGAGAGAGAGAGAGAGAGACAGACAGACAGACAGACAGACAGACAGACAGACAGACAGACAGACAGACAGACAGACAGACAGACAGACAGACAGACAGACAGACAGACAGACAGACGAGGGCCGTTCAATAAGTTCATGGCCTCACCCAGAACAGAACAACACAGACTGATCATTTATATTTTATTTTTCAACATAATCTCCATTTACAGCAATGCACTTGGTCCATCGATGTTCAAGCATCACTATCCCATCATGAAAGAATGTAACATCCTGTATTATAACAACCAGTATTTCTGGGTGAGGCCATCAACTTATTGAATGGCCCTCGTAGATAGCGAGATAGATAGATAGAGAGATAGATAAGCTTTATTACAGACTCATAGTCCACATTGAAAAGCAAACACAATAAAAAAAAAAAAAACACAATTAGAAAAAAAAAACCCTCTATACTTTCAAGAGGCCGTCATACTTTTGTTTCCAGAACAGAGATGCGTAACGTACAGCACTATATGCAAGATTAGTCAGCAATAAAATTACAGTATTTTCTGAATGATTTAGGCGGCGCATAAATTTAAACATCAGATTTCTCAACACCGCATGCAATGAATTTACATGATTGGACATAAACAATTCACTGACACTGGTCCATCTGGGCTTTAGATTGGTTTGGGGTTACCGTCATATTAAAGAGGGAAGCACGTGTTGAACCAGCGTTACTTCATTTCCATCCCATATGAAGAATGCAAAAAGAGGAGGTGCTCCAGGAACTACGTGGTACCAGATCCTTCCGGCCTGTTTGAGGGCCACGTCTGGCCCATGTACCTGAAACACAAAAATATCATTAGAGAATGAAATGTGGACAAATTGTGACCAACTTAACATGTTTATTCAGTTGAATACAGGTACTCAGAAATTGAAAATAGGCACCTGAGCAAATCACTTTCTGGAAATCACATCACATGTTAGGACCGTGTGTTTTTAATGGCACTAAGTATACATTCATATAGTTCTGTTTTTTTCTGCCTGATCCTTCTTTTTATCCTGTAAATACATATCTCACTTTATTCATCAATAAAATCACCAAAGAGCGAAAAATACAACCCACTGCAAACAGTATTTGATTTCTTTTAAATCATTAATCTGGGCAAAACAATATTGAATCTGAATCTCCTGCTGCTAAAACCCAAACAACACTCGCACGGATGAATTTTTGATAAGCGGAACAGCAAACATTTCAATCGCAGAAAAAGATGTAAGAAAAATGTTGTCAGTTCTAAATGAATCTAAGGTAAACGCTGCACAAGGAGGATATCCATTTAAATAGTGGGAGCAGGTGGTTTAGACTGAAACGATTGCGTAATAATTTCATCATAGTTCTCATGGCATGGGGTAAAAATACTGATCCGAGTTTTTGCTTTGATAGGAACTTCTGAAAACTTCTATAACTGTAGTGGTTGGCATTCTACAGAGCCACATAGGTACTTGTCCTGACACCCTGTCTGTTTTTTTTTTTCTATTGTTTGGGCTGTGGGAGTCATTTCAAGGGTGTCAGTTCGAACGTGGGCAATCCAGTTGTATGGTACATTTTCTCCCTGTCTTCTATCCCTGAATGCAGCCCCTCCTTTATCTTCAGTATCACATTAACAAGCTGTCCATTCATTGAATACCAAACAGGCCTCATTATTCCTGGCCTGGTCGCGTGTGTGTGAGAGAGACAGGGAGAGAGAGAGAGAGAGAGACGAGTATATGTGTGGGAGAGTGGAAAAGTCAGAGATAATACGTATTAATTACAGGCTCTATCTGAAGAGCGCTAATGAATGCTGTGGTTAGCAGCACTTTAAATGCGCTAATGACACGGCAGCTCATTTACAGACACAGACGCACGCAGTTCGTTGGTGATACAAATCTTCCCTCCTGTGGGTGAAATGTCGGAAGTTATTCTTTTGACACGACATAACCACATGCGTACTTTCCTATTGGGTCTAGTATGGAAAGCTTTTCACAAAACCCACTTCGATTTTTTTTTTTTTTTTCATATACTGTGTTGGTCTGTTATTACACCGTGGGCTAGGGATGCACCGATAACACTTTTTTCCAGACCAAGTACTGACTTTTGAGTACTTGCCGATACTGAGTACTGATATGAATACTTAATAATCCCATTACAGTTCTCAGTTACTTTTGAAAATGTGCTTTATTGTCGTTGTCATTAGTCTGACTGGAACAAATTTAATGCGTTGGAATGAGCGTTTCTCAATCATTCCACCAGAGGGCGCCACTCTTAATTAACCATACTGGCCGAATACCACGAAGAAGAGTGAAGTTTTTTTAAGAAGAAAGTAAGTAATAACTAGAAAAGCATCACCACCAAATTTTAATCATTTGTTCCTTGTGCCAGTATCAACATTTCCTGAAAATGTTATCAAAATCATTCCATAACTTTTTAAATTTATCTTGCTAACAGACAAACAAACCAAAAATCTGCTGCCCCCCCCAGCCCCCCCGATCTCCACCAAAATTTAATCATTTGTTCCTTGTGCCAGTATCAACATTTCCTGATATTTTCCTGAAAATATCATCAAAATCCGTCCATAACTGTTTGAGTTATCCTGTAGACAAACAAACAAACGCCGTTCCATGGCAGAGGTAACACTAATGTGGATACTAATGTTGATTTTGATGAGGGTAGTTGTCATAAATATGTCAGTAGTTTTTCACTCACTCACACAGTTGCTCTTTGCAAAGAGCCGCTACCTTCATGGTTCCCAGTGGCACTGCTTCTCCATCTGGGTAGAGGTATATGATAATATGATGCTCTTTATAGGGCTCTGGGAATGCATCTGCTAGCTCCTGGAAAACGGACAGAATTACATATGGAATGTATGCAGAGGACAGACAGAACGCTAAGTCCGTATCCTTCTGTGTCTTTAACGTTACTTGCAGTCAGCGTTACTTTTGTCACCGTCGTTTCTTTTAAAAAAAAATCTCCACACACATTACTCCTCCGCTCCGTACGATTGTTTGTTTCGGAGCACTTTTACGAGTATGAGTATTACCACACACACTCAGTATCGGTCCGATACCTGATACTGGTATCGTTATCAGTGCATCCCTATTGGGGGCATAAAAAGGCTAAATTTTATCAGCAGTCAAAATAATACGATGCGTGTACTGTTGTTGTCTCGTCTGTCCAGGTTCTGGTCCACGCCATAACGGAGCATGTGGAGGACGCAGGTGTGCACTCGGGAGATGCCACCTTAATGCTGCCAACACAGACCATCAGCCAGGGAGCGCTGGAAAAGGTCAGATAAGTCAATAAGTTAGCAAAAATATAAAAAACAAAAAATATAATGTGATTTGTTTACATTTCTTTCGTATGACCATGAACGGGTCTGTAACAAGTACTTCCCAATCACCATATTGCAGCAATAGTGATTATTTTACATCATTTTGATGGTTATCTCTATATGCCTGTATAAAAATAGCTGGATGGAACTAACAGAAATAACATTTTATCATTATTTACACATAATTTCATCCATCTTTTAATGACGTCTCATTGGGACACATTTGTCTTATACTGTGAGTTTAATGGAGAAGTAAGTAGGTAGATAGATAGATAGATAGATAGATAGATAGATAGATAGATAGATAGATAGATAGATAGATAGATAGATAGATAGATAGA
The DNA here is from genome assembly GCF_902148855.1 of Sphaeramia orbicularis. Lineage (NCBI taxonomy): Eukaryota > Metazoa > Chordata > Actinopteri > Kurtiformes > Apogonidae > Sphaeramia > Sphaeramia orbicularis. Next base: position 16,233,428 of record NC_043977.1, read on the forward strand.
TAGATAGATAGTGCACTTGAACTAAAGGTTGTCGCATGACTTGAACATAGTATAAAACATAAATACAGTTGTCAAATGTTCAATCTCAATATGTAAAAAGTGCTATGTGATAGTAAAGTGCTGTGTGCATACTATTAAAAAAATCTATTTGGGCCAACATTCAGTATGTCAGTACTGGGCGCATAAGATTTAACTAAAAGATCATTCAAGATCATCAAAAGGCCATGTAGGAGAAGCTCCATTTTTATTTTATTTTTTTTTTAAAACCCATTATGGGGCACTCATAGAAATACTCTGGAATTCAGCATTTCAACCTTAGTGTGTTATTGGAGGACATAAGACTTTAATACTTTTGTGAAATGTTTTTTTTTTTTTTATATTATGAAGAAAATCAAAGTCATTGAAGTTGCCACATTTAGTTCTTCACCCGTAAGTGGCAAAAATAAATAAAAAAATACAAGAAGTAAATATAAAAAAAAAAATACAAAAAAAAACACATGTAAGGTGAAAAGAACATGCACTTTAGAACATTAGAACATCACTTTTAGCACATTCCAGCAACATAAGTGCTGATCCAGACACCTGTCAACATCCACATTTTCTTTCTGAACATCACTCCTTACATTAGTACCATTACTTCACGGTACCTAAATGTAGTCAGATCTATTCTGGGTCACTGGCAATCTACAAACCAAATTTGGTGTGAATTCAACCAATAGTGTTGCTGCTAAAGTGTTAAGAAACAAACAAAAAAAAAAAAAAAAAAAAAAAAAAAACAACAGCCCTTGCCTTCCCTTCAGGGGGCGGGGTTATAAAACGGTACCATTAAGTCAATGAATAATGTGCAGAATAGTCTTCAGTTTAGTCTCCAGTCTGTCTGCCATCGACTGAGGTGTTGCACAGTTTGATAACACTGGGGATGAAGGAATGGAATCATTTCCAGTTTGTATCCAGATATGATGGCACACAGCAGTTTACAGGCTCAGTCTCGTATATAACGTCTGCGTTCGTTTTCATTTCCCAGGTTAAGACCGCCACCCGGAAAATCGCACAAGCATTTGAGATTTCGGGGCCCTTTAACACCCAATTTCTGGTTAAAGGCAATGATGTCATGGTGAGTGATGTTTCCCCATGTGCGACTATACATTCTCACATGCAGTCGCAGCAAAAGCAGTTCGCTCAAATTGAAATCACATCCTGTATAGACTTCAATTTTGATTTACCCGCTGGAGTAAATGTGCACACATAAACTTTGCTCGGTTATATGTTTGTGCATTGAGTGTGTAAGCTGCACGAATGGGAGGCGTTTTGGCTTTTGGAAATCTCAGTATTTGTGTCTTGTGTTCCAGGTGATAGAGTGTAATCTGCGGGCGTCACGCTCCTTCCCATTTGTATCAAAAACTATCGGCGTGGACTTTATTAATGTGGCAACCAAAGTGATGGTGGGAGAGCCTATGGATGAAACCAGCCTGCCTTCTCTGGAGAAGCCCATCATTCCTGTGGACTACGTCGGCATCAAGGTAAGAAAAGGAGACCGCTGCAGCTTTCATAGCTTTTTTTCCCAAATCATGGATTTTAATTTTTAGTCCTTATCGATACATTCACTCATTTTCTGAACCCGCTTTATCCTCACTAGGGTCATGGGGCCTTATCGATACATACAAAATTAAATTATGGATGCAACAATATATTGGACAAGCATTTAAGATGTCTTTTCAGCGATGGCAGTGGCAGATATTTATCTTTTGTGTTATATTAAAGTTTTTTTTCATAATATGAAATATTATAATAATAGATAATGTGAGGAATGAATGAAAGACTTTAAAACAGGAACAATATTGATGAAGAAGCGGAGCAAACCCTCTCCTATTGCCCACTTGTTATATTTGTTCTATATTCTACCAAAAAACTTGGGTTAGCAACTCTTTCATTCACATTTGAGGTGTGGACATTGAATTGTACCCGAAAGAGAAGTTTTCTATGATTTGCTTCTCCAAATAAGCAAAGAATAGGAAAAAAAACAGGAAGTATTATTATTAGATTCATAAGGAAGATTTTTTTTTTTTGCATATGGGGAATAAACAACCAAACCAAAACAAAATAAAGAAGCAAACTAACATCGGTATTGGCATCAGCTATTGACCAGAACGTCATTTTAACCCATAAAGACCCAGTGTTACTTATGTGAGAGTTCCAAAAGAGTTTATTTTTTCTCTATTTTTGACTTTTTTAAAGTGATTTATCACCTTTTTAAGTACAATATTATCCTCTGTATTTTGTATTTTTACAGTAAAAATCAGGAATCTTCCTCTGTTTAATTCACTGATCATGTAGATGTTCATAAAAACTCAGATTGCAGTTGAGGATTAGTATATCAGAAAGAAAAGTGAAGAAAAAGTGACTTTTAAATAAACCAAGTGTCTCCATCCATTGTCATTGATGGAGTCATGGGTTTTACTGGTGAATCAATGTTGTAGAAGATGACAGTGTTTCCACATTCACTACGAAGCCTCTGAACGTCCAAATGAAAAGGTGATAAACTGCATGTTACACCAATTATTCTCATGTATTGATAGAATTAGTGGGTCAACAGGTATTAAACAGTTTAGCTTAGTAGATGAATCTGGTGTCCAGTGGCTGTTTGGGTCCTTATGGGTTAAAGCTATTTACGCGAGGTCAGATGTTAAATGCGGTTTAGAAAATCTACAGAGAAATTTGGTAATACGAGTCTTCAAGTAGTGGAAAATCTGTAGCAACCCTGATATGATTAATGAATGAAAGGGAAGGTGATAATAAGGAATAGAAGTGTTTAATGACTTAAATAGCCATTAGCTTAACAGACTCACAAGGTGATCAATTAAGATCAGACATTTAAGGCATATTAGAGGTATGTGATTTTAGGTCAAGCCCATTTGGCCATTAACAGCCTCGTGGCTTACTTTTTATATTCCTGTGCAATTATTATTAAAATGCGAGCTTCCTTAATTACCGGATGTAAAGGGGCGGTAAAACAATAGCGAGCCTACAACTTCTGACTCCCTAATAACCTTGTCTCTGAACTTCTTACAGTCTGTTCTTTTTTGTGCGGCTGGAAAATGACTTTCTTTGTATGTAAAAGAGCACCGCATATATGATAACTTAATAGCTACTGCAGGTTTTGCTAGTACAGCCTCCATTGGATCACATAACAAAGGCAGCAATTACGGTTCCATCCCCTTACCAGAATACGACGGGAGGGGGTAGAAGGCGCTTTCTCACACTGGCTCCGAGGCTTACTTCTAAGATAGGGTATGAGAGAGTTTACATGTCGCCAGCTGTTCCGAAGCTCTTTTTTCCAAAGTAATTTCTCCTTCTAATTACAACAGAGCTGCTGTAACAATAGCTGTAGTTTGGAGCCAATCACGCAGGTATAATCCCCCACTCTTCCCCGCCACCTAAAGTTTTCAATTTCTAGTCTGCACAGTGGTGAGGAATATTAATCAGAACTCTGAATACTCCAGGCGCCAGGCTTAAAAGACTTCTGGAGTTAACTGCAGTTTATGTTACAGACTTCACACCTCCTGTTTGATATGAGCCTTGCTAGACCCCCCTCTCCCCCTTCCCCCTTCCCCCCTTCCCACTTCCCCCTTTCACCTCCTCCTCTCTCGCCGTTACACATGTGTTAATTTCTTTTATCCTCTTGAACACAACTGTAAATATAGAAGTAACCATTAAAACACAAAGCTCTGTCCCGCTTCAGGAGCCTCGAGTGACCGCCATCACTTAACCCCACCCCCACCCCCCCCACCCCACTTTCAGCCTTCATCCTCACTGTCCTTAATGTATCATCACAAGGCACAAATCTTTCTCATCCACAGAGATGACCTTCATTTATCTGTCTCATATTCTCATCCTCTGTCTGCCTCTTTTCTCTCTCTGACAGGCCTCTTGTTTGAGGCCATGTCTTCTTTTCACTAACAAGTCCCTATTGTGTCATTTCTGTCTCTATACATACACTCATAGGAACAATAACACCGTTATGTTTTTTGATACTGAGGAAAGAAAGGGGATAAAAACAGCATTTGAGGAAGAGAAAGCTGATTTGGTTGGTTGATGTCTGTCCCCTGTGCACACTTGTTGGATGGAAAAAAAAAACAACAAAACTTCTAGCTATTGAATGTCGAATATGGGAGAAGATGAGTGTAGGGACACATTTTGGAGCCCAATAGAGATCTGTTATTTTTACATCTGTAAGTGCAATGTGAAGAAAAGGACAGTCATTAGCTGATTTTTATTTATTTATTTTTTACACACAAGCAGATAACATATACTTTAAAGCTGTGTCTGACTTTTGTCACCAATTTTTCATCAAATCTGTAAAACCCGAGTCATAGCCTCAGGGGCGCCCCATGAAAGCATAATCCTTGTGGACACTACAGAAATTGACTATCTTCGCAGTCTGTCGGACCGGGGGGGTTGGGGGTGCGCTCCATACACAACATCAATTACGACTGCGTGAAAACGAAACCAAAACTTAACCTTTCAATGTTCGCCGCCCAACTTCTGTGCCTCTCTTCTACAGTGACTCTTACCCGAAATTTTAACAACTTCCAACCTGTATCCACTGGGACCCCTCCACCCCCCCACAAATCCTGGGCCCCTTGAATTTGTCATATTTTACCCCCACTTATCAGCACCCCAGCATAGCCTAAGTATCCTGAATCCATTAGTTTTTCCATGATTCCGCACCTGATTCACTTCTCTCATGATGAACAACTTCGAAGTTGACTCCATTACAAGCCATCTTTTGTTTACGTACCAAACCGAAACCAAACCGTCACTTGGGCCTTTACGGAATACCACGTAGCAGCCGCAATGAAGCCGTTTCTGTGTTTGTTGCTGCTGCATCCATACTATGGCTGCATGGAATTCCCGTTCCCACAATGCACTTTGCAACAAATTTCAGAAAATGCCTGAGTGACCGACCGGCCTGGTACGTAAACAAATGGACTGCTTATGATAGAGTCAAGTTTGAAATTGTTCACTGTGAGGGATGAGATTCAGGTATGTAATCATGGAAAGACTAACGGAGTCGTGATAGTTTGGCTATGACTTGGGTTTTGCAGATTTGATGAAAAACTGGCGATGAAAGTCATACGCAGCTTTAAGAATGATTACCTTCCCTGATTTTTGCTGGTATTCATTGAGGTTTAGTTTAAATCCACTAACATGCCTTTCACTTCCCTCCCTATTCCTCATCTGTAGCAGTTGTGGATATTTTTCTTTCCATTTAGGCCTTTTGTTGACATGTAAATGGTGCTTTAAGTCACAAAAACTTCAGTTTGTGTGTATCCATGTGGACAGAGAAATAAGAGACTAGAGATTAGAATACGACGCCGTCACACACCAGTACATGGATGTCTCTTGTTGCTTTGTGTGCTGAACAAGTTTATGATGTCACGGTTGAAATGTAATGGTTTGTCTGTTTGTTTGTACCAATTTCCTGTTGTTTGTACAGAGATATTTTCAAATGTGGATTTTTTTTTTAATGGAGGAGGACATTACCAATTTAGACACGGGTGTATTTTAGTCTGTAAGTACTGGAAAAGATATGACTAGTTCCATTTGCCTTTCCTGGTCATATTTCTGCCCCAGACACTTATCCAATCAGAAAAAGGCAGGACAAATAACAGGTTTAAGCACATTTGTTAAATATACGAATAGAAGAAGCGGTGTTGTTGGACTTATGTCTGCTAACGTCAACAAATGAAAAAGTCTCAGCTCAATGTAAATAAGCACATAAGCATGAGCAGCTGGATGCATACTACAGTTCACTTAACAGGCACTGATGCCATTAAAGCTGCAGGAGCTAAAATCAGTGGGAAAAAAAATGTTAGAGCATGTAAAAAAAAAAAAACACCCCTTTCTTTTGTAGCTGTCTAATCTCAGTCCAAATGGAAAGACTAAATATAAATATAAATGGGCTGATGTCGCTTCATGTAATTATGGAAAAATAAAGTCACTTTTCCAAGTGTTCCAAGTGCATCCAGGCTGGAGTCTGATCAGTGATTGGGAATTACAACTGTCAGTCATATATTTACACCTACTTGTCTGAAAATATTCAAAGCCGCTTTTACACAGAGAAAAATGTAGTTTACCACCACCAGAGGGAGAATGTGAGAGTGAATGAATAATGGATCGATAATGTAAAGCGGTGGTGACACAGGCTGGACTTTTACACAGCGGACCTGTGTTCCAGAATCAAAGGGGCGGTAACGCAACACAGCATATAGTGTGACATATACCTTGTGCGCTGGAAGTACCCCAAGCATAGCATTGTTGCTAACCTCTCCAGAGTCGGCCCATTTTTCACTGTTCCACAAATGTTAGTATGGATAGAGTCCTCCGCCATAAGTGGCAACAGCTCACAGATCTCGACGTCTCCCCAGTTTGACATCTTTCTGGTCACGTTGACATGTTTGTTTACTCTACACGCCCTGCACTCATTTTAAAATGCCTCCAGTATGGGGGTTGCGCACGAAAATTAGATGTGTTCCTTTTACATACATGATTCCACCTTTATCGTGGCTCTATTACTACCTCCAGAAGCGTTACAAAGCCACGATAAAGGTAGGACCAAATGATGCACCATTTCATTTACACAGATTCTGGAATAAAAGCAAAATATTCCCGTAACAGAAGTGGTGTGTAAAAGGGGCTCATGATTGGCCAAAACTGGGGCGTCATCTGATAGTTTTTCTAAAGCCTGCTTGTTAATGTTCCTCCATAATAATAATAATTATTAGCATTAGCATTGTTGTGCTGGTTTCTGTTGAGTTTTTGCTTTTTTCTCATTGTTTGGCTTGGTATCTCACATCCAGAGTGGTGTCTGTCATGTAAATATTGTCACCTATTCCCATAAATGAAGTCTCATACCCTGTCAAAACATTAGATAATGATGGAATTAATAACTAATGACACATAGAAACTATCAAGCACTGCAGTTTTAATAATGTGGGTTTCTTCTGGAGAGTTTTAAAACATTTAATCTCCTTTCATTTGGAGCTAAAACATTAAAACACAAACTTTATCTAATCATTTAAGAATATGTCCAAATATATCTGTATTTTTTTGTCTTTTACTCTAAATATAAAGACACTATACAGGTGCCACTCCCACCTCCAACACTGTGAGGTTTCTGTGAAAATGTCTTACTTTCTACATTCCCTTCTGTGCTGGAACTTAGCTGGTGCCCCAAGATAACATTGTTCATGTTTTGGCGTTTCACAATTCTGCTGTCTCCTCAGCGTGGGCAGTGTCGGGTATGGAGACATGGAGGTAATGTTTGTGCATGTTCGTAGGACATTGTAGTTATACAGCCTTGGTTATTGTGACAACCATCTTTTTTTTTTTTTTCCCAAGAGATGCACCCATTATAACTGAAACTGCTGAGTTTTTTTCCACAAAGGCTTGAGTGCAGTTTTTCTTTTTTTTTTTTTTCGTAGCATTTAAATCTTCTATGGCGCAAGTGTTGCTTTCTTTTATTCCTAACCACTCCCCCTCCCTCTTGTTTTCACTTCCATTCCTATTTCATGGATTTTACGATTGAAGAAGTGCTTTGATTCCGCAGTTGGTAAAGGCAGACTTAAAATGAGGAGTGAAAAAAAAACAACAACAAAACAAAACAAAAAAAACAAACAAGTGTGGACCTTCTTTAAATAGATCATGTCCAAAACCACTGTTCTGCATTTACACAGACACACAAGTTCATGCCTTTGTGTCGGTCCTTCTCGGAGTTTCCGAATTGTCCTCATCTCCATTCACGTTACTGCCGTTTCTTGTCTCTTTTATTGGACTATTAAAAGTTTCCTTCTACTGTTACTCCCTTTCTGTGTGTGTCCCTGTCCCTCGAATTCATTTTCTTTCTTGGTTACAATCTGCCACTTTATCTCTGCACAGTTCTCCGTCTTTCTCCGACTCTTTGAACAAAGCCACGATAAGACTTGCTGGTTCCCTGTCTGCATTCCCTTCTCTTCGTCCCCTCTTACATTAGTATGCCAACATTACATTCGCCTGATTAGATAGCTGGCTTCAAGGATGAATCCCCCCTAGTGGCCCCCTTGCCTTTATGCGTGTTCTTGTGTGTGTGTCCACGCACCGAGTGAAGCCATACCGCTCCTAACTGCGCCTTTCTTTTCAAGGTAATGCAGGTTGTCTGCTTTTAAATGGAGAAATAAGAATGCCTTCCCACATGGCACCCCACTTTTCTAAATTTCTATGAAGTAACTAGAGCCCTCTGCCCTCTGCCGTTATTCCTACACTTTCATTTTCTCCCACCCCGTCCCCTTTTTTTAAATTTATAGTTTCATGTCCTTTCATCCTGTCGCCATACTGTCATTCCGTCATTTTGTCGGCTCCTCTTTATTCCGTTTCTTCTTCCCATTGACGCCGGTCGCTCACTTCATTATACCCTCTTCCATCTTATTTTTGTCCCTTACCTTCTGTCCTTCCATTCTCTCTCTTCCCCCTCACATCTTCTGGCTCGCTCTGTCATTGCTCTCTCACTTGGGCCACCTACTGTGCCTTCTTTCATTGGTTTAGAGACGGACTCACAGGCTTTTAAGGAACTGGCAGCCTGTCGTTTTGGTCTGTATACACCAGACATTGAATCATTAGTCTCTGTAAATGCTCTAATTTGTTACTATCATGTGTTAGGATTATCATTCTGTCTCATAGTGCTGTTGTAGAAGTAGAAATACTAGTTTGCAAGAGACAAAATGGGAATATGACAGAAATAAAACAAGATGCTCCCTGTTTCATAGGCATATAGAGCCAGCCCAGGCTTTGTCAACCTGTTACCTCAAGGAAGCTTTGATCTACCTCTAGGTGGCAGCAGTGTCATGAAGTCCCTGTAATGATTCCAATGGGATGCAAACATACTGGTTAATGAATGCCATTTATCTAGACATAATATTGTATTGATTGTGAATTTCATAAACATCATAGTCAAGTGTACTGTTGTTGGAGCTGCATTTATTTCACTGATCCAGGTTCAGGCATTTTAACTTTCCCATTAATAATCAGGTCTTTTCAACCCTAGACTGTAGTTGCAGTAGTGGTGTGTAACCTTTACTTGTCAGGACGTCCTCTGACTCAATCTGCTGGTCTTCTTTCATCAGGCGCCCATGTTCTCCTGGCCACGACTCAGGGATGCAGACCCGGTGCTTCGCTGCGAGATGGCCTCCACTGGAGAAGTAAGAAAAAATCTTTAAGTACCGACACTTCCTCTCAATTTGAAGAATCCGTGACAACATCTACGTAATTTTTATGTTCTAATGCAGGTAGCGTGTTTTGGACCGAACATTTATTCAGCCTTCCTGAAGGCAATGCTCTCCACAGGCTTTAAGCTGCCACAGAAGGGCATCCTGATTGGGATTCAGGTAAGACTACAGCCATCTGGAAGTCTTCTTGCCTCCTGTTTGTATTTCCTTTAGGTACCGCCTGCCCACAAGACACCAAATGCGAGGTGCCTTCTGAACAGGTGGACCTAAATCTTAGTCTATCAGCTATTTACCATGCCAGCTTGGCACACCTCACTTAGTTTCAGACTAAATAACACCTTTACTTACGCAACTTTAACAACTCTCAGGTGACTTAGAGACTTTTAAACTCTTATGCAATGCTGGATTACATGTTTACAGTGTACTTATTATACCTAAATGCTGACATTAATATTCACATTAAGACAAAAATCATTCAATTATTGTGACATACCGTGACAATAATCCGATTTAAGTACACAAACTTTTCCTGATACTCCTAAACCAAATGCTTATTTGAAAGACAATCCCAAAAATCCATTACCGGTCCCATCTAAATCCATCAAACGCTTTTTCTCCACCCTTTCCCAGTCCTCCCAAAAGCACCAAAAATCTGCTTAGAAATGTGCTGTTTAATGACGCCACATCACTAGAGTTTGGATAGTTAAGTGTTGCTGACACCCCGGGTTGCCAGACTGTGAATTTGACTAATGCAGCTTTAACAAAGAACTCACAACACTGGCTGTATAATTGGTGCTCTAGGGGAACAGGTCCACTTCAAGGCAAGTGCCTGGGGTCACATATGCACTGGAACATGTCTGACAAGCAGCAGCACTTGAGGCTGACAGATCAAGAACACACAGCAACATTATGCATCACCAGTAGTTTAGAGAACAATAATGGCAGAAGGATTGAAGGAGTGATATTTTGCTTTTTTAAATGGAATTATGTATTTTAAAACATTTCCCTGTGGTCTACATAAACTGTAAATGCTATGTTTGGGTCTGAATTCTTCGTTAATTCAACTGCACAGGCCCATCTTCGACCCTATTTCTGAGTAATGACACCAGAAAGGTCGTTATGAGCGCTGGCCCTTTAAATACACAAGTCACTTCATGCCCTGCCCCCTCCAGGTTGTTAGTGTACGTTAGACGTCTTGACCTTACATGTGTAAATGTCATGACGTAACTAGTTATAGACGTAACAAATTAAGCAGGAATTAAAACAGGTCGTAGAAATCCACTCAATTTTTGCCACAATTAATATAAAGATAGCTTTGCAGCACTTGGAGGGTTCAAATTCAAACTTTATGAACTGTTAGGGTCCAAATACACAAATAAATGAACCAAAGACTAATAAAAGTGGGTTTAGCAAAATATGACCCCTTTAATACACCCTTTATTTAATCTTGCAGGGATCTCGGTCTTAAAGGACCTATATTTCAGTTTTACAGAGCTAGAAATACATACTAGAAATACGTCTTATTACTTGGGGGATTCCTTGGTATGAGTCCCTTGGTGCAGTGGTTTTACAGCTCCTTATGTGGTTGTGTGTTGAATATTCTCCTTGTGACTGACATACGTCTACATAGCAAAACTGATAAATCGTGTTGTCATTTACATTCTAAATGTAAAAAAAGCAACAATTACGTTAATTGCCCAACTTGACCTATTCTTATCCTCTGTCGTATGGACAGAAATACACTCAAAAGCTGCTGAAGATGTTTTGGTTTTGTTTCCCCCTGCCTCTGACTACTCACAACACTACAGCTACTTCAGTTATCGCTCCACTGTTGTGATCTCTTTCATTCATTTCTATCTCCGCCCTGCCTCTTATTCCAAATCTTTGTAAGTATTCTCACCTTTCTGTACTAAATCTGAAGCTTTGTTTCGAAAAACCAAATTAGAAACACATACGTCATATAAAACCAAAAAAAAACAAAAAAACAAAAAACGGTTGTCAGAAAATACAGGAAATATCAGACAATGGTTTTGGGGAGGCAGCAGTAATTTTAGCAAGCATATTGTTTACTGAGCTGAAGGGCACACAGTTTGAGCATAAACAGTTGCAAATCAGCAGCAACACAGAGTGTTCAGCACTTTGAGTATGCATGGTGAGATCCATTAAGTGGGTCATTTGAAGATAATATCTATGACCTAAATCTGTTGCAAAGTGACTTTTTATTCTTTCTTCACATCCACAGCCATTGTCTGGGGGTAAAATGAGGTGATAACTGAAATTTCCTAAGACACTCAACCTGTCACAACTTCAACTAGTTGGACACTCAGCAGCATGCCAATGCAAAGGCCCCACACACTCCTGTAATCAGTGCAAGGCTCTGTTTAGTAGTATTAAAGGGGTCATAATTTGCTAAACCCACTTTCATTAGTCTTTGGTTCATTTATTTGTGTATTTGGACCCTAATAGTTTGTAAAGTCTGAATTTGAACCCTTCAGGTGCTGCAAAGCTATCTTTATATTCATTCCGGCAAAAATCTAGTGGATTTCTACAACCCGTTAAAATTCCTGCTTAATTTGTTACATTTTGTAACTAGTTATGTCACGCCATTTGCACATATAAGGTCAAGACTTCCACCGAACATTTCTACAAGTACACCATAATTGTTTGTCAGCAGCAGCGGTTGTAGTAAAAACTGAAAATATGTCCAAATTTCGAGCCGATTACCTAAAATGTTCAGTTGTTGATTATATTAATGAACACAAGTGGCTGAATGGGACAAAAAGCATGGTCAGCAACCAGGAGGGGGTGGGGCATGAAGTGGCTCATTTGGATGTAAAGGGCCAGCGCTCAAAATGACCTTTCTGGTGTCTGGTGAATTAATGAAGAATTCAGACCCAAGCAGAGCATTTACAGTTTATGTAGACCACAGGGAAATGTTTAAAAATGCATAATTCCATTTAAAAAGCAAAATTTCACTCCTTTAAGGGGGGGGGGGGGGGGGGGGGATCTTTTCTGGGTTCAACTTTGACCCATGCTCTGCACAATAACCCCTTTGGCAGAGGAAAAAAAAACCCATTGAACCTGTAGGTGGTGCCAACAGAATGGGACCTCACCTGTTTGGGTTTGTATGGATTAGTTTGATGGAAAGGACTTAATAAAATGTCATCTTTAAAGAAAGCGTCTTTGCAGGTTTAAACATGCAATATTTTGTGTAATAGCTATTACTCATCTGTGCAATGACAACGCAATTTCCCCCAACATTGCAGGTGTTAATATTCAAAAATTAATCCAAATGTCAAATGCAGGGAGAAGTTGTGATCCAGAATGTACTAACAGTTACCAAAACCACCACAGAGTTAACACTACATCTCTGTAGAAATTATGACACCTGGAAGAAGTGTGACATTTGGTCAAACTATGGTCAGACCTGTGAGAGTTCAATCTGATTAGTAAACAGCAGTAATGATAACATAATAAATGTGTATCTTTATAAACTAAAGCATTTCATAACTTCAAAAAACTCATCAGCTTATGGTGTAGAATAAATGCTTTGACATCAACAATTTTTTTTTCTACCATTACATTTGATTCACATTTTTACTACAAAGTGTTTGTAAGAGGTGAAAACTAATGGTAATGTTTGTTTTAGTCACTTGATTTCTAATAATGAGATGAGAGTTGCAGTCAGTAAGAAACATCTTCCAGTTTGGTTAACACCCCTTGGACTCACAGTGACTTGCGCGTCTCTCTAATACAATACATTGACATATTTAAGGTTAAAAGTTAATTCACTTAATTATTGTTATGAGGAAATTAGATGTCTGTATTTTACCCATCCTAATGTCCAGAATTAGTTGTAGTAATTATCTTAGTATTAGCATTTAGTTAATTCAGTGGCAGCTCGCTACTCCCTATGTGCTCTTTGATCAACTCCAGATCTACACCAGTCCTTGCTCAAAGGCACCGACAGTAGAATTAACCCATGTATTTTTGTTTTTGATAACGAGGAGAAAACAAGCAAACTTGACACAAAAAGACCCCGATCTTAACTGTAATCCAACATGGATTCTTCTAGCTACAAGGCAGAAGTGCTAGCCAATGTGGAAGAATACCTAAATACTAACCTTAAATTAACATTAAAGTAGAATTATTACAATAGGTTCATTTAAGCTATAATGCAAGTTTGTGTTTTCATTTAAGATGAACATCCAAAACACAATTTAATAAGTGCTTCGAGGCACAACAAACCCCGCCCCTCGCACATATTGTAGCTTATTTTGGCATCGATCCAGCTGATGTCATCATGTCTATGCGTGTGCTGATGTCAGCAAATCAATTGCCTCTATATATGTGCTAAGTTTGAAGTAAATTAAAATTCCGCCCATTATAAGCAAATGGTGGGAAAAAAAGATATCAAAAATTTGAACTTCAACCTACTTTTCCCAAAATGTAATGACATCTATTCTGGGTCACTTGCAATCTATAAACCCAGTTTGGTATGAATTCAACCAGTAATTTTGCAGCTAAAGTGTTAACAATGAATATTTTTCAGTTGTCTTTTTTGATAAACTAAGTGTTCATGTTAAATAGTTTCAAACCTCTGACATTGGAGGCCATATAGCAGTATTTTTGAATGTAAACCAAAAGTTATGGGGATATTTTGAACACATGCCCAGTAGATGAACAGTATGGGACTGATTGACTCCTACAACTGCTGTGAGCAGTTTTGGATGAACAGAAATCCACAAGAAAATACTACTTCTTGCATTATGTATTTTTTTTTCTGTCTGTATCTCTCCATTTCAGCATTCGTTCCGACCCAATTTCCTGGCTACAGCCCACCAGCTCAAAGAGGAGGGATTCAAGGTGAACATCCAAGGCTTCTATATTTTACATACTATCCACTACACTTCTTATTGATGATCACACAGAATTCATTCTATGGTTTCAGTGTTATGTAGCTCAAACTCTCATTGTAATTCTTGCATACATTTCGTCATTCAGCTGTACGCTACTGAAGCCACCTCTGCCTGGTTAAGTGCCAATGACGTCCCTGCCACTCCAGTCGCCTGGCCAAGTCAGAATGCAGAAGAAACCAGTCTGCCCAGTATTAAAAGGTTCTTTTCATTTACACTATTTTTACACATCCATCTAAACTGTGCAAAATAAGCCAGCTGAGACTTGCATAATCAAAAGCCATATGAGTTTGGCTCATGAAGTGGGTACAAAAATCAGCATAGGATACCATCTTCTGAGGCAATAGTCCTTTCATTATCTCTGTAATAAGCCCGAAAGATCAAAGAAGCTACTTCAGACTCGCTAGGTCCAGAGCTACTGCATTATGACTGCAACCAATGATTATTTTCATTATCGATTAATCCGCAGACTCTTTGTCTTCATTTGGCCGAACCAATTAATATGGTCACGATATATATGGGTACTTCTCTAAACTGACTAAAGAAAAGCTAACTGTAATTCTAAAAGTTAGCATGAAAAAGAAAAGCAGGCGTTCTTCCATCAATCATCATTTCTTCAGTTGAGGGCTTGTTAATTCATACAGACTTTTGGAACGGTTCTACTAACAAAATAATTGGAGCAGGCTGACTGTGATTGCAGTTTTTCAGGTAATGATTCCAAAAACAAGTCATGATGGTGCTACAATGAAGCCATCTGGACCATATGTTTGGAATAAGCTGGTGACGATGAGGATGTAAAGGGGATTTAATAGACATGGAGCAAAATAACACACAAACATGCACACACTGCAGCTGGCATCAGCTGTGCAACGTGGCACAGAGGCCACCTCTTTATAGCAGAGGATGCATGACCTTTATTGTCAGTGTCGGCTGTCCTCCATATTTTCTATTAGAATTCAGCTCTAATTTTTTTGCAGTCTGTCAAAGGCCTTCAAATGAAAAAGGCTTTACTCTATGTGTGTGTGTGTGTGTGTGTGTGTGTGCAGGAGTGCAGGAGAGAGGGGGCTGGAGATGCTATAAGGAAATGAAGCCATATAATGAAAACCCTGCTTATATAGGGGGGGTGTTACATTATTTTGTCAATTCCTTGTGACAAAAAATATTACAAGCAATAAAACTTCTAATTAAAAAACTGTCATCAGAGAGCTACGATGTATTTCTGCTCCTGAGGTTTAACTAGTTGAGACAGGAAACATTACAAAACCCTGCTGATGTGATAACATTCTGCGGTGTCTCACACTATTTTTTGTGTGTGTGTGTAGACTGATCAGCAAAGGTCATATTGACCTGGTGGTCAACCTGCCCAATAACAACACCCGCCTCATCAAGGACAACTTCCTCATCCGCAGAATGGCCATCGACCACGGTGTTCCTCTCATCACCAATTACCAGGTACGTAATGTCATGGTACCAGAGACTGAGCACAAGATTTTACAATATTTTAATACATGGTTTATATTATAGCCAACAAAAATAAAAACGGTTAAAAAAAAAAATAAGTGGCCAGTGAGTTCTTCAAAGGGGATAAATAATAACAAAACCAAAATCAGCTTCCAGCACATTGTCCTCGTGTCTGTATCTGTATTCTGGGTTCATACACATTTTTCAAGGTTGAATTAAAGTACTTTTAATGATCATTTTCAAATTTATCCAGCACAGCACCTTGTCGCTGGGCTAAAATACATATCTACAGGAATACATATACTCATGATTTTTTTTTTTTTTTGCTGTTTATCACATTGATGTGCATTGCATTATGCTATGAACATCTAAAATTATGTTTCATAATAGCAAAATGTTTAGAAATTAAAGGAGGACACAGTTATAGCCAAAGAAACAGAGGCCACTTTGTGTTCTTCAGGCACACTTGAACTGAGCCAAAGATTAAAGCTGCGTATGACTTTCGACACCGATTTTTCATCAGATCTGTAAAACCTGAGTCATAGCCTAAGTATCACAAATCCGAGTCTTTCCGTGAATACGCACCTGAATCTCTTCCCTCACAGTGAACAATTTCAAAGTGTACTCCACCATAAACAATCCATTTGTTTACAAACAGAGCCAGTAGGTCACTGGCATTTTCGGAAATTTGTAATGACGTGCACTGTTGGAAGCGGAGCTCCACACAGCCGCATTATGGCCACAGCGGCAACAAACACTGAAACGGCTTCACTGCCTCTTGCTACTGCAGCTGCGTCCTACAATATACATCGCGACAAATTTCCTAAAATACCCAAGTGACCTACCGGCTCTGTTTGTAAACAAATGGAGTGTTTATGGTGGAGTACACTTCGAAATCGTTCACTGTGAGGGAAGAGATTCAGGTGCGTATTCACGGAAAGACTTACGGATTTGTGATACTTAGGCTATGACTCAGGTTTTACAGATCTGATGAAAAACTGGTGACGAAAGTCATACGCAGCTTTAAGGTAAAAATTTACCTGGAGAGCACTTGGTAATTTTCTGTTTTAACATAGCTTTATTTTTCATAATGTATCATCTCTCTGTCAGTACCTTTGGCTTCACCTCTAACCTGGCCGAGTTAATATTAAAAATAAATAAATCACATCACAGAGCTATAATTACAGCACTTAAACTAAAATTCAAGCACTTTTCAGACCTTGAAAACACAACACTGAAATTCAAGCATTTTCAAGCATTTCAAGCACCCGTATGAACCCTGTGTATTGTATTGTCCATCCAGTCCAGTTCCCACCTTAAACGCCCACAAAGACATTATGTATTTTCCCCCCTATATGTCACTATTATGCACCGATCCTTTAATTTTTTTGAGCTAAAATGTCTTCTGTTTTCTAGGTTGTGAAGCTTTTTGCCGAGGCTATTTCTTATGCAGATGAACTTGACACAACCAGCCTTTTCCACTACCGGCAGAAAGAAGGCAAACAAAGAGGGGCTAGTCAACAGGCATAGAGCCCCTTTGTCCTTTCTGTCCCCTTCATTCAGCATTACTAAGCAGGGACATCGTTTTTGTTGCTTTTTATCCCTTCCATCTCTTCTCCCATCCTGATGTGTCAAGAACACGTCAAGTCATTCAGGTGCCGGAGTTTCAGTCCCATGGGTGTCACAGAAATTACTGCTTTTCTACAAAGCCTTCATCATCTACTCAACTATTAATTTATTGGATTTTCTGGATTTCAACTGCTTAGCTCTCAAGAGGATCACGTTGGTGTTGCCAGTTCATCACAGGGCAACACACACGAATAACCAGTCATTCTAACCATCATGCATATGGGGGATTTAGATTGACCAATTAACCTATCAGTGCATGGCTTTGGATGGTGGGCGGAGCCTGGAGTACCCCGAGAGAACCCTTACAGAAGTGGGGAGAACATACAAACTGGACACAGAATGGTCTACTCACACTAATTACTTCATTTATGGTCTATAGATTTTGTTTACTAAGTCGGCTCCCAACTCTTAAACAACTTTTTAATTGCCAAATTTGTGTTTAAATTTTATTTTTTGGATGTTTATTCCTTTCTAAGGGGATATTTCTTCAGGTTAACTGTTCACAGCTGGGATTACTTATTAACATTGGGGAAAAAAACAAGGATTGGTGATATTTTTAACTTGGCAGTAGTGTTCTCAGTTGCTTTTTTTTTATTATTTACAAAGCTCTGACAAGTAACAGTGACTGATAAACAGGGACACAAAGATCACTATTGTTGTGTTATAGTGGCTTTAAGAGTCGGTACTTATTACCTGGACAGATTTCCCTTTTGTGGGTGACAAGCAACCTGTGAAAACATGCTAAAGTTTGTTTGTTTTTTTAAACTACCCAGCTCTTCCTCAGCTTCTTTTATTCCCAAAGCCTTGGTCCAGTGCTTTAAGGCATTTATTCCTTTTCATGCATTTTTTTTTTAAACCTATGTCATGCTATAGTTGTGCATATAGTACATGTTTATTAGATACTGAACATATACTACATGTACAACTTCTTGCCAGCTGTAAAATAATGGTAATTCATGTGGATTTAATGATAAGAAGGGGTTTAATTTTGAAGACCTTTTGCCTGGATCTCTAGCTTTTTGTTTTGAAGCTGATGAGTTTATATATTTGGATGTATATGTATGTATGTATATATTGTATGTTTTCAGCAATATCTGCATTAAACCATCTTAAAAACAATGCAGTCCAACATTTAAGTGGACATTATGTATAGTAATAATAATACATGTAAGTGTTACACTGTTGTGCTGTTTTTCTTTGCTTTGTGAATGAATGAAACCACTGTATCCCATTAAAGTAAACTCACACAGCGACTCTCTCGGAGCGTACGTGTTGTGTTTGATCTGCATTAAAAGACACAAGTTTCCTCCCACATCAGGGCCTCTGCTATTAAACTGCAGATTTGATCAAAGCAGAGTTTAACTGCATCGGAGTGAGAGATGATATACTGCTGCACACCAAATAAACAGTTTGGTACAAGTGGTGAACAAAAACTTATAAACACGTCTTCCTACTTTCTGTAGTTTTTTTTTTTAAATATGGCAATGTGATGATATGAATTGTGTACAGATAACACACCACTTTTAATTGGCGTGTTATCTGTACGCATTACAACAGTGTTTTTCAACCGTGGGGTCGCCTGGAATTCAAATGGGGAAATGGGAAAGGGGAATTTTCTAGTAATTGATTAAAAAAACAAAACAAAAAAAAAAACCCTACTAATAAAAAAATATATGTTGAGAGAGACAATCACAATCCATAAAAGACATGACAAACTGAAGCTGAAACTGAAGCACTGCGGTACTGTTTATCTTTCAAATGTTCATTGTGGTCAGTTTCAGATGCTGCAGCTCTTTCAGAATTCATAGTTTGAGTTCTTGTTTGTTCACTATTAATTGTCAGCCTTGTAAATCCAAGCTGGACTGACTGTACATATCCTGACCAAGGAAAATCAAATTCTCACTTTGTGCTGTAATCTACACCTGGCTTTACTGCCTCTGTCCATAAGAATATACATTATATAGACTAAAGGTCATCGAAAATTAAAGTTTATTTGCAACATAGTACAAAACTATTACAAACTATTACATTATCAAAAATAAATTAATTTTAGCAAAAAAAAAAGTTTCTGTTTTGAATGTCTGAGGTCGCCAGAAATGTGTGATATTAAAAATGGGGTCAAGAGTCAAAAAAGGTTGGGAACCACTGCATTATAAGCTTTATGCGTGAATGTTCACGCCGCGTCAAATACCACGTGATTAGCGGTTACCGGATATGTAAACCGGAGATCTTGGCGTACACTGACGTGATCAAATGGTGTTGAATAACAAGCGAAAGGATGAAAATGCGTACTTATAGCATGCCGAATGCCATAAGGATTGCCATGACATACAACGTGATTTCATGAGATCAGTCTGAAATATGGAGACTCAGCCGTTACAGAATTTTTTTCCATTTTATTCCAGTGAAACACAATTGGCCAAAGTATTTATATGAACTTGGAATAAGTGCTACTGTTCGTACAATGAAAAACTGTTCTGGCTGCAAGAACAGACAATTGCTCCTCATCTTTACCGAATCTATGAAACCCTGCAAAAATCTAAAGTTCAAATCATTTCCACTGGTCCACCAGGTACATTCAGTACCTCCAACAAGGCTAAGGCTCTGTTAGCTGCTGTGCCCATTAGTATGACTTCTCTTCAGCTTTCATTTGCAGATACAGAACTCCCCAAAGAGCTCTACATATAACCTTGGAACCTTCCTTTAACCACTTAGTGCGAGCTCTCCAAATGCACGTCTCAACCTCTGCTTTTACAGATGAATCCATCCACGAACCATTTTGCAACATCCAATGCAAACAACACAGTGCAGAGGTCACCAAATAAGTGAAATAGTCAGCTGAGCTAACCAATATTCCCACCCCGTCACACAAGACTTACCCCTCCTGTTCACCGACACCCTGCCGAGTCAGGGATTCATTTAGAATTTTAAATTAAAGATCATTGTTACGTAGATTAAACAAAATTATTGTCCTTTTTGGGTAATTCAGTCAAACCAAGACAAACATTATTCTACCAAGTCTTTTTTTTTTCTTTTTTTTTTTTTTAATAATTCAAAATTTGTATTGCATTTTTAATAATAATACAGCAATGGCCATCCAACTGACAGACAAAACAAAAAATAAATAAAAAACCAAAAAGACTGGATATTAGCTATTGACTTTCTTCTTCTTCTCAAAAAACTTTATTCTTCTTCTGGCATATGGCCAGTATGTTAAGAGTGGCGCCCTCTGGTGGACTGATTGAGAAACACTCATTCCAACACAACGGCCGCATGCAAGTATAAAGGCAAACCTATTGACATATGTAAAGTGAGCATAAATGATCCTTTAGTAGAAAAAAAGTTTCTCATAAGACTGACTGAAAATGAGGTTCAGTGCTTCCAGAGTAGGATGCTAAAGTTTTACAAACTGTGATTTCTTGCAAATGTTAACCACCACCAAACACAAACGGTGACCTTGATGAACATTAACATATTCGTTGCAAGTAAGCTGTCAGGTTGACATTGGCATTTAGCGCCACACACCACTGTGAACCACACGGATCAGCTAGTCTGGCCTTGTTTCTGGGTAGTCTGCCATCGACTACTGATAAGGAAACCTAACTGAGCTGTGAGTTTTTCACTTCATAGTGAGAATGCTAAACTTTCTTGGGTATAGCAGTTCCTTGGCTTCATTGCCGGCCAAGAGAGAAAAGTGAAAGAATTACTGTGAGTGAGAAATCTAAATATATTCATTATTTCAAGTTTGTCTGCCAGATCTGAGAAATCATTGGGTTTTTTTTTCTTTCACCTGGCTCTCACACACATAAAAATATCAGATTCTGTATGAGCAAAGTCTCATTTCCTGTTCAGTTGAGCTAATTCTGCCCCGGCAGCCCAGGGCCATCAGAGTCACGATTCAAAGCAGACACAGTAACTAAGCAACAGGGCTGCTTGTGGTGCTCGTAGCAGACAATAACTCCCAGCTAGGCCACGGCTTCAGCAATATGTCTGCAAATCCCACTTTGATTGAAGTAGTAGGGTGTAGCCATTTTTACATTTAACCTTATCCTAAAATAATGAGAAACTGATGTTGTGTTTTGATTGTGCTGCCGTTAAACACCCGCAGGAAGAACGCAAGTGTTCAAGCTACACCAGTAACTCCAAACCCGTCCTCGGGCCAAGAAAACAACTGCCAGCTGATAACCAGCCAACATCTCTCTTTTTACTGAAGTTGTAAGTTAGACTAGGAAATAGACAGATTTGCTCTTCTTCGATAATGTATGACACCAGTTCATGACTCCACACACAGAGATATGAGAGGGGATCTGGGGGTAAAAGAAACTAGAGCTCCTGGTAAGATTAGAAATTGTGAACATGGATCTTTGGCGCAGGCAAAGAAACTCGTAGAAAAACAAAAGACAGCCTGAACACCTCTTTAACACCACATTCTGTTTCCTTGTATCTAAGGTGTTCTGGGCCAAAATGAGAACAGAATAAAGGGAGGACTAAGGCTATGTTTAGTCAGGAACAATCTGAAACGAAAACACAAAAGTGCCATTGCGTTCTCACTTTGAATTTCATGTTTAGATGTGTGTTTTGGGGGGAAATCTGCAAAAAAAGGGTGTGAAATTTCCTATTCATCGATGTAGTATGCACGCCAGGTGGCTTGGTAGCATCACCACCACCAAGACCGAGCACCTGCCTAGAACCTTTCAACTTCTCTTCCTGTTTTTTCCTAGCGTGAAATACAATCACAAAAAAAGGAAACAGAACATCTTTTTCTCTGCTCTCTACTGTGCTCTATAAAGATCCGTGACAATTGCTGAAACGACTCTTGGATGTAAATTAGAGCGGCTAGGGCACAGGTGTCAAACATGCGGCCCGGGGGCCAAATTCGGCCCGCCAAAGGATCCAATCCAGCCCGCAGGATGAATTCATGAAATCCAAAGATTACACTGAAGATATTAACAATCAATGGTGTCAAAATCGTTTTAATTCAGGCTCCACATACAGTCCAATTAGATTTCAAGTGGGTCAGACCAGTAAAATACTATCATAATAACCTATAAATAATGACAACCCCAAATTCTCTCTTTGTTTTCTTGGTGTAAAAAAAGTTAAATTACATGAAAATGTTGACATTACCAAACTATACATTTGCAAAAAATGTAAATAACCTGAACAAATATGAACAAACCGAAATGTCTTAAGAAAAGTAAATCCAATTTTACCAGTATTCTGCCTGTTACTAAATGTTTTGTGTGATTGTAATGCACATGTGTAAATGATAAACTGATAAACCGAGGCATACAGAATATTGTTAAAACTGCACTTGTTTTTCTTAAGACAATTCAAGTTGTTCATGTTATTCAGATTTTTAAGAAAACCTTGTGGATGTAAACCTGATCATAATATAATTTTACTTTTTTCACTGTTATTATTTTACTGGTCTGGCCCACTTGAGATCAAATTGTGCTGACTGTGGCCCCTGAACTAAAACGAGTTTGACACCCCTGGGCTAGGGCGACTTGAAGGTCCGTCACAGGGAATAATCCGTTGTTTTCCTGTACTGGTGCTTGCCTGTGATGTAAACTCTATGCGATGAGAAAATGCAGTTTCATATTTTCAACCCTTTGGATGGTGGAGTGTTTTTAAGATTTCCACTCAGGAAGGTGGTTTCACTTTTTTGTGTTTTCAACTGCCAAAAACGCCATTGCCGTCTAGATGAAAGGCACATCTGATAAAATGTTTTGTCACATAAACTGGGCCTAAATCACCAAGTCTAGCACCAATGGTTTAGCCCCTAACACTCTGGAATGAGATTGAAAACTCTATAAAAAAATCTCTTTCTTTTAATATATTTAACAAGCGTCTTAAGCAAAAACTGTTGCTGCTTTATGCTTAGTGTAACCCTGTACGGCCTAATGAACCAAAAAACAAACATGTAAACATAAATAAACAGAGCTACTTCAAAATATGCCTGACCCTAAACTCCACACGGCTGATATACGAATCATGTAAACTCCTATTTTATGTTGATAAAGCCCCATGTCTGACTATTAAATTATCGGAGAATACTGGAATAAGCAGACTATAATAGGACTCAGGAAAAAGAAATGAATCATCTTTTGGTAGATAGGAAAATATTTTAAAATTCTGGGGTGTCCTATTACAAATGTATCTTGTTAATGAATTGCTGATCTTAACTGTTTGTAATAATTTTGTAATTGACTGATCGATACTAGTCGTTAACTCTGACTTAAAACACTTTCAGCAAACATCACGGCGCATTAGACATCCTTAAAAACTGTTAGCAGGGAGCCAATTAGAAACACAAAGAACAAGAGTCTGTGATCATATAAATGTAGCCTGCCAACATAGACTAACCACCAAAGTAAACATTCTCTAATTACCGCTAAATAGCAAGAACCAGCTAACAGAGACCCCCTTACAGTCCAATTCCACCCATGACATGATTCTGAAAACAGCTGCAAAGGCGGAGAGAAGCTGAGACGGAGGCGATCAGGGTCTGAGTGTCCAGGTGTGGATGAGAGATGGGGAGTTCAGGGACATCCGTATGATGGAAAAATCACAAGGTACATCAAACCGCATGAGTCTCTGAAAGGGTTAGTTTGGCTTTTTATGTTTTGCTACCGACACAAGGGCCCACATGGAAAGAAAAAAATCCATTTACTACTAGATTTACAACACATTCACCGCTTCTTCTCATCATTATATAGACTTTTTCCCAAAGTCCTAAATCCTTTTGAACCTACCAAAGCCCCCTGACAAAAAAGTGCAGCCTGTTGTATCACTAATCGCTTTTCCATTGGACATATGCACAAAACTTTACCGATATTTACGAAATGTTGAAAAAACAGAAGTGTGTAATGTCGGTTTTTCCATTAAATCACAAATGTGATCATTTGTTTATTTACTATCATGAGATGGCATGAGAAGTTGTGACATACACATGGTGACAAATGTAAATATCGTGTTGATTTATATATTCATTATTATTATTAGTATTATTATTATATATTACCTATCTATCTCTCTCTCTCTCTCTCTCTCTCTCTCTCCTAATTTTAAAAAATGATTTGGTTTCCTGGTGTGTCCACACATACCACACCATGTTTCTTTTAAAACTCTTCTTCTTCGCTTGTTGTAACGTCTGTCAACATCAGTTTTTTTTTTTTTAATTCATGTGACTCTAGTTGCGGAAAAAGATCTTTCCATTGCAGTTTTGTGTGATATACCATTTGTGCCATGCCCGAAAAACCACCTCCTGCCAGCACAAGAACTTCTAATCGAAAAACAAAAGTTTTGTTGAAATTGCCATTTTTCCATTAGGTAAATTTTTATGCGCAAGTTATATTTGCACAATTTGAGGGTCAATGGAAAAGCGACTAGTGTAGTGTTTAAATACGTTATTCATTAATTCATTCATTTTCAGGAGTGTTTCGTCCTCGAGGGTGTCTGGTGATGGTGGGGTACATCCTGGATGTGTTCATCACAGGGCTGATGCATGTAGATGAACAACCTTCACTCTAACATTCACATCAATGGGCCATTTAGATTGACCAGTTCACCTATTACAGTGCATGTCTCTGGACAACTGGAGGAAGCCAGAGAACCAGGAGAGAACCCACACATACACAGAGAGAACATACAAACTCCACACAGAAAGGTCCCACTGGAATCTAATTGCCGTGAGGTGACAGATATCCACACATTATTTCGCACTGAAACCAGTAAACAAATAAACAGAAAACAAGTGGTGTCAGGCACAACAAACCCCGCCCCTCGCACGTACCATTGCTTATTTTTGCGTCGATCCAGCTGACGTCATCATGTCTATGCGTGTGCTGATGTCAGCATATCAACTGCCTCTATATATGTGCCAAGTTTGAAGTAAATTGAAACAAAATTGATGTTTTTATAGACATTTGAAATTTTGCCCATTATAAGTAAATGAGGTAAAAAAGATTAAAAAAAAAAAAATCATAAAATATTTCAACTTTGACCTACTGTTCCCAAAATGTAATCAGATCTATTTTGGGTCACTGGCAATCTATAAACCCAATTTGGTATGAATTAAACCAGTAGTTTTGCTGATAGAGTGTTAAACAAACAAAGAAACAAACAAACCAAACCAAAAACAATAGCCCTTGCCTCCCTTTCGGAGGGCAGGGTAAAAATGGTTGTAGGTGTGTTACTGGGTCAAAAAACACTAAATGGAAATGTGTATAAAGGAATCAGGTGCTCATCAAGCACAGGGGTGGAATGCATGAAGAACAAAAAGGCCAAAAAGACACGGCATTGTACATTCTGTCTATTTTTTGCACACATATTTGGTTCACATCAATCTCCATTTGCCTTTTTGTTTTTCCAAGCAAATAAACTGGTAAAATTGCTGTTTGTGTGAATTAATTAAAATATCAGCTTCTGTTCAACCGGTTAGAAAATGAATGAGGTTTGGCAGAATCTGAATGATGCACTGATGATGATTAGAGGCACTAACATTGATTTCTTTTTTTAAACACAAAAAAAAATGTATTAAATTAACTAGATTTAAAACAATACTGAAAATATGATTCTATGTCCAGAATTGGATGTTTCACCTAAAAATGTAACGTCAATTTCAAGTAAATTTTTATGTCCATGATCACCAGCACTGATGTGTTGATTCATTTACTGTATATAGTGTTTATTTGTATTTGTATGACCAGTATGTAGCAGAGATTCTTGCCACTGACCAAAACACTTATTGCAATGCAAGTCCAGAGCTCGGCTTTCAAACTAGATTTATTCACTTATTTATTTAATTTTCAGAGTAAAAAAAACATACAAGTGCAGTTTGATGAAATACAACATCAAACTGCACAAAATACTAACACAATCATAGTGGTACACAATCCAAACTAAATTACAATAAAATAGAACGAGAAACAGTTATTCATGACAAAATGACTATTCTCATTAAAAAATGTCTCAAATTCAGTTTATAGTGATTCCAGTTTTTCTGATTTCCACAAATTGATTGACTATATGTGATTGCTATATGCCATTGATACGGAGGATTTACATCTACCACCTTTCAGTTCACCTTGGACGTTCCTCATGTTTCTGAGCCTGAGACTTTAAGAGGAAACACAAGGCCACTGAGCATATGAGGAGCCCGAATAAGTAGGATTTTGTAGCGTATTTACAGTTTTGGATGAGCAAATTTAATAAACTGCTCAAAATGTGACACAGAATTTTCTTAAAAACATGGCGATGTGATACGCAGCTCGATTATTATTATATTTCAGTACAAATGAATAATATAATTGTTTGCAGCTCAGAAAACATGTTATAGCATTCAGTATCACTTTAAATATAAAGTATCTAGATCTAATCGCCCTATAGTATAATACAGCCGCGGAAAAAATCATTAGATCATCAAAAGTCATCAAAAACAATGGTTATCAATCAAGTACTAACTCCTGTGTGTATCATGTGACTAAAACAGACAGAAAAGAAAACATGGAATGCCTAAAAGCACTGTTTTTGTCAGTACAATGCCATGAATACTGATGTAAGAACTGAAGTGAATTTGGTTATTATCAAGAAAACATGGAAAATGGATCGATATCAGCTCTGAAACTAAACTCTTATGAGCTGTTTTTGTTGTTATCATTATATTTGTCCAAAGAAATGTACCTATAGTTATACCAGGCATTAAAATGAACAAGAAACTAAAGAAAACGAGTGGTCCAATAATTTTTTTAGCAACTGTATATGATACACGTTTTAAAAGTATTAACTTCCCAAATACCACAAGAAACAGGCTCAATTGTTAAGCTTAACTTTTCTGTATTAAATTACACAAATAACAAAAAAATTATTATGCAGAATCGGTGGCAAAATACAAACTCGATAGATCACCTAAAACTACAACAACACATCAGTCGCAGCTTTCTTATTAGCTTTGCACATTGACTACAATATTACCATATACTCATTTAAAACCTGAAAAATGGGGGGAAAAAATCAAGGTGTGCAAAATGTATTTATTTCGAACATGCAAAGAAACAAAATAAAACAAAACCAAATAACATTTAAATGTACAGAATCTATCTTCAAGTATGTGCAAGTCTAAATTTTGCATGGTCGAAAAGGAGTAGTCGAAGTATGAACTTATTTAACCCTTTGATGCAGAAATTATGAGAACCTTAGTCAAGATTTTTTTTCCTCAGTGTTTTTATTCCTCTTTAGGCATGAAAAAAACATTGTGATTGAAATGTTTTTAAATGAACTTATTTTTTATTGAGTTACAAAAATGTCCACACAGCTGGACACCATGCGTTTAATTTTCGAAGCAAACATGTATTTAAAACACAATAACAGAAAGTGATATACTGTGTGAAAACTGAAATAAAAACATTTTGAATGCAGCTAATCTGATGTTTTCTCACATTTTAACATACTCTAATACTAGTTATTACTCACTTCATGGAAATAATGTACAAAAAAAAAACCTTTTTGTTTAAGAAAACTGTTAATTACAGTCTAATTACAAATAGCAATTGATTTACACTCAAACATGTTACTGCAGATCACATTTATCAACAACAGCAAAGTTACAGTAATTGTATGAATTGCAGTGTATGAGATGATACACTGTGTTGGCTGATATGCAAATAAAACAACAAAAGCTATGAATATTCAAGAGAACAGCTGTAGAATAACTGTTCACTGTAGTGACCGCTAGGCATGAAAGGGTTAACCCTACCCCTGAAGTGCTTTTACACTTTTCTCACTAACTTAATATATGACTCAAATAGGGATGTAATGATATGAAAATTTCATATCAGTTATTGTGACCAAAATTATCATGGTTATCATTATTATGGCAGTAATATTGAAATTGTGCTCAAAATGTTCAAAAAGTACTTCAGTACGCACACTGAAATAATTTTACCAAGTTGAATTAAAAAAACAAAACAAATAAAATAATAGGTACAATGTACCTTCTGTTGGCAGAAACATTCAAATATTAACCCTTTAGTGGTCTGAGCCTATTTTGACCGTTTTTCAGTACTTTTGATTTGCCTTTATATACTATATAAACAAATGTTTACTATACCCATGTTTGGTGTCTTTTTTTTCAGCACAACTTCATCTATATCATCTGCCTATTATTTTTTTCACTTTAACCTACTGTATCAACTTAAAAGGCCAGAAAACACACACACACAAAAAAAAAAAAAATTATATACTTTATTGCATAAAAAACACACAAATGCTTAACGAACCTTTTCAAAGACTTTAAAAGTGAATAATGGTTCCAAATATTAGGCACATAAAATCAAAATTGCAATAAATTACAACTATACTCAAATATTTGACAAAAAAGCAGATCTTTACATAGGGTTTTTTCCCCTAAAAGTGCAGTAATCAAACACGGTTATCATGATAATTAGAATTTAAATGGTAATACTAAGCATCTGCAATTTTACCGCGGTTTATTGTTATGCCGGTAATCGTTACATCCCTTGACTCAAACAATACATTTTTCACAATTTTAACATTCAACCCACAACTAGCCTAATACATAACGCAGTAACGGAATTATGCACAACAAAAATGAGAACACTTCAACTGATTGTCATTTGTTGTGTATTGAATAATATTAGCAACATGTTGGTTGGTTAAATGGTTACGACATATATACACCTGCGTGAATATTATTTCCATTCGGGTTTCAGAACTGTGCTTTGCTTGTATCCCAACAACGAACACTGCCAGCCCATGTGGACAAAGTTGAAGCTTCCTGTGACTACGATACAAAGGAGTGAAAGATCAATTTTGAGGAATTCCTGAATTTCTATGCCAACTGAAAAAAAATCCTTGCTCTTCTTTATGTATTGGACAGAACAACCCAGTACCGTGGAAAGCCTGGGTAATTACGTTCAGCAGCCAGCAGTGACACACAGAACATGAAAATTCCAAATGGAACCTAAAGTCAATCACTGCGGTCCATACTTATTGAAAAACAGGCCTGTTTAAAAAAAGATGAAGCAGACATTTTCAGGAGCCATGTCCAGAATTGCTTAAATAATACACACTCCTGCAGCTTGCATGAAGAGAAACCTGCTGTTTTTCCATGGAGAAAAAAATAAACCTGGCTAATTGACATGCGTTTTTCATGCTGGGCTAAATGAATTATTTACGGAGGTGATGTGCAAGCTGGGCTCTGAATGCAGCGCGTTCATCTGGGGTGAGTCACGTAGTGGTTGGAGGCCGGTCACCATGTGCGCAAGTGTGTGTGCAAATGTGTGTGCAAATGTGTGTGCAAGGGATACTGAAGGGCCCGTGAGGTTTGTTTAACCCATAAAGAACTAAACATCCGCTATTGACTAAAACGATCTACTGATCTAAACTGTTTAATACCTGTTGATCCACTAATTCTATCAATCTGTGTAAATAATTGGTGTAAAATGCAGTTTGTCATCTCTTCATGGTCATCAGATATGATCCATTTGGACGTTCAAAGGCTCCGTAGTGAACGTGGAAACAATGTCATCTTCTACAACATTGATTCACCAGTAAAACCCATGGAGTTGGATCAGTGACAGTGGTTTAAGAGACTCATTTTTATGTTAAGTTAATGACATCTTTGCTGAAAAAGTCACTTTTTCTTCAGTTTTCTCTGTTTCTGATATAATAACCCTCAACTTTAATTAGGGATGTCCTGATCCAGTCTCGGTATCAGCTGCCAATCTGGCATTTTTTAGAAGATTGGATCGGATTTAGTCACAAGATCGGGCTGATTTCCTTATGGAGTCGATTCCTTATTGATTCTCATTGGATGAGGGAATAAAAGAGTACAAATGGGTTTGTTTACATTTACTGTCTTTTAATGGGGGGGTGTCACACCATAATGACCATACAAAGTGAAAGGGATACTTAAGACACTTTACTAATTCCTCTATGTCTCCCGCTGTTGTGCAACTCAATTTCCTTTTCTCTACCTTCGGAAACTTTCATTTGAGGGGGCAAGACGTTTGTGTGTCCACACCACCACCACCACCACCCCCCCCCACCCCCCCAGAACTGGGCATGGATGACGCCCTTGTGTTCGCTCTGCCGCTAGATTCTCTAGCGTTGCTAAGTAGTGTATCAAACATGTGACATTCCTGCAAATGAATTGCATGCCATGTCGAGAAATGTTTTTGCATATTGGAGAGATTTCCCCCCTTTGAAGAAATGGAAGCTTTGCAAGTGTTACAAGTGGCCCTGGTGTCATCTTTTCTAATGAAATATAACCATACTTTGGAGCGTTTCTACCTCAATGCCACGTTGGCTACGTTCTAAACCACAACAATGCAGTGTATGTGTGACATCATCACGCATGTGCAATGAAGGTGGACTTGATAAGCAGAATCGTTAAGCAGGCAAATGATTCCAGGGAACTGAGCTACTGGGAACCGGTTATCAATTCCCATCCCTACAACTGATTATACTTAATGGACCCAGACAGAGTACCACAGCAGATTGAATACAGAAGAACGAACAAATCTGGAAACGGAAGTAAGAAATAACGTCACGACTCAACAAGCGGATGGAAAAAACAATAAGCCCTGAGCTGTACACACTGACAATGACAAGTTCTGACAAAGACATTTGTTTGTTTTTCTTTTGTATGGATTTCATCACTGTATCACCACAACTCACCAATGTTCCACCAAAACTATTTCTCTACACCTTTCTACAAAAGCACTGCTTTGCTACCAAAGACCAGCATTTGTTTAAAACAGAGGTGTCAAACTCATTTGAGCTCAGGAGCCACATACAGACTAATATGTTATAAAGCAGGTCGGATCAGTAAAATAATATAAATAATAGGATAAGAACTGATAAATAATGTCGACGCCAAAGTTTTCTCTATGTTTTTGAGTAAAAAAAGTAAAATTCCATATTGAAAATGTTCACATCTTTGAACCGTACTTGAACATAACATGACCAAATATGAATGACTTGAAAATTCCAAAGAAAAATAAGTGCAGTTTTAGCAATATTATGCCTTAGTTTATCATTCAAACAACTTACAGATCACAGTGGATCTACAAATACACACAACATTTAGCAACAGGCAGAATATTGGTAAAATTCCACATACTTCTCTTAAGATATTTCAGGTTGTTAATATTTTTTTAGGTTATTCACATTTTTTGTAAAAGACTGGTCTGTAAATGTAACCATTTTTGTGTAATTTTACTTTTTTTTTTACTCTAAAACAAATAAAAAAATGTGCAGTTGTCATTATTTAAAAGTTATTATGATAGTATTTTACTGGTCTGACCTACTTTAGATTAAACTGACCTAAAGTGAGTTTAACATCCTTGATTGTTAATATCTTCAGTGGCATTTTTGTATTTCACAAATTCATCCCACAGGCCGGATTGGATCCTTTGGCCCCCGGGTCGCATGTTTGACACCTGTGGTTTAAAGTAACATGAGTGACCAAAACAAGCCAGAAGTGTTTCCTCCCTATTCCTAAATGACAGAATGAGTGGTGCCGAACTTAACTCCACAACTGAGGCAGCTCTAACAAAATTGCTATAAAACAGAGAAATGATGAAGTCTTTTCTGACCTACTGTGGAAAGACGGTGGTACAACACAATGGGCTGGACGCTGACCCATGCTCATTTTAAGCAGAAACACAATGATACTCGTTTCTATGTAATTATACACTAATGAAAACATAATTATGAGTATTATATTCCATCTCTGCAAT
Source organism: Sphaeramia orbicularis (assembly GCF_902148855.1). Classification (NCBI taxonomy): domain Eukaryota; kingdom Metazoa; phylum Chordata; class Actinopteri; order Kurtiformes; family Apogonidae; genus Sphaeramia; species Sphaeramia orbicularis. Next base: position 16,265,462 of record NC_043977.1, read on the forward strand.
TAAATCCTCTTAAATCCCCTTGAATTGTACACACTGGACCTTTAAAGTGTTTAAGTGTTAGTTTGCTCCTCGTAGCTCACATTGCTTCCACACAGTCTCCTTTCCTGGTTTGCCCTGTTATGGTCTGTGGTAAATATCATTCTGACAGCAAGACACCACACATTAGCTGTAATGGTCTCTCATTCCAATAGTGATTGTACGGCTTAATTGTTTTCAAGGCCATCAAGCGGTTGAAGTTGCCATCTCTGTAGAGAAATGATTGCTGTAATGTGTTTCCATGCTGGTAGAGCACATTCACCTGTTGTCTGACAAGCTGTACTCACCTCAAGAACTGTAAATAATTGATCGACTTGTACAAAATACTGTCTTACGCAACCGGGCACCCTATATTTAAACAATGTCTGTATATTCAGACAAAAAGAAGCCTCGAGACATCATGTCATGCGACAGAATCGTTTCTTCTATGCACTTATCCTCTGGCTCTGCTTGACACTTTTGTTAAATTAAAGCCAGTGAGTGGTCTCATTAGCTTATTGGTAAACAAGTCTGCAAACACAAAAAAGCTACGACATCATGACTCCTCTTATTATAGCACCGACAAAGAAAATAAAATAAATTAATACGGTGGTAAAACTGCATATTCACAGTGGAAATTAGCAGTTTAATGACTGTAATAGCTATGGTCAGAACTAAAAGTTTGAAAACTGTCGTCAAACATTATAATCTAAATTGTCTTAGTTGTTTATCACTAATTCATTGTAATGAAGAGATGTAGGAGGTAAAGAATACATACTTTGTAACTGTAATTAAGTATATTTTTCAGGTATCTGTACTCCATTTGTCTAACACTCTATTTCTAACACAAACATCTGTACCTTCTACTCCTAACACTTTCTAAACAGGCTTCTTACTCTATTTTAATGTATATAAGGGTGGTTCTCTGTAATTATTTTGCTTTTTACATCATAGCACGCCTTTCCAACGTCAAGACAGATTTGATAAAGACCAGAACGATCATTGCTTAATGTATAGAGCGGTGCATAAGGAGACTTGACCGCAGAGAAAATGTGTTATCTATTTAATGAGATGTCCAAAACTGATGTGGAGTTCAGCAGCTTTGCCAGGAAACAGAAAAAAAACAGAAATACTATTTACTTTTACTCTGTGAGCACATCTTAGAGTAGGGCTGGGCAATAAAACAATAACAACATATATCGCAATATTACTTTTCCTTGATAGAAATATGAGACATGCTCGATACAATTTCGATAGAATTCATTCGTCCATGTTTTGACAGATGTGAGAACAGCCAATCATAATAATAAAGTAACGCCGCACCGGTTCAATCATGCTAGAGCCACGTTGAGTTAGGTTGACATAAGAGCCAACCACAGCACATACGCTAATGTTTGGGCTGCAGCGGGAGGTAATGAGTGTTCCCTCAGGAGAAAATTTGATGAAGAACTTGGGCGACAGGGTTACTGAAAAGTAGGGTGCGACATAGAAGCCAGGAGTCAGACATTCAAAGCATGTTAAAGGGGTCATATTTTGCTAAACCCACTTTTATTAGTCTTTGGTTCATTTATTTGTGTATTTGGACCCTAATAGTTCATAAAGTTTGAATTTGAACCCTCCAGGGGCTACAAAGCTATCTTTATATTCATTTTGGCAAAAATCAAGTGGATTTCTACACCCTGTTTTAATTCCTGCTTAATTTGTTACGTCTATAACTAGTCATGTCACGACATTTGCACATATAAGGTCAGGACTTCCGATAAACATTCCTCCGAGTATGACATAATTGTTGATCAGACGCAGCGGTTGTAGTAAAAACTGAAAATATGTCCAATCTTTGAGCCGATTACCTAAAATGTTCAGTTGTTGGTTGAACGGGACAGAGCAACACAGCCAACAACCTGGAGGGGGTGGGGCCTGAAGTGGCTCATGGGCATTTAAAGGGCCAGCGCTCCAAACAACCTTTCTGGTGTCATTACTCAGAAATGAGGTTGAAGATGGACCTGTGGAGTTGAATTAATGAAGAATTCAGACCCAAGCAGAGCATTCACAGTTTATGCAGACCACAGAGAAATGTTTGAAAATACATAATTCTATTTAAAAAAGCAAACTATCACTCCTTTAAGTTTCATTTTCAGTTTACGCCGGTTATGGCAGTTACAGAACACCCCCCCCACACACATATATAACCCCGGCATTGTTTCCTGAAGATGGTCTGTTTTGTTTGTGTTCTCTTTTAAAACTTCAAAGCTTTTGCCTGCTGGTCAGACTTTTAGTTTCGTTTTAAATATATGTACCTGTTTTATTTATCTGAAACAGCTGTATCATGTTCTTCAGCACATCTGTCATGTTCAACCTCTGACAGAAAATAAATCATACTTAAATAAAAAATTATCTTCTGATGTCTTCACATCTAATTTACAAAAATTAAAAACTTAAAGCTTGACAAAAATAGTGATTAGATTTATATTGCAATCGTCTGATATGAAAAAAAATTATTGATACGATTTTCTTCCATATCGCCCAGCCCTATCTCAGAGCTTGTATTTTTGCACATTTACTTGAGTAAAGAAGCTGCACCAATACTTTTATTTTTTGTACACCTCTACAGAAGTATAGAATGTGTGCACTTGTGCTGCCACTGAATATAGATGAGCGATTGTTAACAGGTGTTTGAAGACAATGCAAACAGCTGTGGTTTATAAGAGGTTTGGTGACAAAGCCTGTTCAATATGAGTGTCTCTTAAATCCTGCTCATCATAAGTTCACTTGTCTAAATAGCAGCGCATCTGCATATGTCTTAACATCGAGAAACTGAGACTGGCACACCAGTAAATGCTGCCCTCTGAATCACGTCAAATCCGAAGTTAGCAGCTTGATGAGTCCGCTCAAATTACTTCCTCATTACTGTACAATTAAGAACATTCTGAAAGAGAAACAGCAGTGATGGCAAATTTGCTTTTGTTATGTTTTCACCTCTCACGTTTCAAGGGAGGGTAGAAAATGAGAGCTTTTACAAAGTGTGTTGTGTAATCAGCATAACAAAACACAACTGAGCTCAATCATACTCCTGGTTTAGCAAAAGAGGGCTGCAATTTAATGTCACAGTGGTTTGGTGTTGGTATTCTGTTTGCACCGGGCAGATTTCACCTGTAAGGTCCTTGAAGGCTGTAACTCAGGCTTTGTCTAGAATGCCAAAGATATGGCGTTTCACCTCGCCTCACAACCACCACCTCCAACACACACACAATGCAGAAAAAACCTGCCTAGTTTGCTAAAAACACACCAACTCTCAGCAAAGAAGCATGCACCAAGGGAAGCGCTGCTCTCACAGTATCACAGGATTATGTATTAAAGCCTCTAACCATTCTACACTTTTACGATTACACCGAGCCATTCACAGAGCTGGGAAGGACATAGACCTGTGACAAATGAGAGGATTACAGCGGTATTTCAGATATTTTCAATGCAGTGCTGTGTTGTTACACTGTTTACTTTAACTTTGATTCTTGAAAGCTCCCTTTATGTCTCACTTATCTGGCTATTGTGAGATTATACTCAGCCAACCTCGGGGCTCCTTTTTGCCAATTTTCTGTAGGTCAATCAAGTATTTCTACCTCAGGTTTTCAGCGGGTGGTCGCTGCCGTGAGCTGTTGTGGTAAATCTTGCAAACAAGGCAAAGAAGAACTGCACAGGATCAAAAAAGAAACCACTGCTTCCAACAATGAGGTGCAGGTGCTACTCACCAGAATATACTGCCTGTTATTGTTAAATGCTGGATAAACTTACACTGAAAAAAACAAACTTTGAATTAACTTAAAAATTGATGTAATTTGGTACATCAGTTTCTCAAATTAAATGCTACGTACACACGAAAACAGACTTGTGCGTTTCAAAATATGTAAACCTCACTTCCTTTCTACTTCTCTAGAACCACTGCGTTGGAATCATCGTTTGGTAATCAATCCACCAGAGGGCGCTACTCCACATTAACATACCGGCCAAATACCACGAAGAAGAGTAGTTTTTTCAGAGAAGAAGAATAAAGGTGGTAATAACAAACATGTAGACAACAGAGGAGGTATTGCTAATGCTGATATTGAGAAAGGTAGTTGTCGTATATGTCGGTTGTTTTCACATACTCGCAGTCGCTCTTTGAGAAGTTCTGCCATTTCTGGAAATTATTCTCTTCAAATCTCAACGCTGCCCCCCCCACAGTTCCCAGTGGTACTTCTCCGTGTTCTCTGTTTGAGTATGCGTTCATTAGCGCCCAGAGGATGTACAGAAATATGCACGTAATACAAGCAGAGGACCGACCGACGTGCATTTCGGTTGAGAAAAAATGTCCACAGAGTTTTAAGTATTCTCTTCAACCTGTTCCAGCACCTGGAGTTGGTGTGAACCCCAAACGCCCTCCTCCCTCTGCAGAAACTGGGCTGACACTGACCGGAACAAGCCCCAACACGCCCTTTCAAGCATCACAGAAAAATTTGGCTTGTTCTACATTCCCCTACTTTTTACAAATATGACAAAAAATATTAGCAACAACAACATTATCATTTAACTTGCAAGGGGAAAAAATTACATTTTTGTGATAAATTATGCAAATAACCTGGAAATAACCTGGAAATAACACTTGGAAAAATACAAAGACACTGTAAAATCAGCCAATAACCATAAACATGCATATAAATTACACTTTGTGTCTAAAAACAACAAAATGTCAAGTTCTTACCTTATTTGAAGTAGTTATTTCAGATGATGGAGAGAAATCCCTTCGTAGTAGAAGGTTGGCAAGATGGCTGACTGGAAAACTTCACGGAGCCAACATGCACATGTGGCATCATTTGGTCATGTGACACCAACACCTCTGGTTTGAGGTAAAATAACTGCTTTAGTCCAAAGGTCACTTTCATGTTACTCCAAACGATGTATGATTTGCGTTGAAGTGAACTGAAAAACAAAAAAAAAAACAAAAACAATTTGAAATAAGAAAACACATTTTTTAATTAGCACAACATAAAAAAGTAATTTGAATGAATGACACTTTTGTCAGTGTACAATAATGATCTAAATCTAAGAATTGAACCACTGGAGATGGAAAGAAAAGCACTGATGTCTTCTGGGATATTGATAGTTCCTACAGAAATATTACAGGAAAGTATGCACAGTAGACACAGGTTCAGATTATATCACGTGTTGAATTTTAACCTGAGCTGACCCCTTAAAACAGACATATCTAGAGTATTTTGTGTATGGATAGAAGATGTCATAATTATTCCAATTTTAGAAATGCAAGAGAGAGTTTCTACTTTTACAATATTGCTGTGTATGTACTGATACTACCTCATTGTGAAGTGTAGAGCTAATAAATTAGACATGATTATGATTTTATTCATGAAAAGGTTACTTTTATGCACACACTCATATCCCAAACTGATAATGATGTTTTTGACACTAAAAATTCCATCACTGAGGTTTGTTTTCAGAGAATGACAATGTCATACATACACTGAATGGAAGCATTTCACTAATATACACTCCTTCTGAACTCTGAGCTTGCGACAATGATATGATCATTATGTTTGATACGGACAGCGATGGTTATAAATTGTTGATGAAGGAAAGGAAACTCAAACTCTGAATATGGACTGACACAACAAAAGCACATTTTACAAAGGAGAATCACTTAAAGCCACAATTCCTGAGGAACCACGGGGCTTTATTATTTTCAAAGCAAGTCATCGAACACCACTTTGCCTTCAGTGACACGCTCAGCCCAGGCAAAAGAGGCCTCAAAAACAGAACCCGACCGCCTTTCATGAAAATGACAGATTTTGTTGGATTATTAGGATCATCAAAAGCTCTCCCACCATGCTGGGTCTCTGTGTTTCATCCTTGCTTTCTTTCTGCGGCCCTGGGGTCCAGATCTGCACAGATGAGTGCTGAGTGGGTTCCTTAAAGTGTGGGACTTAAAGACAAGACACTTGAATAGAGCTGGCATTCTCGCGGCTAATTAGAGACATGTAGGAACAATGGCTCAGTGCTGCTCATCTCACCAAACAGCTCCTGCTGAGACAGGCCTCATAGACATGTGGAGAAAAAAAAAAAACAAAAAAAAACTTCTAACTCATAAGCCAACTGTGGAAGTCCAACTCAGATTCCATATTTAATAATAGCAGCAGAAGACATTCAGGAGATGGAGGATGAGACAGACTCTGAAACAGATTGATTCAGGTGGTTTAATATTTAGAAGATGACCAAAAAATATCGGATTGGAAGTAAAGTTAAAGAAGTCATTCTAAACTCTGTAGAAATGCTTCATACGAGAGCAGCAAGATGAGCTCATTTTAAGACAGTGTGTTCACAACAACACAGCATTAAACATTTAACACTGACTCTGTTGCATAACTGGGTTTCTTTAAGCTCATTAGATATGAATCTAGGCCAAGTAAATATTTCACCACGGGCTACTGTTAAATCTGATCCCTAGCCTCTCCACTGTCTTTGAGCCACATACAAACTATCCCTTTCCCCCTTTTGGTAACACTTGGATTCCTCATAAAAGTGTGTCCTGCTGCCTCCGAATGCATTGCACCATTTAAACCAGACAATGTTTAGCATTTTTATAGTTTATTAAATGCGATTTATGCCGCTGCCTCTTGCCGCTGAGTGTCTTCAAGTTGATTAAAACGGTTAAAGTCTGAACAGCGAGAGAGGCAGCCTGTTCTCTGATGCAATGTTAAGCAGCTTGTGTCAGCCATTTTCAATTTAACACAGCTTAGTACAGGTGAACAACAGCATTTATTATGTCTGTCAGAGGGGAGGTGGAGCGGGTGGAGTGGGAGAACATCCTAGGTATGACAGGCTAGTAGTATGGCAAAGGCAGCAGTGCCCACAGGAGTAATGGGTGCTTGGGTAAGGGAACAAAAGTTATAATGAGGGAAGAGTGCTCATTGATTACCCCTCATTACAGTACAGATGTTCCCATCTTTAAAACCTTGCAGAGCTGGCACCACTTTGCCTCAATTTTGTCTCTCCACAGACCACACATGTGCTGTTTGCAGAGATTCACCATTGTGCAATATGAAAGCGGTTGAAATTTAGGCCACAGCATCACAAATGTATAAAATAAGTCTGTATTTAATCGTCGCTGCACAAAGAGGAGTATAACAAAGTCTATTATGTCTCCTTGTAGTTGAATTTGTGACCACATTTACTCTAGAATTTCAGGGGAAAAAAAGAAGCAAATTCTCTTATTTATTTTCTAAGCTTTGCATAATTAAAAAGTTAACTTGCTTTATTATCCCATAAAGAAGTTACCCATTCTGAGACACCGAACGTTAAGGATGAGAAACACATTAGCTGACCATCAGAATGCTTCACCCATTGTTTTTTGGAGTTCTATTTTGAAACCAGTAGTCTGCAAATTGTCTCTTGTCATGTTTTTTTTAGAGCCAGAAATGACCATATTTGGATATAAAAGGGTGGAGCTACAGGAGTCTGAGGGGTCAGAGGTGAGCTAATGTTCACCACTAGCTTACTGACTTGATAAAATGACAAACTTTATAAAGCACTACACAACAAAATATAAAACATTCTTGTTGGTGGAACCTATAAACCACAACTACTGCAATGAAAAAAAATTAGTTTTTTATCAAATAAGCTGAAACTCTGAAAATCCACCTCGGCAGGTGACCTGTCAATCAAAGCCCAACACGGCAGAAACAATGACTTAATTTGACCTGAAATCTAAAAACAGACTGATGTAAAGAGGAACAGCTGCATCACTTTTTAGAGGGTCCAAATGAAACAGGTAACTATGATGACTTACTGGGAAAAAACTAGAGAATTGGAAAAATATGAGAACTTCATACAAATATGAGATACTTGAATGGCTTCATTTTAGAGTTGAGGTTCTTACCTCTTGTACCATACTGAGCAAATTTGTTTTATTTGCCTTCTGGAACACAATGCTCCTAAGATGCTTCACTTAAGGCTTGAAGCCCATGTACAATCTTGAGACATAATTATTTTTAGAAAAATCAAATAGCTCTTGATACTACACAGACAGATCAGAAATTAGAATCAAAACAAATTTTTGGAATTTGCCTACCTTTGGTTTTTGACCTACAGTGACCAAAATTTAATTAATTGTAGTCACTAGTCGCTGTTCCATTGACTCTCAAATTGCACGAATACAACTTGCACGTAAAAATTTGCCTAATGAAAAAACAAGTTTCACCAAAACTCTAGTTTTTCGATGAAAAGTTTTTGCTCTAGCAAGAGGTGGTTTTTTGGGCGTAGCGAAATTGGTATATCACGCAAAACTGCAATGGAAAGACCTTTTTCTGTAACTAGAGTCATGTGAATAAAGAATAAAAGGATGTTGATGGATGGTACAACAAGCAAAGAAGAAGAGTTTTAAAACAAAGATGGGGTGGTATTTGTGGACACACGAGGAAAATGAATCATTTCTAATTTAGTACAGGATAGAGGGGTAATATATAATAATAATGAATATATTTGTGATATTTACGTTCGTCGCCATGTCTATGGAATGACTTCTCGTGTCATCCTGTGAAAATAAATAAACAAATCATCGCATTTGTGATTTAATGGAAAAACCGACATTATGCACTTCTGCTTTTTTGACCTTCAGTAAATATGAGTAAAGTTTTGCACAGATGTCCAATGGAAAAGCCACTACTGTAATCAGGAATCCACACACATAAACACACTAATATCTGGATGAATAGGCAGTTTCAGAAAAACACACACACACACACACACACACATATATATATATATATATATATATATATATATATATATATATATATATACACACACACACACACACACACACATGCACACACATACATAATCATATAAAGTAATCATAATATAAAGATACAAAATCAAAAGAATGACATTAAACAGAAAAACAAACAGCATTTCCTTCCATGTTTCCAAGATGGTAACGGGAAAAATCATGTACATTCTGCCGCTCGGTTACACAATGTTTTGTAGCTCACAGCATTTAATATCAGAAAGAACAAGTTTAGAAGGGCAGCAACACCAACAACAACTAGGAAAGCAACCCGGTCACAACAGTAGTCTAATAAAGGACGATCAATGGTACCAAAGGCCACCAGAACCAATAAAACCAACACTGAGCAGGTCCCTGGATCTGCTCTTTGTAAAGTGTAGGATTGTGTGGAGAGATCAAAAACCACATGTGGAGGCATCAGAAGTAATTTCTAGCCATATAAAAAGGCCTTTCCCATTTTTAGACAAGCTTACAGTCAGTTTCTATGGATTCCAATCTCTAGAGTTTGCCTGATACTTTTCTCTTCAACTATAAGATTTCCTTCTTGGTTTTTTTTCACAACCTCAGCAGGTGGAGATTTTTGGCTTTTAGTAAAATGCCTGGACAGGTATTTGAAGGATCAGAATCAATTTTGGAGCTCAACAAAAAGCCAAATGAGGCAATGATCGTTGTATTCATCCAAAAATATTGGCCTCATATGTTGATAAGTATTATCAACATGGGAGGTATCAGTTTTTGGCAGCGCATCCAATAGTGAGATATTGTAGGCGAGGATTGCACTCGAGGCTGACATAAGAGCTGAGAAAAATGTGATTTGCACCTTTTGGGGAAAAAAAAAGAAAAAAGGAAACAAATCCTTATCATGGTCAAAGACAACTCAAACTTTGACCCATCTCTAGCTAACATCTAGCTTTCAATTGGAACAAAACCTAAATTCTCACGTTGTTTTACTTTCTAGGTAAACACGCCAAAATGCACTCAGACGTGGAAATAGTGGTAACAGGTTTACACAGTTAAATACTATTCCGGTGTTTTTCCTGGGATGTAATTACCCGTTGTGCCAATGGAAAAAAAAAGATTAGTGCAAGTCTGTGAAGTGTAACTCAACAGCAGATACGTCAGTGTTTTGTAGAACTCATTACCTTCTACCTTAAACATATGTGTGAAGACAAAAATGCGTCTGAAATCCCCCACAAGCATTTCAGAGGATGTTTTTATTTATTTATTTATTTTTATCAATTATTTTTTTTTTTATACCATATCCACACAAAAATATTCTCAACAAGCATTTCCCCCTTCTCTTTTTTGAAAGACTGTCAACATGGCCTTTATTTTAAATGAATGTAAAAACGGCCAGAAATTGATACCAATGCTCAGACACACCATTGTTTCTGGCAGATACTAAAATGTGGACGGTGTGGATGACACTGGATGCAGCAGATGCAGAGGTCTTAAAGCTGACTTTCAATGACAAGTTGACCCTTAACCCTTTCATGCAATTATGAGAACCTTGGTCACAAGTGAACTTATTTTTTATTGAGTTACAAAACTGTCCACTCAGCTGGACCCCATGCATTTAATTTTTCAAGCAAAGAAACATGTTTTTAAAACCTAATATCAGAAAGTGATATGGAAAAGTATGCAATAAAAACATTTTTAATGCTGCTAATCAGATATTCTCCCACATTTTAACATACTCTAATACTAGTTATTATTAATTTCATGAAGATAATATGCAAAAAAATAACTGTTTTGTTTGTTGATTTACACTAAAACATGTGTCACTGCGGATCAGGTTTATCAAGAACAGCCTAGTTACAGTAACGGTATGAAATGCACTGTATGGGATGATGCATAAGTGTCCACTGTGTTGGCTGATATGCAACTAAAATGATAAAACCCATGAATATACAACAGAACAGCTGTAGAACAGCTGTCCACTGTAGTGACCTCTGTGCATGAAAGAGTTAAAGACCTAGAACTATTTTTGTGGCAGGTTCTGAATAACTTTTATTCTGCACATTTAACGTTTTCAAAGGGACTTATCACTATTCATTAGAACATTATCCTGTGCGTCCTCCGTTAAAAGTGACTTTTGCTGCTAAAGAACAGAAGAAGAAGTGTCTACAATCACTGCCATTTTATCTCTATTAACTACATGGGTTTTACTGGTGAATCACTAGCTGGGTTTCCATTACCCTCAGAAATGTGCAAAATGTAGCTAAATTGTGCAATAGAAAACTGGTAATGGAAACACCAAAATGTCACAAAAACTGTCAAAGATCGCAAAAAAAAAACTTTTTACGCTCTCATGAGGTGGTTTTTGAGACGTTTCGATATAGAAGTATAGCGCAAAAGCATAATGGAAACCCATTTTGCAAATTTTCACACATCTGTGCACGGTGGTTTTTGCTCAGGCCAAACGTCTCATCTATGACCCTGGACTCAGAACAGGTGGGTCTAGTTTTTTCTGGGCAATGGACACTTGCTTTTGTGTAGGAACTGCTTCCCGAGGGCATGACAAGTCTGGTGGCACAAGAGGTTCAATATCATCACACCGTTCATTAAACGTTGCCCGGGTCATTTGAAATTCTGGATCCACAATCGTTGGTGAATTCCTGATGTACAATTCTTTCCCAGAAATCCATTCTGTGCAGCCACTGCCATAAATAAGGACTTTGCCTTGGGACAATTATATGTTCCCTTCCTACAACAGACACTACAGTGCCAACACCGTGAAGGTTTTGGCATGAAACTCAGCGCGTTCATCTTCCTTAAACAAGTGTCTTGCGAGAACTATACAGTATTTTACGAGAATTACAATATTTCGCGAGACGGGACTTCACTAGAATTACACATCAGAAGCCAAACAATCTTCAATCGAAACAACTACAAGTATTTTGTCAAAATTGTAGACATATCGCTTTTATTTGGCAGAAAACTGTAATGGAAACCCAGCGGCTGATTCTGAAGATGATGATATTTCCACATTCACTACGGAGCAAAAAAAGACACATCTGATGCCACTGAAACACTGAGAAACTGCATTTTACCTGAATTATTTGAATGTACTGATGAGATTAGTAGCTCAAAAGTTATTAAACATTTTAGATCAGTAAATGCTTTTGGTTGCTGGCAGCTGTTTAGGTGTTTGAGGGTTAAGTAAAAAATGTAAGTTACCTCAAGTGTTGGTTCAGGTGTCGAAGTGTATTCTTCCCATTTTAAAACTTTTGCAACAACAGCACATATGGGTTTACAATATGTCTGTTAACCTCGGTCTACTTTAGGTAAAACAGTGACTTATAAGCCTACATGAGCTATATTTAACCTGTTCTTAACATGTAGACAACAGGCCCAAAAATAGAGAAAAACCTTCATCATACAAAATATCAGTGAAACATTAGTGAAACAAATGACAGGAACATATAGTGGAAATGTCAGTGTGTGCTTGCATCAAACACTCCCAAATTCTGTTCATTCATTCATTCTTTTTTTGTTGATTCCAGTGGTTTCCAACCTTTTTTGGCTCGTGACCCCATTTTAACATCACAAATTTCTGGCGACCCCAGACATTCAAAACAGAGACTTTTCTATTTGCTAGAATTAATTTGTTTTTGATCATGTAATAGTTTGCTACACTATGTTGCAAATAAATGTTAATTTTAGATGAGATTTAGTCTATATAATGTAAAGTAAGTAAGTAAAGTAAATTTTATTTATAGAGCACTTTTCACAGACAGAGTCACAAAGTGCTTTATCAATTCAAATCAGAATCAAATTAAGTTTACAGAGACCCAACAGAATCTTTCAGGAGCAAACACTTGTGATTGGTGACAGTGGCGAGGAAAAACTTCCCTTTAACGGGCAGAAACCTCGAGCAGACCCAGACTCCTGAAGGATGGCTGTCTGCCTTGACCAGTTGGGGTTAAAGAGAGAGAGAGAGAGTAAAGGAGAGTATTATGGACAGAGGCGGAAAAGCCAGGTGTAGATTACTGCACAAAGGGGAGACTTTTATTTTCCGTGGTCAGGATATGTACAGTCAGTCCAGCTTGGATTTACAAGGCTGACAATTAATACTGAACAAACAAGAACTCAAACTATGAATTATGAAAGAGTTGCAGCATCTGAAACTGACCACAATGAACATTTGACAGATAAACAGTACCACAGTGCTTCAGTTTCAGCTTCACAGTTTGTCTGTTATGTATTGGGATTGTCTCTGTCAACTCATCAGATATTTTTTATTAGTAAGTTTTTTTTTTTATTTTTATCAATTACCAGAAATTTCAGGCGACCCCATTTGAATTCCAGGCGGCCCAATGTGGGGTCCCGACCCCAAGGTTGAACAACACTGGTTTAGTCTCAAGAGGGTTTCAGCGACCAATGGCTAGTTCATCACAGGGTACATAACCAACCATTCCCTCACATTCACACTGTATAATTCGTGATATTTAAAAGTTTCCTCTGTGCAAATCTCAGGTAAGTGCTTCTAACTTCTAGGTCTTTTACAATCATCTACATTTCAGTGTTACTTCTGGACACGCTGGGATAGATTCAGCCTCTGACCCAGGATCAGCGTCCCCCGAGTGAACAGCTGAACCTGCATCATTGCCCCCCAGAGTGAGTCTCTACGCCCTCTTCTTACACAGGTCAGCATAACGTTTAAGCGTTATGTTTCTTGGGTAAAGCCTGTCGGAGAAATAAAACCCAGAATCTGAAAACACACTTTCCCTCAGCAGTTCTGCAGAACTCTAGATCTGTATGAGGTTGGGGCTTCTGGCTTAAAAATGACCAAAATAGTTTGCTAAAACAGTCTCTATGGTTTATAAGAGATGGATCCTCTGTCTAGGTAAAGGATTTGCATTCTTCTTTGCTGCATGTTTTTACCCATTTATGCAAATTTTCCAAGACAAACAGTATATTGTAAATTGCATCAAAGAATAAACTGTTATTCAGGGAAGGAAACAAACACCATAAATGTTTTCTGTGTCCTTTGGCGCACCACAAGAAAACACCGGAGTACTCATGATGAGAGCTAATTTATATATTTTGACAACAATAATATTACTTTAATACCTCCAGTTTCAAAATAAATATGACTTGCCATCATATTTGGGTAATCTTTTCACCGTTCACTGCCCCCTGCCCACATCCACATCCACCTGCTGTCCTTCCTTGCGGAGATGCTCTGCTTGCTGCTAATGAGTGTGGACGTCTCTTCATCTCTTCCTCTACTGCTGCTGATTTCCCCATACGTGCTGACTTTCAGAGGCCACAACTGCCACCGCTGTAAAGGTCAGCAGGAGACTTACTTGTACACAGTAATAAAATGGGAAAATAAATGATTATGTGTATGGGATGGGACCGGTGTCACGTTAAATTTTTACCCGTCTTATTTTGTACTTCCGGTGTTTTTGTGCATGCGCACTACGTGGGTAAATTTGGTACAGCATGCAGCGTGCTGGTTTCACACCTGTATTATTTTTACTCCCATTAATTATGTAGTTTTGAATATTTAAATAAAGTGAAATTTACAATAGTAGTTACAATAGTATTAGCAGTAGCAGTAGTACTGTAATAGCTATATAGTAGTAGCTGTCCAGGAAATGGTTCTTGGCTTGGTTTCTAATAGTCTGTTTCTGGGCTTTGTCGAGTCCAGCAGGATACTGTCCAGTACTCAAGTACTTGATCAACCTCTCCGGCTGCTCCTTGTAGGCTGGCATCTTCCACTCCAGTGACACAGACTTCGACTCCAAATCTATCTTATACCATAAAGATTTAGTTTTCTTTTTTGGAGAAAAGTTAATTTTTTTACTTTGACATGTTTCAGCTACAACCATCTTATATCATGTATATTGGAATTTGCAATTAACAATTACTGACTGTGTAACGGTAAGAGTAAGACAGCACGCTAATTAATAATCATACATCCATTCACTTGTATTTGACAAAAACGATGTCAACCACATTAATAAAGTCAACACATGGTTGACTGTTATCGTGATCCGAATAATATGGAAATCAACTCACCTAATTTTTACTATTTTCTTCAGAAAATCAGCACTGGGGTAAATTCAGTAAGACAGGTTTCACTACCAGATGTTTACATCAAAAACAACGTGGTTGCGCAAACCTGATGGTTTGGAGCATGCGCATAATTCAGTACCAATCTGGACCTAAATATTTCAACAAAATTAAGTACCACTCAGTTAACCACTGTCTGAAAAATTGGTTTTGGTCATTTTCAAAGATAATACAATGTGATATCATGAAATCGCGTAAATATACAAGGCGTGTTATCTGTACGCATTATAAGCTGTCCGCATGTATGTTCACGCCGTGTCAAATACCACGCACTGAGGGTTAGGGTTAGCGGTTACGTATATGTGAACCAGAGATCTTGGCGTAAATTGACACGCGATTGAATGGTGTTAAATAACACACAAGAGGACAAAAATGCATACATATAGGACGACAAATGCCATAAGAACTGGCATGACATGCAACACTGTTGTTACTTAACGTATTACTATATGTTTTTGGAAATTTGCACAACCTACTCATCAAACATAGCAAGTGTAAAGGCAAAGAACAGAGTAAGAGATCACAGACAAATTAATTAAAGTGACAGTCATTTGTAGGGCTATGAACTGGCAAGAATCCGATGATACAGGAGATGTAATATGACATATTGCAATATATACAGTACTGAGCAAAAGTCCTAAGTCACAACTACGTTTGCTGTTTTTGCTGGGTTGAAATGAACACATTTATTTCAGATTCTCTTTTCTTCAGATACAAGAAAATACAGGAAATATGTGCACAGCCTTAAAAGACACACAAAAACTGAACTACAGGAGTTCTAAAGGTTAAAGTCATTATTTAGTGTGATCCCTGACTTCATGACAAGAAGCAGCACAAACACTTAGAAACATCTGCCACTGTCTGAACAAAAGAGTTAACCCTTTAAACCCTAAGCCTAAAATGGTCCAGCTGGACTTTTTTCTTATTTTGACTAACTAAAAGGTTAGAAAATATGCTGTGAGTGAGTCCGTTTGCTCATTTTTCCAGAGCATTTTTTTTTTCAGATCTTTCAAAATCTAGCATTCATTTACAATTTACTGCATTTTATAATTCTGCTAAAACGGCTTCTTTTCCAGCTTCTAGTACAGGCATGAGTGAAATTACCGTAATGACCCAATAAAACCTATTAAGCGCAACCTCTCAGGATTCAGAAATCATTGGAATTTTTCCAATTGCACAAACAGTGAAAGAGTTGAAGTCATCCAAACTACATTTGCACAGGGTGTGTCAGTGATGACACGTCAGGTTTTAAAGAGTTAATGACATGTTAAGTGCAAAGGCAGGTCACACTAAATGGATAATTTTGTTTTTTATAGAAACTGTTTTTACCCTGAAACTTTGGTTTTAAATTCTGTCCATACTTCATATATATTCAGATTGGATCTTACTATAAAAACTGAGAAATGCATATAGTGGTCATTATAACTTGCAGATGAGCATTGGAACGTGTAATGATACCAGAGTACATAGATTTAAGTCTATTAACGCTATACATAAAAGTGGCTGATTAAGTGATTAAGGTCTGTTTTTTCTTGTTCTTTATCCAGCAATAATCACATGGAATCTGATCTTTTCAATTCCGCTTTTTGCTACTTCTACATGTGGGCCACAGTCTGAACAATCATGTCAGAATTTATGCAACTTTTACATCACTCTAGATTTAGATTCATGACAACTCTGCACTGGAGAGAGTCACTTTGACACTGAGGTAGGTTAAATGAGCTTGACATGAAACATTTAAAGGAGCAAAATGTAACATGCACATGAATAAAAGAGTAAAATGAATCTGAAAACTTCAAATTTAATAGTCTGTACAACTGACAGGTACCATTTTTCTTAACAATAAGTATTAGCTAAAAAGAAAGGCTTTGAATGCATGAGTATGAGTACTTGAGGAAGTAAGGAAATGATCTGAACATGGGTCACTGCTTTTGTGCATGTGGTCATGTGGTTCGCTTCAGAACTATGACCAACTCACACTGGTATCTGTCATCAGCCATGTTTTACAAAACAATGTGAACACCTTAAACAGAAGAAACCACATCTGAATACTGAAACATGCCTGAGCATTAGTAGTAGTTTGAATGTATTCTAAGTCAAATTGTAGTTATTAGTCATAGGATATTCAAGGGCAGTGCTATTTTTCAGTCCTATGCATTTGTCAAAGTGCAGTAACACCAGCCAGCATAGTTGAAGGTACCGACTATTAACTCCTAAGATGGCGTCATTGTGCCTATTACGAAGTCTCTATTCAATGAAAATCTCGGAAATAGCCGTACACTATTTACTGTGTCAAAAGGCTCTGCGGTCTGGGGTCTGCCAGTTGGTGACCATTGTTGCCAGATGTGCATTCAGTTAAAAAGAACATTCTGAATGGAATCTCAGGTCTTGATACTTTAACAAAACACAGTATTGATTTCTTGTTCTATGGACAATTAGCCAGCAGCATTTAGAGGAAGTGAACACATAGCATACTGAAGCTGTTGTGCTTGATAGTTTTTTGGTGCCATTGGGCAATTTTTACATAATTATGTTTCAGTATATTATAATCTAAATTCCATGGCAGGAAGTAGGGCTGCACGATTAATCACTTTTAAATCGAAATTGGATTTTTTAATTTGGACAATTTTTAAAAAAGGGAAATCGTCAAAATCGAAATCATCTCTCCGGGCCACGCACCTGTGGGCTACCGTAGGCTCCTCCACCTAACTTTTAGAGCGGTCTTTCACAGAAGTCTGTGTAATGACCACAGATGTTAAATCTATGATGGGTGATACCAATGTAAGCCGTGGTTTCACGCACAGATCCCCCCATTTCAAATATAACTGCATGGGGATCACTCATCTTACATTGTCCACGCACAGATCCGTACCATACCATCTTCTTCCGATCCAGGTCCAGGTCAGGGGGGCAGCAGCCTCAGCAGAGGAGCCCAGACAGCCCTCTGCCCAGACACATCCACCAGCTCCGGGGATGTAATCCCTCCAGCCTGTCCTGGGTCAGTCTCTTCCACGCACGGATCCACTAATTTAAATATAACCACATGGGGATCACTCATATTACATGGTCCACGCACACATACACGACTGATGCCTGTCACTGACTTACATTGTATCACTTCTGTGGGCCCATCATGTGATACCGTCACAGATTTGAGGTAGGAAGCAGTGCCTTGTATTGCGGCCTGCTCACAAAAATTACATTTTGACTTCTGTTGTCTTGTAGTTTTACCCAAAAATCTAAATTGAGTTTTTAGAGGAAAAAAATCTGTATTTTATTTTTTATCAAAATCATGCAGCCCTAGCAGGAAGCAAGAATTCCACCTACTTCTCAGATAGGGGTTGAATACAGTACAGGCCAAAAGTTTGGACACACCTTCTCATTCTTTGCATTTTCTTTATTTTCATGACTATTTACATTGTAGATTCTCACTGAAGGCATCAAAACTATGAATGAACACATGTGGAACTATGTACTTAACAAAAAAGAGTGAAATAACTGAAAACATCTCTTATATTCTAGTTTCTTCAAAGTAGCCACCCTTAGCTCTGATGACTGCCTTGCACACCCTTGGCATTCTCTTGATGAGCATCAAGAGGTAGTCACCTGAAATGGTTTTCACTTCATAGCTGTGCCTTGTCAGGGTTACTTAGTGGAATTTCTTGCCTTATTGATGGGGTTGGGACCATCAGTTGTGTTGTGCAGAAGTCAGGTTGATGCACAGCTGACAGCCCTATTGGACAACTGTTAGAACGCATATTATGGCGAGAACCAATCAGCTAAGTAAAGACAAACGAGTGGCCATCATTACTTTAAGAAATGAAGGTCAGTCAGTCTAGAAAATTTCAAAAACTTTGAATGTGTCCCCAAGTGCAGTCGCAAAAACCATCAAGCGCTCCAACGAAACTGGCTCACATGAGGACCGCCCCAGGAAAGGAAGACTAAGAGTCACCTCTGATGCTGAAGATAAGTTCATCTGAGTCACCAGCCTCAGAAATCGCAAATTAACAGCAGCTCAGATTAGAGACCAGATGAATACCACACAGAGCTCTAGCAGCAGACACATCTCTACAACAACTGTTAAGAGGAGACTGCGTGAATCAGGCCTTCATGGTCAAACAGCTGCTAGGAAACCACTGCTCAGGAGAGGCAACAAACAGAAGAGATTAATTTGGGCCAAGAAACCCAAGGAATGGACATTAGACCAGTGGAAATCTGTGCTTTGGTCTGATGAGTCCAAATTTGAGATCTTTGGATCCAACCGCCGTGTCTTTGTGCGACGCAGAAAAGGTGAACGGATGGATGCTACATGCCTGGTTCCCACCGTGAAGCATGGAGGGGGAGCTGTGATGGTGTGGGGGTGCTTTGGTGGTGACGCTGTTGGGGATTTATTCAAGATTGAAGGCAACCTGAATCAGCATGGCTACCACAGCATCCTGAAGTGACATGCCATTCCATACGGTTTGCGTTTAGTTGGACCATCATTTATGTTTCAACAGGACAATGACCCCAAACACACCTCCAGGCTGTGTGAGGGATATTTGACCAAGAAGGAGAGTGATGGAGTGCTGCGCCAGATGACCTGGCCTCCACAGTCACCGGACCTGAACCCAATCGAGATGGTTTGGGGTGAGCTGGACCGCAGAGTGAAGGCAAAAGGGCCAACAAGTGCTAAGCATCTCTGGGAACTTCTTCAAGACTGTTAGGAAACCATTTCAGGTGACTACCTCTTGAAACTCATCACGAGAATGCCAAGAGTGTGCAAAACAGTCATCAGAGCTAAGGGTGGCTACTTTGAAGAAACTAGAATATAAGATATGTTTTCAGTTATTTCACACTTTTTTGTTAAGTACATAATTCCACATGTGTTCATTCATAGTTTTGATGCCTTCAGTGAGAATCTACAATGTAAATAGTCATGAAAATAAAGAAAATGCAAAGAATGAGAAGGTGTGTCCAAACTTTTGGCCTGTACTGTATATTGTTAACAGCTTTATTTACCTGTTTCTGTCAGAGTATGTGACACAGAATTTTCATAGCGTCGTGAACTGACATGTTATCACAATTTGTTTAGCTTTTGAATTGGACTGAGAGGAGAGAGCTGCAGAAGGAAGGTGTATATTCTCAAATGCTGATGTTTATTCCACTTCATTTCAGCTCCTGCAGCTTTATAGACATATGTAGCACAAAAGCATAGAATGTTTCTTTTTGTAGTGTAGTAAAAGCTCTTCTGTAAAGCAAATGATATACGAGAGAGCAAGCGTTCGTTGAACCTCTGAATTTTAGTTGTATGAGAGGTCAGGGATCTCTAAAGAAGTGGAAGAGAGAGCAATCAGCGTGTTTTTCCCATTGTATCCAGAGGCCTTCAGATATGAGTTTATATGAGTGTACTCAGGAATGGATCGAGTCTCTACTTGAGGAGAATCAAAGCTTCATGGTCATGCAAAGAGACACACAGTGTGATTTAGTTTGGATGGAAAAAGAGCCATGTTAGACTAGGCTGCTAAAGGTTCGGAACGTGGAGTTTCCCATTGTTCCAACTACTGGCTGTTCTTTAAAATTCCAAAGATTTTTTATTCATTTTAGAGCACAGTAGTTCATGTTACAGAAAACAGCTCCCCCATTGGATATGAACATATTCAGCATGTGCCTGATGTATGTATGAGTACTTCTACTTCTAATACAGACACAACAGAAATAGGGGTGTAACAAAATATCAGCTGCGCATTATATCACAATATTTCATTTCACGATACTGTATCGATATTAAAAAGTACTGTATCGATAATTTTAGAGATTTATTCAAATGCAGACATGACGAGGGTGATGTTTTGTTTTTTGGTTTCCTTTTTTGTTATACTTTATACTTATTTAACACTGATTTGTTAAATAATGGTTACTTCAAGCATCATAAAAGCACTTTTGACTGTGAGAGACAGATGTTAGTGCCTTTGTTGGGATGGCACAAAAATAATGTGATGATGTTGGATGATTCAGGGACTGTCCACTATGCATTCTATTCACAACTAATAGAATACGAACATTTGAGCAGGATCTTAAACTGTAATGTCTCTGAAACATAATTTAAGTTTTAACAGAGGAAAGTTTTGTGATATAGCATTAGAGCCTATTCTGATTAAATAAAAATTTGTTTAGTATCTGTGCATATTTCTAATGTAATCAAATTTTTTTCTAGGAAATCATCTTTTTAAAAGAAGAAACAAAAAAATATCACCTAGTTAACAGCATTGTAGTAATTCCTATTATGATTCTAGTATTGCCATTTGTATCATATAGCCAGATTCTTGCGAATACACACCCCTAAACAGAAATATATTTTATCTATCGTTCCCTATTGCTGATTGATTCCCATTTTTTACTGGAACCAAATTAATGAGAGTGCTATGCATGCTGCAACATCAACACTGATGACGATTCGGGTTTAGCTGCTTTTCATTGTGAAAATCGCATGTGCTAAATGCTCCATTATAATTGTTTGGATTTTGAATGAAAGACTGTGATTCACTGTGTTCTTCATTAGGTTAAAATTACAGCTTAATGCTTTTAGGTCCATACCACACGCTCCAGCTATCATTTAAAAGGAGTGCTCAGGCAGAGGCTCGTTGTTTATGGTTTTGTATATCCCTCTAAAAGCTAGTCAAGCACAGCTAAAGGTGGGCCCATACTCCATATTTATGAAATTGGCTCTGTGTGAAATTGGTTTTTGCCTAATGGATCCCTGCATGGGTGCCCTGCCTGATACTTCTGCTTCAGCTTATCGGCACTGGAGTCACACTGAGGACAGAGAGAGAGAGAGAACAGGAAAAGGGACAAATAAAAAGGAACAAAGCTATGAAAAATAGGCTAAAATCTGAAAAAAGAGAATAATAATGCAGTGAGATTCATTCAACTCCAATGAGAGAGAAGTGGAGTGTGAGAATATGGTTTTTAGTCGGTAAAAGACAATTTTCTAATTCACAACATACAGCATCACAAACACTCCAAACTGCAAAATATTAAAGATCCATATAGTGTGAGAAGGGGAAACATATCACTTAGATTAAGAAAGCAATACTTCCACGAATTTCAGATTAAAAACTTTTAGACAAAGTTCTGCACAGATTTATTAACTTGTATTTGATGCTGTCCTCTTTAAAGCCAAGTATGAATTTCATCACCAATTTTTCATCAAATCTTTAAAACCTGAGTCATAGCCTAAGTATCACGAATCCTTAAGTCTTTACACACCTGAATCTCTTCCCTCAAGTGAACAATTTTGAAGTGTACTCCACCATAAACAATCCATTTGTTTACAGAGCCGATAGGTCACTTGGGCATTTTCGGAAATTTGTTGCAATGTGCATTGTGGGAAGTGGAACTCCACGTAGCTGCAGTAGCAAGATGCAATGAAGCCGTTTACGTGTTTTTTGCCGCTGCGGCCATAACGCAGCTGCATGTAGCTCCGCTTCCCACAATGCACGTCGCAACGAATTTCCGAAAATACCCAAGTGACCTACCAGCTCTGTTTGTAAACAAATGGAGCGTTCATGGTGGAGCAGACTTCGAAATTGTTCACCATGAGGGAAGAGATTCAAGTGCGTCATCACGAAAAGACTTACGAATTTGTAATACTTAGGCTATGACTCAGGTTTAACAGATGTGATGAAAAATTGGTGACGAAATTCAAGCGCAGCTTTAAGTCATGTTTATCTGTTGCAGTGGGCTGTTTTTAGGGATTTCTCCTTCAGTGCAGAAAGAGAATGTAAAGCTCCTACAGCCTGTCAAAAGTGATGAAGGCTAACAAGACCTGGCACATTTAAAGCACAACTGAATGCATGTGAAATGTTGGCAACTGCAGTCCATTGACAAGCTCATATCTGCTACTTTACATTGCATCATCACAAATGTTAACAAATGCCAAGTTGCATCCACAATGCTGGCTTGATTGGTGTTTTTTAGCATAGTCCAGACTTGAATTCTGCAGAGTTTTTGATTAAATTAAAAATGCAAAATGACTTCTGGCTGCCTCATGTGGCTGTTGGGGTAAATGGGCTTCTCTGACTGGATCATATTTTCATGGTAGCTCAAAAGGACTATTTCTGCTTTTTCTTTTTTTTAGTTTTTTAGTTAGAAAAATGGTGACAAAGATCTCTTTGTACATGCAGTCAGGAAAAAGACCAAGGATTTTAGGGGAGGCACAGAGGGCGTGAGAGAGAGAGCGATGGAGGAGGGAGGGAGGGGTGGATGGATGGATGAAGGTTGGCTGGAGCTGTCAGTCTCATCTCTCTCCTGTCTCTCCTCATCCATCCTCGCCATGCTGACAGCAGTCTTCCAAGCAGAACACTGCCTGCCTGCCAGGTAATTCATATTCCCTACCTGCTCAGCCACCACTACCACCAACACAAGGAGACAGACATGCAGGGAGGGACTGGTGGGGAATAGAAAAGCAATAAGAAGCGTGTTAGGAAATGAGGGCAAGAGGAGAGAAAACAATTTGGATGGTAACACCCAGTAGTGAAGATGTTGGATAATATCATGAGACAGTTCGTACAGTAAGTTTTGATGTAAGGATATAAACATGATTGCATTTTTTGTTCTTTCTAAATTCCCTCCACGTTATTACAGGGTGAATTTCTGCACTTGGGTTATCTACAAGCACTGGTTTGTTTGGTGATGTAGTCTTGGATTACTAGACCTGTATAAAACCAACCGGCATTATTGTTGTTCTGGTTCCAGTGAGACTTCGACTGTCAACAGTTCATCCTTCACTTCATTCTTTCCATTCACCAAATCAGTGGGAAAACAGGCAAAATCAGCATCTTTTTCCTTCTGGGAGGTTCTACAGGCCTCCATCGACCAAA
The DNA here is from genome assembly GCF_902148855.1 of Sphaeramia orbicularis. NCBI lineage: Eukaryota > Metazoa > Chordata > Actinopteri > Kurtiformes > Apogonidae > Sphaeramia > Sphaeramia orbicularis. Next base: position 16,289,255 of record NC_043977.1, read on the forward strand.
AATGTCTTGCATCAATAGTTTTTTTTTCCCCCTTTTCCACAGTCTCATTTCGAACTGAGTCTTGTAACTCCAGGATATAGCCTTGCATTTATGCAACGAGTTCTGAACATACAGCTATGTCTGTGTCTGTCTGCACAAGAATATTGTGAAACATTATTTATGGTGTGATATGATATATTGATATCTGTCGATGTGTAATATTGCTGTGAGCTGAGTCTTGTTACGATGGATGAGCCACGTTACTTTGTTACATGGACACAATAACAACTTCCACAGAAGCAAGAGCTTGTCAGTAGCATTATTTTGATATTAAAAACAAGATTAAAACATAGTATTACCCTGTTTTATATATTGAGTTTTCAAAGTGTGAATGACTGCAATTAAGCATTTTTACTCTGACTCTTGCAACGGATGCAGGACACAAAATGAGATTCTTTCAGTCAAGCATGATTTGATGCAGTATCATGGGTAAAAAAAAAAAGAAAAAAAAAAACAGTTTGGCACAGAGTCCTGTTTTTCTCTTTATTTGCACTGTCAATCAATGTTGGTCTGTTTTTTTTTTTGTTGGTTTTTTAGTATACAATCATATAAAACATTTTTGTAATGTTTTAGAGGGTGCTGAAAAGAAATGTCTTCTCACTGACTTTGGAACATGTTTGTTAGCTGTTCTACTGAAAGCAAACTTTAACTCTTACTCTTCATTTTATAAGATGAGACGTCACCTCACCTTCATCTGAACCAACTGCTATTGCAAAGCGGCACCATTCTCCTTTTTTTCCCCATCCCTTTTTTTCCTTCTGTGCTCACTCTCAGTATTTGTCCTATGCGACTCAGGAGGAAAGAAAGAAATCTCAGCTATAGGATAAGGACAGATTGTGGGCCTCTGTAGCGTAGCGTAACCGATAGGTGATTGGATTGAGAGTAATTCTCTCTAATGATGAGGCTGGCTCAAGGCTGTTAGCGGTAATGAGAACAAGGTACGTGCACAGAACTAGATACTGCTTTGCCTCCCAATGCGCCACCGAGGCCAGAAAACACTCATAACATACAGCACAAAAACACACGCATACAGACCCTGACACAAGGACAAGCACATACTGGCATAACAGCTTATACCCTATAAAATGCTCAGTTCTCAATCGAAACAAGCAAGCACACTCACTATATAGACCGGGTTCATGTCACGGGGAACACACACTTTGATACAATATTAAATAAAAAAAAGGATGTTCATTTGGGTTGAGAATACTTCATTAGACAGTGTTTGGATTAGCGAAGGACATTCATAACTCATTGCTCCTAGCTTCTTTCACTACAATGAATGAATCGCATGGCATTGGCAGAAGATTGGCATGGCTCCACTTTAGTGCATGAAGCCTCTAACTGGCACATGCAATACCACTGGTGTGTCTCAAACCACCTACCAGGCACACATGTTACATGTATGTTGCCAAGAATGGCATTTCCGCACCCCTGCCGCACATAGTGTGAACACAGCCGAGCGTCCCTCTGTCTACCTGTGTCTTCCTCCCAGTCCCCCCCCATTCTACCCTTCGACAAACAATCTACTGCAACACACACCTGCAAACTATCAGTAAACGCACACACAAGGAGACCCATCCAAACACAAGCCCAGACGTGTGCAGGTACAGCAGGCCACTCAGAAACAAACTGACAGATGCTAGCGTGCAGTCACACATACATCCGCTAAAAAGATGACATGCAAATAAACAACCACTCTGCCCAAACACACAAACACATACATATATATATATGCACTCACAATGACACACATAACAGCAGACAGATTGTGTACTCTAGTATTGGGAGCCTAACCAAATGATGCATGGCTGTGGTTCTGTAATCATAAAACTCATCTACTGTCCCTTGTGTGGGAGTCACAGCAGAGTATGTAAAATAGTCGCACTTCAGATGCTGAACGTAATGACGGACCGCCAGATGCTCAATGGAATGCTCAATGGAGCTGATCACTGCTGAGTGTGATCAGCAGCTCCCTGTATGCCTGCTATTCCCACCTCCACTCGCAGGAAGACGGCCACCGCTAGCAGTCACGCAGGTCGTTTGGTCTCCAGAGCCCACCAAGGGGACAGATGCTGATCTCTTCATACACACTTGAACGTTCTATGGCTTTGTTCACAGGGAGTAGCATTTTATGTCGGCTCCTGTTCAGCAGTTGGCTCTCCGAATGTAGACACTGGAGGAGTTGTCTGATGAAGTTGTCTGAACATCTGAAGCCGTTACATCATTTCTGATTAATAATTCAGGAGATTTACTGCTCACACTTTAACATTTCAAATACTTATATTTTTAAAAATGGTCAACAGTGATTACATGTATCATTATGTAATTGAAATCTTCCGTGAGAATGTTTGAGTTGTCTCTTTTAATGACAGCCCTGATTCAGTGGAAAGTTATAGTTGCAGACACTTAACCTCAAACTGTTCACTTTTTCATGTTTACTGCCGATTAAGAGTGACAGTTCATTTAACTCCAGAAAATCACTGCTGAATATTCATGAAAGTAAGTGTGATTGTTCTGATTTCTGTGCATTTTTGCACACTTCTGTAGTTTCTACTACTCACCTCCTGCAGATACAGACAGCTTTTAACTTCCATCACATATTTTATTTCCATCTCAACTACTGTGCAAACTCATGACCATGTTGAAGATTCAATTAGCTGCAGTTCCACCAGGGGGAGCTATTGCAACTAGTCTTGGCTCTGAGAGCAGTTGTTGGCCTGGAGTTGTGTAACTGAGACTTACCACCTGTACACCTGTGCAACAAAAGAAAAAAAAAATACATAAAAGGATATAAAGACATGTCAGACTGATCCTCAAATGTGCTCTGACTCAGCATCAGCTCAACATGTAATTGGGCTGGCACTTTCACAGCCCTCAATTTTCCTTGCATTTTCAATAAGTAAAATATTCAGCACTACTTAGAGAGTCTGAGAAACTGTGGTTAGGATAAAACCGACTTTCAAGTGTATCTTGATGCATCAACAAAGGTTTAGGATGTGCAGTAGAATACTTGCAGAAACATGTGCATTTGCGACAAAAAGTCATTTACAGCCAATCGACGTCTAATGATGAATATACAGTGACTCCACACTGAAAAGCACATGCACAAAAAGGTACTTAATATTCACTATGCACAATGAGAAGGAAAATAGGAGACAGAAACAATGAATAGTCTCAAAACATCAGCTTCCTTGTACCTCGCTCTGCAAGCCAGCTCCGGGTGTCCGCCACAGATGATTGAATTAATTCGCAATTATGAACGCTCCTCATCATCCATCTACCTGCTGTGACAGTGATGAGCAGGGGATTATGCTACAACCCATAGTGATATTTACTAAACATATGATGAATGCTTAATAGAAGGCAACCTGCCTGCACTCAAACAGCGAACTATGCTATGATCTCAGCTTGTTGCCATCATTTTGCCTCACACCTGCGTTACAACATCTGATTTACACATAGTGATAATCTTGTGTCACATCATAGTCAATACATTGTAGTCTAGTAAAGAGCCACTGTAAATAATCACCAAACATCACTTATTTTAGCGTTTTTTGATAGTGTTTTTAAGTGTCCTTTAGGGATGTCACGATACCGAAAACTCAGAAGTCGATACCGTTACCACTAAAATCATATGATTCTCGATACCAAAGTCAATACCATAAAAGAATCTTAGGAACACATAAACTTAAACCAGAAATACTTTAAGAATTTGCATATAAATGAATACTGCTATTGCCTCTAACTCTCTCATCAGTCACACAGTTCATTGCTTTGAATGCACAGGCGTGATTGGCTGAGTGGTGTCACGTGGGATGACTCTACGTAAATGCAATTGGTCTGTGCGTTTCCTCATCTACTCTACCATAAGCTGGCCCAGTTAAAATAGAAGCACTCCACCACCGGCCATAGGTCCGGGTTTGTAAAGGACGGCTTCTGGGTCTGGATCCGGACCATGGTCTGCCTGTTAGTAACTGCCGGTATAGTTTCTTGTTGTCAACATTTCGTATCGGCGGTGGCCCAATCTGGCCAGGCTGTAAAAGCTGCATCGGACCATCGGACCAGTGCTAATGTCCAGCCCTGATGATACTGCATGTCAAATGTTTAATGCTGAATAACGGAACTCACGTTGAATTCTTTAAAGAGGTCTGGGTGTTTAACCCTTTCATGCATGAATTATGAGAACCTTAATGGGTCAAAACACAGTAATGTCCCGTAAGAGAGTGAATTTTAATTGATTGCCATTCCAACATTTATTTCAATAAAAAGTAGCTCCTTGTTTTAGATGACCCCTTATGGTCCAACTAAAGCAAAAATGAATTTAAATGTAAAATTGTGGGTCAAATTGTCTCTAAAATGTCCCGTCAGAGAGATTTTGAATATCGTGTTTTGACCCTAGTCAAGTTATTTTTCCTGAGTATTTTTATTCCTCTTTAGGCATGAAAAAAACAATGCGATTGAAAAATTTTTTATGAACCTATTTTTCATGGAGTTGCAAAAATATCCACTCAGCTGGACATCGTGCATTTAATTTTTGAAGCAAAGAAACATGAATTTACTGATATACTGAGTGAAAACTATGATTTTTTTTTTTTTTTTTTAAATGCTGTTAATCTGGTGTTTGTCACATTTTAACATACTCTAATATTAGTCATTATTCACTTCATGGATAATATGCAAAAAAAAAACAAACAAAAACTACAGTCTAATAACAACAACAAGCTATTAATTTACACTCAAACATGTCAGTGCAGATCAGATTTATCAAGAACAGCAAAGTTACAGTAATGGTATGAATGGCAGAGTATGGGATGATGCATAGGTGTCCACTGTGTTGGCTGATATGGAACTAAAACAATAAAATCCCATGAACATACAAGAGAACAACTGTAGAATTGCTGTCCACTGTAGTGACCACTATGCATGAAAGGGTTAAAGAGGTTTGGGTCGGCCTAACCCTGACACCCTAGCTGTAACTAAACAAGCTACATATTGTGAAATCAGTTTTCATTTGCCTTTCGTCTTGCCCTTTAATGTTAAATTAGTATGCGTCTACATCTAGTTTGAGTGCAGAAGAACCCAATACAGCCTCTGAGTGCATACACTGAGTCAAAGGACCCTGTGCTTTTTTTTGTAGGTTATAGCCCACACATGCTTCTTTGAATTTGTGGACAGCCTGTGGCAGTACTTGGCTATTCTCCATGTAGTGGAGCTTAGGGTATCCACCCCCACAGGGCTTACTTAAGTCTCTTGCCGCTCTGGGCTGAATGCTGGGGTTGATTGGTCGACATCACTATCACTTTTCCGAGTAGAAAGTAAGGGTCAATGAAGCAAAAGTAATACACCAATGTTCAAAGTCAATTTGAAAGAGGAAAATGTAGGTTATTACCCATGAATCTGCATGCAAGGACAGACATCTCCAGAATCAGCCATACTGCTAACCCCGTCTCTTAATACTAGCGAATTCCAGTATCCAGTTGCAGCCAAATCTCTTACCAGAGGTATGAAGTGAAATACTCACATCCGGCAGACAGCTTGAGAAATAATGCTTTCTGCTCATCAGTTGAAAATGAAGCTCAGTAAAAGTTCAGTCAGGAAAACTGTCTCCCTGTGCAGGCTTTTTTAAGTCACAAGCTCAGCTTCCCACTATCTCCAAACTGAATCTGATGGTTTCCACCTTCATCCAAACTGCCTCACTCTGCTGTCATTCTCTGGTCATTCCTGTTTCACGGCTGTTTTGTGGCCCTCCTCCAGGCCTTAAACACTTCACTGCTGTTATCTGGTCCTACTTTAACTCTCTAGAGGCGTCACATCCTCGTCTCCATCATCTTCATCACTGATGTCTAGGCCCTAGGTGAGTTTTCCCCATAACAGGACTCCTAATTCGATCACTTCACTTTTACCGGAGGTCTAAGCATTAAAGGTTACTTTTCCATGATATGTCTACACACATTTGCTTCACATTCTATATGTCTCTCGTCTTAAATTTTGGAGGACTATTTTCATTAATAGACAAATAGAGTGTGTTTCATTGGTGGCAGATTCTAGATTAAATTAAATAAGTAGCAGACCTACATAGAATCCCAGATGCATTAAGACATTGCTGTTGCTGTAATTTTATCTGACTGATATCAGCCTCCATCATTATTGCTCGTCTACAGCTTATAGGGCTGTATTCACCACATTATTACCAACCTGTGGATTACCACAGGTTGCAAATGTAACTTCCTGTTGCTTCACATTAAAAACAGTCAGCTGATGAATCACAGGGTTACTTTTACTATGAAGCGACTGCAGAATATTTGCTTGATGTATCGTCATGTTTTTGTTTTTTTTTCAGCACATTAGTTTCCTATGTTGTAATGTAATGAAGGAATGAAATGATAGAATAAAGGTTGGCGAATAGTTTGGAGTGAACCAGTGCATCACTGGCACATTCTTGAAGTGTTGAACTCAATTTTCCTTGCATGCTGTGGTGTGAAAACTGCTTTTTCTGTTTGTAACAGTGGATACAATGGTGATAGCCATGGTTTGTCTAGCCGAATAGTAACTGTTTGGCTAACCTCTTTTCTCTTTTGTCTGAAGAAACTGTTAAGGTTTATAGTTCTGCCAATTACTGATCTAAATGATGTTTACAAAAAGAATGGCTGCATTTGTAGTGACACAAAAAACTGTAGTGCTCTAATGCCTTGTCCACACTAATATACATATTTTTCTAGAAAAAAAGATATTTTCGTCTTTTTTCCATTTCAACAAAATTCTGTCAGCACAGCCTTCATTTGACAAAATATCTCCATCCACAAGACTTCCAGGAGTTTTTATAAAATCTTTACTTTGGAAAGTAAAACCTAAACTGAACCAAAATCACTTTAACCTATAAGTGCTGACACAAGAGAGGATTTATTTTCTTTTTTTTTTTTTTTTTTTCATAGAACAGTCTGAACTGTTGAAAAAGCCACAAAAAAAAAAAAACAGAAAAAGTTAATTATGTGCATCTCCATTCATGATTCTGAAGCTGATCGTCAACTGATCGGTCATCTAAGTTAAATGTCTGATGTGTCACAACTTATTTGAAAAAGTGTTTTCATTTCCTGTTAGGCAAATTACTTTTTCAGTCATTCATTTTCTGAATTGCTTAGTCCTTGAGAGGGTCGTGGGGGTGCTGGAGTCTATCCCTGCTGCAAGTGGATGAAGATGAGGTACACCCTGGACTTTTTGCTGGTTCGTCACAGGGCAGACATATACAGACAAACAACTATTCACTCATACGGACAAGAACCTCCATAGAACAGCCGACACTGGCACTGAACTCTAGACCTTAGTGCTGAGAGACGACGGGGCTAACCACTGCACCACTAGCTGCCGAGGACACATAACCTCTGTTTCTGAAAAGGGCAAACCACCTCAAGCAAGTGTAAAAAAAATGTGACATTGAGGAAGCTTCCAAAAATATGCAATCAGAAAGTTAAAGTCTAGGTTTCACCCAGCCTGGTTACCTTCCTACAGCACCGAGAAGACTGAAAATCCTAACAGACAAATTTCCCTAAACATTTTCAAAAAGGTGCAACTCTAAAATGCACACAACATACATTTATGGAGACACATCCTGCATCATGGGACACTTGATGAAGAACTTTGAGATATTCCGTGCAACCATTCATTGAGCTAGTTCACTAAGGGTGGGAAGAGCCCATAGACTGTAGTTCCTTTTGTCCCAAAGCATAACAGTGATGACTGTAGATTATTATGTGGAGTGTGGCTTTTTTTTCTCATTCCCATAGGACCCTTAAAAAAGGAACAGAAGTTAAATTACCATTTACGGTCCCAGTATTTGGAATACAATTCAACAAAGAATAGCTGCAGGCTTTGTTTGATAAGTTTGTCCTCATACAGATACAGAATACATTTTAAGCAAACAAAAGAAGAGAGAGACACACTTCAGAGCCAATCATTAATGACAAAAATTCTCAACTTGATGGCTTAAAAAGAACGGTATTGAAGATGCTTGTCAATCAGGCTCCCTAGTCTGCCTGTTCTCTTCTGCACAGCTGTCAACACTGACAACTGACAGCAACCGAACACAATCTAGAAGTGTGTGTATACAGTATCTATGTGTGTGTGTGTTTGTGTGTGTTGGTCGACTGCACACTGTACTAGAAAGAAAGAAAAACATAACACTATCCACTCGTTTATAAAAAGCAGTATCACCTGAAATCTGCAAATAGGCGCATAACTTTGTTGAACGGATATAAATAAGTCATGTATTTCCTCAGATAATTAATCACATTTTTAAAATTCCCTTTTTTTTTCTTTTTTTTTTTTTTTTTTTTTAGATGTTCTTGATTCTTACAACAGATGTCCAATGTAAATTCTAACTTAGTCCATTGCCAGAGGCTTTTTATACAAAAATGCTGCTTTCATTATGTTAATAAATATTTATGCATATGAATGAGATGGGAATTAGGTGGAGCTCTGATATTTCCTATAAAATAACCACACTGAAGAGAGTAGGGCATTTACAGATTCCAACAAAAACCTGAAACAAGCTAATTTGGGTGTATACTGACCAAGGTTATTATCGTTAACGAAAACGAACGAAATGACGAAAACTAAAATTGAAAAAACATTTTCGTTAACTGAAATTAATAAAAACTCTAATTAAAAGAAAAAAACGATAACTAACTGAAACTGTATTGTGAGCTTACAAAACTAACTAAAACGTATAAAAATTATGGATACAATTCCCTTCGTTTTCGTCTTTGTCAATGTCAGATTGATATCAAATTGATTTATTTCGCTCCAGCAGTTTGAGCTGGTGACACCATACAACACTTCACAGTCTGTCATGTCTGGTCACTGGTGGTTTGCAGTCGTCTTCTGGTCCCCACTCTACCTGGAACATACAGACTAAAGCTGGGACACAGCAGCACAGTCCTGTCTGGGGTTTACTGTAGTGATACATGGGTCGTTTTTTTTTTGTTTTTTTTTGGCGTACCGTGTGTGTGCGCGTGAGTGACAGAGACAGAGCAGAGCTAAAGGACAGTCAGTGTTGAACTAGCATCCAGGTAAAAACTGGAGAGTTTATCACCATGAAAAGGCCTTCCAAGCCCTGAACTGCACAGTTTAGAAGAGGAGAAAAGAGGAGGAGGAAAACTAATCCAATTACAGAGGTATGGAACCTGTTAGAATGGTAAAAAACGTTTGATGTTACAGCTACAGCTAGCTGAACTGAACTGAAGCAAAGTTAGCTAATAATGGAACTGGAGATGATTAAGAGATGAGATATCTGCTAAGGAGTGGTTTACTGCTGATGGACTGGGTTATATATGTTTATAAGTGGTTTATATATGTTCCTATCTGCTTTAACTGCTGGTTAGCTGGTTTATAATAGGTTCCTATCTGCTTTAACTGCTGGTTAGCTGGTTTGTTTCTATCTGCTTTAACTGCTGGTTAGCTGGTTTGTAATAGGTTCCTATCTGTTTTAACTGCTGGTTAGCTGGTTTATAATATGCTCCTATCTGCTTTAACTGCTGGTTAGCTGGTTTGTAATAGGTTCCTATCTGCTGTAACTGCTGGTTAGCTGGTTTATAATATGCTCCTATCTGCTTTAACTGCTGGTTAGCTGGTTTGTAATAGGTTCCTATCTGCTTTAACTGCTGGTTAGCTGGTTTATAATATGTTCCTATCTGCTTTAACTGCTGGTTAGCTGGTTTATAATAGGTTCCTGTCTGCTTTAACTGCTGGTTAGCTGGTTTATAATAGGTTCCTATCTGCTTTAACTGCTGGTTAGCTGGTTTATAATATGCTCCTATCTGCTTTAACTGCTGGTTAGCTGGTTTATAATAGGTTCCTATCTGCTTTAACTGCTGGTTAGCTGGTTATAATATGTTCCTATCTGCTTTAACTGCTGGTTGGCTGGTTTATAATAGGTTCCTATCTGCTTTAACTGCTGGTTAGCTGGTTTGTAATAGGTTCCTATCTGCTTTAACTGCTGGTTAGCTGGTTTATATATGTTTCTATCTGCTTTAACTGCTGGTTAGCTGGTTATATATGTTTCTATCTGGTTTAACTGCTGGCTGCTTTGTGCATCTCCTCTCCTGCTTTGCACATCTTCGCATTGTTTCGCGCAAGTGATGTTGTGTATGGATTGCACCCCCCCTCAACCTGCTATAGGGAATTTATACATTGTACGGTACATTGTGTCTCTGCTCAGTCCATGAGCTGCCCTAACCCGACCCCCAAATAAAGTGTCCAGGGTAACCCATATCCACGCCTCACTAATTTCTTTGAATAGGATGATGAGGAAGATAAAATATATAAAATAACTAAAACTAATACTAAAACTAAACTAAACTAAACTAAAACTAAGCATTCAGAAAAAAACGATAACTAATAAAAACTAACAAACCTGCTCTAAAAACTAATTAAAACTAACTGAATAAGAGAAAAAAAAGTCAAAACTAATTAAAACTAAACTACAATTAAAAATCCAAAACTATTATAACCTTGATACTGACATGGGAACATGACTAATGGAGGATGAATGTCATGTGAAAGAGAAAATAACTCAGCAGTCGACTGTGAATTCGTTGGTTTATTAAACACTGACCAACCATTTACTTTAATGAAGATTGTGTTTGACACTGACAGAAATTCTGAGGCAAATGGTCAATTGCTTCTTTAAATTGCATGAACATACCTGCAAATAATAGGAGAAACGTTTAATACCAGTAGCTTCTTTAAAAAGTCCATACTTCTTTAAGAGCTGACATCTGCAGAGTTTTGTTCACGCTGCAGATGTGCTTTAGAAAACACCGTAAGTAAAATGAAGAGTAGGAAAGAAGATAAGGATAGCCTGGAGAAGTGTCCTCATCACTGGAACAAGAGAGATAATGAAGATTTGTTGGTAAACATGCGTGCACATGCATACCTCAGCTTCAGGTGTTACCCAGCATACCTCTGCTGCTGAGTCCCTTTTTCTAGGCTCATCTTAAGTGGGTATTTTTATGCTAATTGCCCACTTTCTGCTGCACTAGTTATTCACTGAATGCTCTGTTAAAAGTGCTTGTTTCTCTCTCAACCACCTGTCACAGAGAAGAAGATGAAAAGATAAAGAAAGGGATAATGGGAGTGAGTGAGAACAGGGCATCTGTCCTCGCTGCCTCCCGTTTTGTCTTTTTGAAGAGAAATCAGGAGTCACCTCAGCTGTCTCTTCTGTCTTGGCTCACCGGTTTGCCTGTCCACTGCTATCACATTAACCAACTGGAAGAGATTATTAGCAAAATCTGCAATTGCCCCCCGATCCAGTCTCTTGCTCCTCCAAGCAGGAGCACAAATAGGAAGGGGAATGTGAGAGCTGTTGCAAGAAAAGCGAAAACGACCTCATCCTCGATTTGAAATGAACCCTTATTAATATTTCACAATGTTGGATATGCATGGGGCTTTGAAGAAATGAGCAGCCCTTTTCCCGTCATTTGCCAGTGGAAGAGGGACCATCATAGGGAGCTCTGGTAGAGGAGAAAAAAAAAACAAAAAACAAGAGACCAGGAAAAATGGCGCGGAGTGGAGCCCACTCTCAGACAAAAAGAGCCGAGCAGCTTTTGTCTACACTGAGAAGAGGCAAGAGAGCAGAGATGTGAAGTGGTTAAAAAGACCTGGTAGAGGAAGAAAGGCAGAGGAAGGTACTCCTGCTAGTGCCTGTGTCATTACCCTTTCACTTTGCACACTGCCAAGCCTATTACTTAATTTCCCTTGCCACTCTTCACTATGACAGAAGTTTAAGTGAGTTAAAAGCAAACCTGCAGAGGCATGCTGCCTCAGAGAACTGTGATGAAAAAGTCAAATCAACTGATATCCTATTTGAAACATGGCCAAAAATGTTGTTGGTTGTTGGATGTAATTGGTGAAAAGCCCAAAGGATTATACTTATTATACATCACATAGATAGTTAGTCACGTTCTACATCGCCCAGCCTTCACAACACACTAGTCACTCTACACATTCAAGCACACGAACAGATATATGTATATAGAAACCATTTCACTGCTATCTCACAGATGTTGTACTGTGGCCTAAGAGATTTGTGAAGTCATTTGCAGGCACATTAAAGCTCCAGTCACTCCAACGTGAAAAAATGTGTCCTGCTTTTGACAATTTTTTATTGTAGAAGTGCAAAACTCATTTCGGCAGTTGACACTTGGGTATAGATATCTGAGATACATGCATTTTAGAGAAGGAGCTAGTGCGTGGAAGTAAGGTATATCTGTAAATTCAATGTGCAAGCAGTTTTGTGCAGGGGTTGTGGGGGGTGGGGGGTTGCAGTAGATGAGTTTACCATTTTGCTGTGATGATTTGAACCACAGAGTTTGTGTGTGAGAATGTCTGAGCAGATTTCTTTGATAAAACGTCCATTCAGATGCAAGAAAAATAAATCGGAAAAGTCCTCAAATATTTAATCTGTCTTCATTTGTAGCTCGGTCTCGCCTCGCTAATGAAGTGCTAAATAAAAACTGTTTTAAGTACGCAGGAGGCATGTGTTTAACACATCACCAGAGACAGTAAGGGAGCCTGTAAATGAAGTCTTTTTGCTCACTTGCTTTGTTCGACATACTGCAGCAATGTTTTGAATTCATATGCTTTAAAAGCTCTCTTTTGCCAAGCAGCCAATAAATGATTAGCAGGGACAATTACCCAGGAAAAGCTTGCCAACCAAATAGGGTAAACAAAAAAGGCCCATTAGTTGTGGAGTGCACCTCAGCTCCACTGGGGACTGTATATGTCTGCCAGCAGCCCAGTACAACAAACGTAATGGGATGTTTTCATGTAGCCCCACATGTAAATGCGCTACCTTGACGTGTTAACAGCCAAGCAAACTGACATGGTTGCTAATTAGCTGGGAATCAAACAACATTACAAAGAAATATGACTCTGAACAAGAACTGCATGAAATGAAAACAAAAGCAAAAGCATCAAAATCAACATGTTTTTTTCCACAACAGGTGGTTGACAGTAAAATAGCACATATTTCTTGATTCACTATAAACATGCTTGCAGAATGTTTGTTACCTATAGACTTATAATTAACAATCTGCTGATGCAAAACCTATAGAATGTTTCTATAGCGGCACCCCATCAACTCACTGTTCATCTATGCAAAACTTAGACAAATCTATCCTCAACATTTCAGAATGAAAATTATGTTTACTGTCAACATTTATACAAACAAGCAAATCACTGGAGAGTTTTATTTACCACTTACAGTGCTTTTGGTGTTTTTTGAGAATAGAATGAAGCTACCATAGTAACCATGTCTCTTAGGCTACGTTCAGACTGCAGGCAAATGTGGCCCAAATGAGATTTTTTTTGCCCATATGTGACCTCTATCTGATCTGTTAAAGACAGTTTGAAATCCAGTTTTTTTCAAATCCAACCCAGGCCACTTTCATATGTGGCCCTAAATCCGATACATATCTGATATTTTGCGATGTGACTTCAGTCTGTACGATCAGGTTGCATTTATCTGACCTTTTACGTCATTGAAATGTGACAAACGTTCGAGGAGGAGGAGGAGCAGTGAGAAAAACATATTTACTTCCTTGAACACAGTGCATGCTGCGTGGTCAGGTCCTCTTTTGCGCATACGGGTCACTTCAGGGTCACATTCAGTTCATACTAAAAACTGATAGAAATTGCATTTAATGTGTAATATGAACGAGCACACAAAAAAATCTGATTTCACCAAAAAAATCTGAATTGTGCATTAAGACCTGCCTGAACGTAGCCTTAGAAATGACAACATTATTACATTTTCCTACATTTAGACTCATTGATGGTGCTTGGCTATAGATCCTGGTCCTGGGGTTCATAAGGAGAATGACAGCAAAGATATGGTTGAAAAACGAATGACCTCAGCTCCAAAATTAAGCTAAAGTGGAGTATTTTGAGTTATAATACTGCTGACAGCCACTGTTTTGTTCGTCTCCTAAAAGCCCTGGGTCCCATTGACTTACAATGAGCCTGTCTGTAGTCAGTATATTTTCCAGGGTTCTCCTTCTGGTCTCATCTGTTTTATTTGGACCCTCTAATAAGCGATCTGGTCTGACCTTAAATAGATCTCGGTTTGAATAGAAGCTTTGATTGATATATCTCTATGACCGCTCACTTGCCCGCCACATCAGACATCCAGAGTTTCCATTTTTACTTAACTTCACTAAACCACCAAATCTAATGATATAATTCTATATTAAGTAAGACTGTAAAATTACTTTGTTTCATGATACTTGATACTTTCATGATACTAAGTTTAAGTCAGTAAGGAAGTGATTAGCATGTGCTGTGATTTAGTCTGACCCTGTACATTTTGTCCATTTGTTCAAAAATAGTTTAGGGTTCCTGCTGGTTTCTACAAGTTACATTTAAGACTTTTTGAGACATTTTTAAGACTACTTCAAACAGAATTTAATGCTCATTTCACAGCCTATTTCACGATCATACAAAGTCAGCTTTCTCGTGTGTGTGACTAACGGCTGCGTATGTATTGGGCTGAATGTTCTGTGATCATTTCTCACCAGGGTCTGCAAACTTAGCGATAATTGGTTCCTAATTTCAATATAAATTGTCGAGTTGGAACGGGTGGAACTGAGTAGACTACCGTTACTTTCTTTGCAGCCTGGATATTTCCCAGACATATTTAAACACAATAGAGCCAACATGTTTATGGCAACGTAATTTAAAACCAAACATCTCCAATTTAATACCTTTTAAAGACTTAAAAGCAGATTTGTATATTCAAGACTTTTAAGACTTTTTAAGACCCTGTGGGAACCCTGTAGTTACTTCTGGCTCAAAAAAAAAGAAAAACATGGTAAAATTACAAACTACTTTCTTCAAAACAGAACAGTTCAGAAACCAATAGGTGACTTCACAGTTCCTCTGTTCACTACTTCTTTTATTATCACTAGTATTGCTACTAGTTACTAGTATTTAAACCAAATTATAATCTTTTCCTGACCTAAGCTAAAACTAAGTGCATTTATTGTCTAAACCTAGTCCTGTTCACTTGATGTACTCTGCTGGAAAAATCATTCTAACGGGTGATGATTTCACTTCTAAATCCTTTCTACTTCCTATATGCTGTCCTTTTAAAGTCTCCCTTGATGCAATTCATTCATTTTTTCCACAAGTAATTGCTCCTCCAAAATAAGGTTTTCTTTGAAACCAACTTCCTATCACTATTCTGTGATAAACAACCCCCAAGACAAAAAAAAAAGACCTAGCCAATGAACAGGATGATGGCATTCCTATCTCCAGTGCTACCACAGCGCTAACAAAGTGCATGTCGAGACAGGTCAGCATTCTTGTACATGACCATCTCCTGCCTAACTGAGAGGGTAAATTACATCGATATTAAATGTAGCAGTGGTTTGCAGAAATTTGCAAGGGCAACATTTTATTGTGGAAACTGGTTTGCCTCCATCTGACCGGAGAGCTGCTTGCTGCATAGTAGCGAGAATAATAAAGTTGCTAAAATGGAATGCAGGTGCCATATGAGATGGCAGGTATAAACTTCTGTTATGTGATAATCAAACAGCAGCAGTAGGGGAGATGCTGAGGTAAACTTTCGTTGAGTTCTTTTACAGCTTTTAACTGTTGGCACAGATAGAACAAAACCCTTTTCTTTTGGAGCCACAAGCCAAGGGAGGTAAGTGTTCATTAGCCTGCATTGTGAGCTGTACTCTGTAGTTGTGATTTTGTTTATGGGCTCCTCAAGCTGTCATTTCAAGTCAGCATATGCAGCATGTTTCTGTGCTGTAGAAATCACACCACACGAGTATGCCATATGTTATCATACTTCAGAATGTTGCATGTGAGCGAAGTGTAAAGTTAGACGCTATTTATTAGAGGTATGTGTTTCCTGGATAATGTCAGTGTTTCTTTCTGCCATGTGAAATTGTGAATTGAGCTGAATACATAATATATTTGACTGTTACTACATGATGTTGACAGACCAACTCAACACTTGGTGGTGATACCTTACAAAGAGTTACCTCACAGCACAGCCACCTACTCATTCCTTTCACCAGACTGACAAACAAACCTCCACATTGAACCTCATTGGCCTCAAGTCCCCTGGAGTGCTGCGTGTGTAATGTCAAAGCCATATTTTATTCATGTATATGGTATGTTTGGGCGGCCTGCTTGAGACTGGGACACAATCTCTGCTGCAGTTAAACACCAATTTAATGGGCCCGAACGGCTGGGAAGAGCTGCAGCAGCTGGGGAAGATGGCATGTATAAGAAATGAACAACAAGGATGTGTCAGACACAAGCAAAAAGCAGCGAGTGGGAAAAAGTGGCAGCGTAGCAAATGTCTCAAACTAGAAAAAGGCTAAGGGGGATGACAATGTGCTGGCGTGAGCTCTTGCAGCTCCCTCAGGGTGTAGGTACTGTATGCTGAAATGCTCTGAAATGTTAGCAGTGGCCCACTTTGACTGTCTACTACAGTGATACAGACATAGACTCATGTTGGCGACTTGACTTAACTCCAAAGTGACATACTGCGCCATGTTAGGGAAGTACCTGAAGATCTGCAAATATAAGCATGAATAGAATAGAATAGAATAGAATAGAATAGAATAGAATAGAATAGAATAGAATAGAATAGAATAGAATTTTTGTCAGTGTAAAAAGTACTTTGAAATTAAAAGTGCCATCCAATCCGTGCATCATTTAGAAACAGAACCTACTGTAAAAATGTAAATAAAAGAAAGTTACAATAAATAGGTACAAAACAAGCAGGAACCATTCACTCATACTCAAGCATACATTATATCATTGCACTGATCCCTTAAAACATATTGCACGTTAAATGTTTTTTCTGCATTGACTGTGGTGACTTGCTGTTGAGTCAGGTGATGCATATAATTCAGGATTTTAGAAAGCATCATTAACCCATAAAGACCCAGTGCTCCTTCAGTGGCAGTTCCCAAATGAATTTTTCTATCTATTTAATCATTCTTAATTGATTTGTCAACACTTATTCTAATATTATCCTCTGTATTTTGTGTTTTTTCAGTGTAAATCATGTATTTTCCTATATTTAATTTACTGATCATGTAGATGTTCATAGAAGCTCAGATTAAAGTTGTTTTATTATGTCAGAAACAGAGAGAACTGAAGAAAAAGTGACTTTTTAAACAAAAATATCATTACTTGAACATAAAACAAGTATCTCCATCCACTGTCATTGATCCAACTCCATGAGTTTTACTGGTGAATCAATGTTGTAGAACATGACGATGTTTCCACGGTAACTACGAAGCCTCTGAACGTCGAAATAGGTCATATCTGATGACCATGAAAAGATGAAGAACTGTATTTTACACCAATTATTTACATTTATTGGTAGAATTGGTGGATCAACAGGTATTGAATTGTTTAGATCAGTAAATGGTTTTGGTCACCAGTGGCTGTTTGGGTCCTTATAGGTTAAAATCTATTTAACTAAAAACGGATTATTTGTTAGCACAACATCTGGACAAAGCTCTACTTACAATCTGTTATGTTGTGTTGTCATACTGCATTTTTCCCCCCTCCTCCTTTATCATATTCCAAACATCACAGAATATGCATAAATCCTATTTACATACACAAACTCACATGAAAGAACGTTCCAAAATGGAGCCTCATTAGTGCAAGCCTATCATGGTTAAAGATAGAGGAATGGATTTAGGGAATGAGGAGGAGACAGCAACATGAGCCGAGAAACTGAAAAGCCAGCGGAGCATAGCGGAGCAGACAGTAACTCCCCACACAAATCAGCAGACAAGAAATGTCCGTGAACAGAAGAGGCTCTGACACATACAGTTTTACAGCTGCTGAATGGAGGCTGAAAGAGCTTCTCCCTCTTTTTTTTTTTTTTTTTTTTTTGTGTTATGTCACATTGTGATGATTTAAAGGAACATACAAAAGCGTGGTGTACCCAAAGAGCCTGACAAACAGTATGACAGTATTTGTTAGCTTGTGTCTCGCCTTGGCATGCAACACATTACTTTTTCAGGAGCTGGTACTCTACTGATACTGAGAGGCTGGTTTTCTTGTCTTCTTCACTTCGCCTGTTGATAGTTTCACAAAAATGCTGTCAACCTCTCGCCTTCTTCTTCTGATAAATTCTCAGAGAGTCCGAAAAAAAAAAAAAAAATCAGAGGGTGTTCAGAGGGGGGTAGTTGAAATTGAATTAAAGTGAACAAAGCCAGAAAAATTGGCTTGGTGGCATTTGTTATTTAGAGAGTGTTAATCCAGAGCAATGCTGTCCAAATAAAAGCGAGGGGAGAATGAGCTGTTGCCTTTAAGCTAATGAGATATTAGCCAAATCCTCTTAGCCAAACTATTTTGTGAGGGTTCAGTGAGCGATTGCCTTGCTGGCACTAATATCAATGAAGAACTGTGGCTTTGTTGAGTGTCAGGTTGAAAGGGACTCAAGGTGAGAGTCAAGCATGAATGAAGAAAAGTTTAGAACAGCTCTAGCTTGAAGGAATAATTTCCAAAGTAATTAAATTTCTCAATGTGTTTTGTTACCATTTAGTTACATATAATATCAGATGATTATATGTTATTAATGAAGTAAAAGAACATCACCACTTGGAACACGCCTATGTCCAGTGTATTTTTAAAATGCATAAACCGATTATTAATTTGCTTTTTACCTTTAAATTTAGATTCTGATGTTTATAAACATACTTTTGGCATCCGTATTGTGCCTCTTGTTAGTAAATGTTAACATGTGCAAGTGAATTTCTAAAGCTGTATGTGTTTTTCTGGCTGCTGTGAGCTACACTGATTACCGTTTTTTTGTGCAGGCAGTTAATAATATATCAAAATATTATTTGTAATCTATTTCAGCGAAACAAATGGGATATTGTGACAAACAGAAGCTTCACAATACAGTCAGTGGGAGTGTGAAAGAGTGGGGTATCAGCCAATTCTTGATCTGAGATGCAAAGCTTAGAATAGACTGACATGTGCTGTTTCTGTTTTGTTTGGTTTTTTTCTTCCTTTTTTTTTTTTGGCCAAATTACTTTCTTTCCACGCACAACTAGGCTTGATGCTTGGATTGTTAAAGTTATTTGGTTTTTAAAAAAAAAAAAAAAACATGAAAATTATGCATATAACAGGAAGCATCTCCTTCTACAGTCCACATAAAATGAGTTGAATTCCTCCGTAAACAACATTTTAATATAGATAAAATGAAGCTTTTTTTTATTACAGATGATTAAAAATGACTGTTTCCATTTCCTGGTCAATGTCCTCCCTCTACTTTTACTTTTCTGTAGCTTTAACTTTCAAAAATTATCAAATCTACTTTCTCAATTCAACCTCATGCTTGTCATCTTTTGAGATTATCTTCCAGATCTTTTAGTCTTTAGATGTCTGTACATGTCTGACCTTGTGTTTTTCAGACCTTCTGCTATGCACCAAATAACTGATTTGTTGTTCTCTGCTGCTCAACATGTCAATCATCTCACCGCCTCCCCATCACCAACAGGGAGACTTAACTAACCCCCCGCTGCTACAATTCAGCCCACCACCAGCATCTAGACTCCAGGGGTCCCATGCTGTCTTGCATTTTCCAATGAGCTAACACTTAATAAAGATGCCTTACATGGCGACTATCTAATCAACATAGATTTTCTCCTGTTACCATCAATATTTATTGTGATACATCCCTAATTGATCTAGTTATTGACATATTTGTGGGTGGTTGAACCCACACCAGGCAAGGCAGCGTTTCCAGATGAAAATGTGTAACAACAGGAGCCTTATGCTATCGCCTATATTTTCTTTACTTGTGTGTTTAGATAGCTATAAAAATGGTCTGTGCAACTCATGTCTATAATGAACAGGGTGAGAGGCTGTTCATGACAAAACAGGTAATTTATTTACAAAAATGAGGATGAGGAAAAACTATTGAAAAAAAAAAAAAAAAAAAAAGGACAACTAACACAGTAATTTTACCGTGTAGATAAATATAGGCTCTGATATGATCTCTTAAGACACAGGTGTCAAACATGCGGCCCGAGGGCCAAATCCGGCCCGCCAAAGGGTCCAGTCCAGCCCTTGGGATGAATCTGTGAAATGCAAAAATTACACTAAGATGTTAACAATCCTTTTAGTTCAGGCTCCACATTCAGACCAATTCAATCTCAAGTGGGCAGGACCAGTAAAACACTATCATAATAACATATAAATAATGACAACTCCAAATTTTTCTCTTTGTAAATGCAAATATTTTCTTGTATTTATACAAAAACAAAGTAGAATTTCGCAAAAAATGTGAATAACCTCAACAAATATGAACAACCTGAAATGTCTTAAGAGAAGTAAGTACAATTTTAACAAGATTCTGTCTGTTACTAAATGTTTTGTATATTTTTAATATTATAATATACATGTGTAAATGATAAACTGAGGAAGAATATTGTTAAAATTACACTTATTTTTTCAGTTTGTTAATGTTACCCACATTGTTTGAAAGGATAGTTTGTAGATGTAAACCTTTTCATAATGTAAATTAACTTTTTTCGCTCTTAAACATAGAGAAAAGTTTGTAGTTGACGTTATTTATATATTATTATGTTATTATATTACTGGTTCGACCCATTGCAGATCAAATTTAGATGGATGTGGCCCCTGAACTAAAATGAGTTTGACACCCCTGACTTAAGCAAATGTGCAAGGTATTACGACTATAAACCTTTAGGACCCAATGCACAAATTAAGTGAGAAACAATCACAAGTCATATAGTAATGGATAAACTAACACAGTACCCACAGCTAAATATACAACATATGGAGCATATGCCTCTAGCTTAAAGGTTTCATGTTCCCTATCAAAACATTTCATGAAAGTCCTATAGCATACACTGAAAGAAACTAATTTAGAAATAAAATTGACCTTCAACTAAACTTTAAGGTAAGTTATGAGGAAAAGAATGATAGCCAATCCATGTAAATATATACGTTTTATAAAAAGTAGAAATAATACAATGCTACATGGAATCAACTGTCAAACCAATGTGCTAAATCTTTATTCTGTTTGCATTGCACTCAGACTATTAATAGGAGAAAGGAAAAAGAGGTATGCTGAGTCTCCCTGAGTCTTTATTAAAACTCCAGATGTTCATGTCTTACTCATAATTCCCTCTAAAATGCAAGTCCATATGCAGACGAATAATGTGTTCTATTAAATAAACACAATCATCTGGCTGTAAATTTGACCCTGACACAGATGATTTGAGTATTAAATAAGCGGGCCTGTTATGATTACATTGTGCCCGTGCATTGACGCTACCACTGCTGAAGGCTGTTATTCAGGGATGTATTGAAATTCTTTTTAAATAATGTTCTGAGGCAATATGTGAGTTATATACTCTAATAACTTGTTTTTAAATTCATCTAGCTTACTGAAATGTTTGGTGTCAACATGCAGAGCTGCACATTGCTGAATTTCTTTGCTCAGAGAAGGTACGAACTCAGTGCTACCATGGCCCCTTTCAGCATTTTTGTCCTTTTACCTCCCCGTGAACAGCATTCTCATTCCCAATTACTCCCATTTTGAAAGGACACTGCCCTGGAACACGAGGTACAGCTGAGGTCTAAACACTCAAACTATTTGGTTGTTGCCACCATGGGTTACCTGTGAGTTTCTTGGAGACATAATAAGAGTGTTAGACTGCCTTTTCATTATGCTACTACATCTATACCATTACTGGGACTGTCTTCTTGTTCGTGGTTTAACAAGATGGTGCGATGCCAGGGCCATGAGATGACAAAAGGCCTTGATGTGATAGTGATGGTTAACAGGTAAGTGGAGGAGGAGGCTCTGGTCCCATAATGAGTAGAACTTTCTTCACTACTTTGGCCCAATCCCAATTCACCCCTTGGCCCTACCTGTTACCCCTACCCATCCATTTTGCATGTTTACATGAAAGAGTAGGGGTGTCTCAGTTCTCGATGAGAAATTTCCCATCATTCTGTTCAAATCATCGGCAAGATGGAGGTAAACACAGCAAAAAAGGCACCCTCAGATTAGGCTTTTTGCTCTATTCCACAGGTACTTGGCTGTACTTGTTTTGAAGGTACAATGGTCAAAACCACCAATCAGAGAGAGCATCCAGGTTCTCAATTTGAGGTAAGGGATAAGCATCCTACCTTATCTTGGCACTGATAAAGTAGAAGTCTACATACAGCCCGATATCTCAGTTTTTTTCCCCACAATCTACCATGATGCGAGGGAATAGAAGCTACAGCTTAGCAAAACACTGTTGTCCAAGAGCTCCTGAATATGAGTTTTGACTTGTTCATGCTGTGATTGTTGGAGCCCTACTGTGGCCTCACTAGTGCATCATCCACTGGAGGTTTCTCGTATTCCACTCGGGTATTATATCTCAAGTCTCTCCCCTGATTGAATTCTGTGTTATGGTTGTATAAAAGCCCTGTTCGTGCTTGGATCTGTTCAGAGTGAAAGGGTCAATGAAAGGGGAGGTCACTAATGTCACCTTCAGAATCACAGCAACAGTGTTATGATTTATTGTCTCCTCAGTGAGGACTCAACGTGATTCTATAACCAGGCCTCTTCAGTGCATAAACTGATTACGGGAATCTCTTTACTGCTCTGGTGGACAGAGAGAATTCCTGAAGACACAAGAACACCAGCTGGAGGATGACTTCCTGTTGCAGGGGTTAGGAAGCACTGAATTGAGAGTGGTGTCAGTGGCAGAAGGACAACCAGTGTGAATCCACTTAAGGGAAACGGAAGGAATATGAAGAGGTTGACCATCAGCTTTTTCTAGATACACCCATGTTTTCAAGGCTTTAATGTGATGACAACTAGAAAGTTTTCTTCCAAATGCTGGCAGCATGAAAGAGGAGAGTCAAAAAGACAAGAGCAAAACTGTTCAATGAGAAAATGGTAACAGCAGCCACTAACATTCATTTTTGAGAGATCAGGCATGGTCTGCTGCTGTAATGTGGGCTCATCCTGGAGACTTCTACTGCTAATATGTCTGTTTATGTCAGGGTCTACTATCTGTCAGGACCCCCTCCACCCACATGGCTGCACACCCTTACATCAGAACTTGACCAGTGCAGGTTGCTGAAGCATTCCAGATGACTGTACAAAACCTGGGAATATTGTCTGTCCTACAAATTACTACACCAAAATGTCTTGTCACAAAGTTAAAATCAGAACAGCCTGGGTGAGTTTCTGTCTGCATCACTCTAGACCGCAAGAACTGACCTGTGGTGCATTTCATGATAGCATCTAGTTGATTATTTAAGAATGCATTCTTTCATTTCTGCTATTTCATCATTAGGCCTAGCAATGTCAACTCCCTAGGAGTTTGCTTCACTTGAGTCTGTTTTTACCATCCTGTATACAGTTTGAGCCAAGTTAAAATCAACAATC
Organism: Sphaeramia orbicularis; assembly: GCF_902148855.1. Classification (NCBI taxonomy): domain Eukaryota; kingdom Metazoa; phylum Chordata; class Actinopteri; order Kurtiformes; family Apogonidae; genus Sphaeramia; species Sphaeramia orbicularis. The sequence goes on from NC_043977.1 coordinate 16,312,761, forward strand.
TGAAGGTGGACAAAAGAAACACTTGGCTCTTGGATGACATGTTTCACCTTTCTGTGCAACGTTTCATCAAGAACATATTCAATACATTGACTGAATGGCATTACCTTAGAGTCAGGAAGACCACCGGGCACTTAACGCAACATCGACAGACTTAAGAGCATGTGAATAATAGTGCAAGGATTCCCCTCCTGCTGAGTCCATTGAAAAAGCTGAAACTCTGCTGCTATGTAGCACTGAGAGTAACAATAGTTTGTAGTTGAAATGTCAAAAATGTTCTCTGGTGCTAGGATGAAAATGAACCTTAGTTTTCCAGTCCCTCCAGGATTTCGCGGGATTTTTTTTTTATTATTGTGGCCTAAAATGCCTGATTTTGCGGCAGCTTTTCCAAAAAATTGCGATGAAAGTTGCAATGATTTGAGTCTTCTCTTATGAGAGCGCAGTGTCACAGAACGTCAGCCAATGAGAGCGCAGTGTCACAGAACGCCAGCCAATGAGAGCGCAGTGTCACAGAACGCCAGCCAATGAGAGCATAGCATCACAGAACGCCAGGCAATAGGAGCGCATCATCACGAAACATCAGCCAAAGAGACCGCATCGTCACAAAATGCCAGCCAATGAGAGCATAGCGTCATGGAACGCCAGCCAATGAGAGCGAAGCGTCACGGAACACCAGCCAATCAGAGCAGAGCGTCACAGAACGTCAGCCAATGAAAGCGCAGCATCACGGAACGTCAGCCAATGAGAGCGCAGCATCACGGAACGCAAGCCAATAAGAGTGCAGCGTCACGGAATGCCAGCCAATGAGAGCGCAGCTTCACGGAACACCAGCCAATGGCAGTGCAGCGTCACAGAACGCCAGCCAGTGAGAGCATAGCGTCAAAGAACCCCAGCCAATGAGAGCGGAACGTCACAGAACGCCAGCCAATCAGAGCGCAGCGTCACAGAAAGCCAGCCAATAAGTGCGCAGCGTCACAGAACGTCAGCCAATCAGAGCAGAGCGTCACAGAACTTCAGCCGATGAGAGCGCAGCGTCACAGAAAGCCAGCCAATGAGAGCGCAGCGTCACAGAATGCCAGCCAATGAGAGCGCAGCGTCACAGAACACCAGCCAATCAGAGCATAGCATCACAGAACGCCAGCCAATCAGAGCAGAGCGTCACAGAACATCAGCCAATAAGAGCGCAGCATCACAGAACACCAACCAATTAGAACGCAGCGTCACAGAACGTCAGCCAATGAGAGCGCAGTGTCACAGAACGTCAGCCAATGAGAGCGCAGTGTCACAGAACACCAGCCAATAAGAGCATAGTGTCACGGAACACCAGCCAATCAGAGCAGAGTGTCACAGAACGTCAGCCAATCAGAGCGGAGTGTCACAGAACGCCAGCCAATGAGAGCGCAGCGTCACAGAACGTCAGCCAATGAGAGCGCAGCGTCACAGAACGCCAGCCAATCAGAGCAGAGCGTCACAGAACGCCAGCCAATCAGAGCGGAGTGTCACAGAACGCCAGCCAATGAGAGCACAGCGTCACAGAACGTCAGCCAATGAGAGAGCAGCATGACAGAACGCCAATCAGAGCGTAGCAGTATATTTAGGGTTAGGGTTAGATGGGTTACATGCACACACAGATACACACACACACACACACACACTCACACTCACACACACACACACAGGTCAGCCAAACTTGGGTTGCTTTCTGTCTAACACATAAGAGTAAATATTAATATTAACACCAAGTTTAATGACTATTTTCGTTTGTGAGCTCATTTTTTAACTCCACACACAGACTTGCGCTCACACTCTCTCACACACACATGCATGCACACACACACACACACACTACACAGAAAGGAAAGCATGCCTCCACAGGTTCTTTCTTCTTCTCTTCTATTGCCTTATGGTGTATATGTGTGCTAACCTTGACCCTTTCAGCTCCTGCTACTGTTCTGGATCCAACAGCCTCTGTCATTGGGACTTGTCTCGTCTTTCCCCTTCCAGTTTCAGCTGTTCTCTTTGCGAGTTTTACGGTTGAAAAGTGTGTGTGGAGCGGCCACTTTCATTCATGTTCCACCACAATACTGCAGGCAGTGCAGGACAGTATACTTCCGCTTTTGTGGAACACATCTGGAAACTGACTCGCACGAACTTTGGCAGTGATATTTGTCGGTAAATGTGAGTGTTTTGAATCGCACGTCTTCATCTTCTCAACCGTCAACAAGGAAGTGCACGTGATGACGTACATGTCACGTAGACAGGGGTGGGGGCTAAGGTGATTAGTCAAATTTGCGGAAAATTTGCGGCGATTGGACGAAATTGCAGCGCTGCGCAGAATTTGCAGTGATTGGTTGAATTTGCGTTAACAGTTGCGATCGCAACATGGCGAATTCCTGGAGGGACTGGTTTTCATATCATGTGAGTGATAAATAACAGCTATTCAGCAACTGACAGCATATCTAACCTCCAAACCTCTTTAAACCTCTTCATCCATGAATTCAAGTTTTAGGCTAGCAGATGACCTAGCATTTTTACACTTTAGGTACAAAGATGCATTGAAGGTTTGCCGCTTTCACCCATTTCATCTGTTATTTTGCAGCATGGATACACTGCTTTTTATGTGAATTTATGTTTGGGTGAAGCATATAAAATTGAATACTGCTTCATAAAAAGTTGCCGCAGTGTAGAACTAAGTGAATAAGAGAGTGTAACTTTCACATCATAGATAATTGATTTGAAACTCTTCATAAAAATGTACATATTTATCCACAAATACAGAAGGAAATCACAGAGATGAGATTTTCTCAAGTTTTGCAAGATATATTTTTATATTATAATATTGTCTTTATATAAAAGCACCATGCACCAACTGTTGACCCATAAGATGAGGACTCAAGAAGAAAAACGTCGAGAAAAGTGGGAGAAATGGTCTGTTTATACAATGATATTGCTAACAATACTGGAGCATACTGTAGAGACATAGCAATCCACTATGTCCTTTTTCTTTTGAGGTTTGTATTTCTTTATTTTTTTTCGTCTTCCTTCTGTATGTCCATATCTGCTACATGTTCTTAAAAAGAAACAACAAAAAGAAAATGCTAAACAAAAAAAGCACCATACACCCAATTTGTTTTAATCTATTTTATATGCATCTAAAACATTAAATCTGTATTACCGAATTTATCTTGGATTTTTTTTTTTTTTTTTTGAAACTACATGGACTTACACATTCCGTTTCAGTTTCCTCGTCACATCTATATGATACAACTCGGCTTCACATACAGCGGTCCTGTGTGAACAGAAGATTTACGCACTATCTCGCCTTAGCGGGAGCAGTTTTATTCTCTGAAGGGTACAGACTTATGTTTTTCTGCTCTGTATGCTAATGAATTCAAAGGGCAAAAAAACAGGTTGATTTACAAGTTGACCCTTACCATCTCAAACAGCATTACAAACAGCTCTGATTTCCTTGCACCCAGGCATTGGGGAAGACAGAGAGGGCAATCATATTCATCTGTAGCCGCCCTCACTCTGAATTTTCCAGGTCTGTCAGTGAAACCGCGGGGGTTGTGTGCTCAGTGAATGAAATGTGAATAAATAACAGAGAGAGAGAGGAGGAGGAGGAAGGAGAGGCAATAGCATTAATTTCCCTCCTTCATTCATATTCACATGGCGGGGCCATCGCTCTCAGACGTGTGATCTTAAACAGATTTCTTGGCGCTCACCCCCATCAGCGTATTTTCTCTGTCATGTATCAAAGCCGTCATATATGAATAAACCCTGAAAACTCAACGTCATATCCTGCCTGAGTTAAAGCGATATTCGGGACAGATTTGGGAGGGGCAAGGGTGCCAGGCAGCAGGGACTCCAGCCGCACATTGGAGGGATCGTAGCCGGAGACGACTCCATACATCAGTTGGGACATCGGCTGTCAGAGCGTGAATGGGTTTTGTCATGAATGAATAACTACCAGAAATGTGCGGTGAGGGGAAGAAGAGAGCTTTACTTGCCTAAGCCTTTTCATCTCCTGTGATCCACACTTCAGGGTTCGAGAGAAGAAAGAAGGGTGGAGGAAAAAAAGAGGAAGGAGTGGGGGGGGGGGGGGTGGCGTGTTGAAATAAACAGAATCCTCAGTGGGAGAAGATGAGGAAGGAGAGCCTCTTCTTCACATTGAAGAAAGAAGAGAACAAGGGGAAAAGATAAAGTCTGTAACAGAACGTGCAGCCAAGCCAGTCCGACAGTGCAAATGGAGTGTGCACGGAGCATTGTGTTGTATACTCAAGTGAAATGTCCCCTCAGGCTTGTGTCGACTGAACACTTTTGTTTCAGAGTGTAAGACTAATTTCCCACCCTAAGGGAACTATGTCACAAGAATATGCAACGAGAAAAAGGCTCACACCGTCACTGTCTTACTGTCACCATTTCTGTCCCCGGTGGTGATTTTATTTCTCCATACCGGCAGAATAGCGCACGTATTTTTTCAAGCAGGAAAAAGAAAGAAAAAAAAAAGCAGGATAAAAGGGAAGTGAGGGAAAAAAAAAAAAAGGAGCAGACCCTCCTATGGGATGAAACAGTCCATACTGTGAGGGGGTGGGTGAGACTGGAAAGGTGAGGGAGCTGGTTTGGTTTAAGCTGGTGGAATGGGGAGGGGATGCCAAGTGTTGCCCACGACTCTGTGTTGTACTTCACTACGGCACTATACCAGAATACCACCTGCTGATTTTCCGTCTGCCCTGGCACTCCCTTTGATGGCAGCTGGCTGTACTTCTACCTATTCCCTTTTTCCAAGGATTGCTAAGATGGTGCACCTCCATTTCCTTGCATCCCTGTTGCCTTTTGACCTTAAAACCTCATCGGAAGACAAGCTATACCTATGCATTTACAAACACACAGGTGCATATGGTACGGAGCATAGTTGGTGTAGTTTGTTTCGTTTTTTATATATATATATATATATATATATATATATATATATATATATATATATATATATATATATACTTTATTTTTATTTGTTTTGTCAACAGACAATACACTGTTTACTGTACGGTGTCCCTGAGTGCCAAGAGAGGCGCTTTGAATAAAACGTATAATAATAATAATAATAATAATTATTATTATTATTATTATTATTATTATTATTACTACTACTACTACTACAACACAGAAACTAGGAGTCACTGGTTGAACTCAAAATATTTAAATGACAGATAGTAATAATTATGCATTGTTTTGTTTATATTCCAACCATTTTCTCTTCCACTTTATGAAGATATGTTCCTTGAGCCATCAGGTGTATTGTTTTTTAATTTCCTATTAATCTTTCACTTGGTTTTTATTTCTGTTTCCTATTAGATATTTTTGCAAGTGCATTGGAAAACTTGCATATTTCTTTCATTTTTTGATGAATTAAACTAGTTTGATTGTTAATTTTCCTTTTTTTTCAGGCATAAAGAGGAAATCCTTGATTCATAGAAGCTAGGATAAAAGAATGCATCACACTCGGTGTTTACAAAACTACTGACACTAATGAAAGGTTAGTGGTACAAAGAAAAAAAACACAAGTCAATGAGGAGCAATGAAAGCACTGCTTATTTTATCATTCAGTTCTATTTGTTTGGTTTTCTGTTGCATTGTTCATAATAAATTGGATGTAATATAATGTGATGTTTAATGTTAGATTCACACATGCTCAAGTGCTTACATGGAATTTGTGTTTAATCCAGTTTGTGCCAGTGCTTGTCGACATGAACCAACTTCATTTCTGAGCTGATGACTATTTCAGTTGCCTACCTCCAGGATAACAGCCGGTATATTGATTTCTAAATAGACAACTCGTGTCAAGTTTTCTGCCAGAATTCTCAGGCTCACTCCAGAGTTTTCCATTGCCTCATTTCCTCATAGATTTAATTTATAAGAGAGTGCAGAGTTCAAGCAATCTTATGATTATCTTTCCCCCCCAGGAGCCAGAGGGAGAAAGACAAGAGCGTTCACTTTCTTGAGTGCACCAAACTTCAGCACTGATTTCATTTTCATATCTATGAGATATTCAGATATCCTCAAAACACTGAAACTACACTTAAAGGTGTCAGTCATGTAAAATACTGCAAGAATGATATCAATCTGACTATAAATATATTTTTTCACTGTCTATTTTTGCAGCAAAACACTTTTCACACATGAGAAAAATAGTTGCCGCTCCTATTGTCTAGATTACGCGCCGCTTCAGAGAGGCTTGAGCCATGTGGCTGCACTAAAATATAAACATAGGTGAGAAAGGCTCTGCATTCCAACTCCATTTCCCACAGTTCTTTAGCCAGCTCTGTTAGAAAGTCAATTAACGATCTGCTACAAGCACAGCAAAGGCCATATGAGCACACAGTATGCATCTCAAATACAGAACCTTTAACTTAGATTTCTAGAAATCTGATGTTTTTCTTTTATTTCAGTTCATGAAGTAATTTTTCCATGAAAAGGTTTATTTTTATGTATTATTCACTCTATGACCCTGGTAGACAGAACTGTATCTACTTCTTATGTTCTGCATCAGAGTGGTTTGAGTCCTCCAGCCTGACTTGAATGTCACTAAAAACAACAGTTTCATTCGAATTCTCTACAAGTAAATGCTGCAAAAAAAGAAAAACTGATGGTAAAACTAAAATAAAATCAGTAGTGAGGTTGACATGGTTTAATATTTGGGAGACATCGTAGACCAGAGGTGGATCTGTGTATATACAGAACATATGTGGGTTCAATACAAAATCCACAAAAACACTTTAAAAACTATTTATTGTCATGTAATCCCCTGTATCAACACCCTAGAGTTATTAAGACACAACAGAGACAAATCATGAAGCTTTTAAAAGTTTAAATATTCAAATCAAAATAAAATATTCCACAAAACTTCTGCTCTGTAAATAATTACAATAATTATCTCTTGGATGTAGTCAGGTAGAAGAATAAAACACTATTCAAAATCAGCTTTGATCATTTTACTGCTGAAATCAAGCGAATGACATCCGGAAGGAAAAAATGACATCAAGTCCTAATTGCTATTTCAATTTATCAGAATGTTATAAAAGTTTTTCAATGCAGAACAACTTTATATGCATTCTGTGATATCTTTTCACCTGACATTAATGTGCAAAAACAATGCTAAGGCATCTTGGGAAAAAACACAATATATTGAGCTTTGAAAGTGTGATAAATTAAAACTTAAAGCTTATTTTTTAGATGTCTACATGGTCAGGCACCTTCTCTACCGAATGAATTTGTTTCATAATGTCAGTAAACAGGCCTTAGGAAATGGTTACTGTCACATTATAACATGTAAGACTTTATAAGGACCATCAGCCTTCTCTGTCAAAGGAGTAAAACTGTGGAACTGCTTGAAAAGGACTTGAAAACACAAGACAATGTTAATGTTTTCAATACAGGCCTTGCTTTTTTTTCCTAGTTTGCTTCTTGCCTTCCTTCCTCCCTCCCTCCCACAGATGCTGTAAATTAACATTTTCATTCTAATCATTTAATACAGTGCATCTGGTACCTATTCACATTGTGTGTTGCAGTTCCAATGCAAATAAAAAAATAAATAAAACATCTAATTATGTTTCAACCTGCCTGTGCAACACCCCAATCAGGCTCTCAGACAAAAAAAAAAAAGGTGAAACTACAACCACTTTTCAGGCCAATACTGCATGATATCAAACCCCTATGAAAGTGTCATTGTAATTTTCTAGTTTGTTTCATTTGTTTTGTCCTGTGTCATTGATTGTTGTTGTGAGATGATGCCAGTTGGAGCGTAGCGGTAGGTCTGTCTCTCACATGTTGTGTTTCATCAGTTTCCCCTTTACACACAGACACACATTGCTCTCCAGTGTCCACTGTACCCTTGACTGTACAAGCTCAGAGTGATTTATGTATTTACAGGGACAATGAACAATGAAAAACACTTATTAGGTGTCATGTTCTTCATCGTTCATGATCAAGGTTAAAGGAGGCTTTTAAACTTATGCTGCAGAATAGTAGTGTGTTAGTGTGGGTGTGAGTGTGCATATGTATGTGTGTGTGAATTTCCCCAAAGGCCCAGTGGTTCCTCCTGACTAAATGTGTAATCGATCATAAAAAATGCTGAATAGCTCAGTCTGGACAAGAGACAGGGAGACAGCAGTGTACAAGGGACATTGACTGAGTTAATGGAGGTTTATGTGATGGCCTGTGTGTCGGTAGCTCTGGTCAGTGGGATGAACTCATTCACACCGAGATGTTTAACAGGATAGAGTTGTAATTTGTATTCATCCAAAGAAAACAGGGATGAGCAGCACTCTGCATTTATAAGACTCAAAGATGTCTGTAAATAGACAGCTCCCAATCACATGCTCGGTTGACTGATCTGTTTGGTTTAGACTGCAAATCAGCGATCAGTAGCAAATGTTTGACTAAATAAATCAATAGTTTCTAAACACTCATCACTTCATTTTAGGGCCTGGCAATCTCATGATCTTAGTCTGGGACCTGTACTTTGAGGGGAATTGCATAGATTGCGGCACTAAATAACAGAACTGCAAAATAACAGTGCTATTAAAATGTTCGTGGTCAGCTGACATTAATTTTAAAAGACCTATTTATCATTGTAATCGGGGGGGTGATTTGTTGGGGGAGATGGGGGGGATCAACCCTCCCTCTGATTTTTACATCCCTACTTCTGCTGAAAGTATTTCATCCTCGGGGGAATTGATTAAAAACCAGCTGAAATAACAGGCAGGTTGTGACTGAGTTTTCTTACACGTATAGTCGGGTGAACTTGACTCCACGGACACCTGTGCATTCTCGAAGTGGACCCAAAGCAGACGCAGAGTTCGCACCGCTCACAGTAGCCTACACACACAGTTAGGGATGCAACGATAACCGGTATAATGATAAACCGCAGTAAAATTTCCAACGGTTAGTATTGCTGTTTAAATTCTAATTATTATGATAACCATGTTTGATTACCACACCTAGAAAACTCATGGTACTGTTCATTTTCTGAAGAAGCAGCGGCACTCCAGGCGTGTGTGCACAGTTTGTGATGTTTGGCCTCTGAACACATGGCAGAAGGCACCTGCATGGACAGAGCTCCGGAGATTCGGGGATAGTGGGCACGGACTTGGTCCGTTGGAGCGCGTGCACGGACCCGGTCCATCTGACTACGGGTCGGTCCGAACAAGCACGCACGCGGACTCAGTCCGTCCTAGCAAGCAAGCGCACAGACCCGGTCCGCGCTAGTGTTAACCCCTCCCCAGCCCCCACTGACTCAGATCCTCACCCAACACTGAATATAGATACTCTGACCAGGAGTGAACCACTGACCAGTCTGGATCAGATCAGCCTAACCTGTTTTAAAATCCTCATTCTTTCTGAATATTTACATTTGTTCATTAAATAGTTCAGGAAAATATGACTGTGTTTCACTTTCTGTTTGTGTGTACAATAGTGTATATGTGTGACACTGTGAATGATTTGATCTGGAAAATGTTCAAACAAACTCCACTATGACCTGTCCAACTACTTTTTTTCACACTCAAACACTTCAGGAATCAAACGGAGAATTGATAAGGAATTGGACTGATAAGCAGAACTGATAATGGCATTGATATTGATCAAATCCTATCAGTTCCACCCCTGGTGCAGATATCTCTTGTGTCCATAAGGTGCCAACTTTAATGTACATTTGTATGTTTGTTGTTTACATATTATTTGAATGTTTCTGCAACAGAAAGTACATTGTGCATGTTACTTTATTAGTTTTTTTTTTCAAAATACAACTTGATTATGTGTGTATTAGTACTTTTTGAACATTTTGAGCACATTTCAACAATACCACGATAATAATGATAACCGTGACAATTTTAGTCACAATGACCGTGACATGAAATGTTCATATCGTTACATCCCTATGCACAGTGCGCCCAACTCTGTGGGAGCCTTAACTTTCACCTGAACCAAACTGTCGGCAGTCTCTGAATTCACAAATGTCCCCATACACATAAATACACCACATAGCTTACCTATATCTCTCTGTAGGCTATATATCAGTGTCTCTTGCTCTGTGTTTGGAAGTGACATTTTTCTGACCCACCCCAACCCGCAGGTAACATGCTCACTGCCCACTCATCACTAGTACGGACATACGTCTACAGGCGCCAATGGTCATGTTCAATTGCATCTTAATCGATTAGGTTTTATGTTACATTTTACAGTCTGATTGAGTTGCTCATTCATCATAAATCCTCTACCATGTTGGTGTGATCGGCCCTTATCCATGGTCCTGAAACTTAGTTAGGCCACCTCCCACATCGCAGGTGTGGCTGTCACAGAAAATTAAATGTTTCATGTGCTTTTAGTTTGCATTAAAGATGAATGTTCAACTGTTCAACATGTAATAGGGCCTACCAGCGTCGCACATAGCCTCTTTTATAGAAATTATTTTTCATATCCTCAGCTCTTCAATTCCTAGATACTTCCAAAATCAATCTTTGTGTGCTATCTTGAAGGATGTCTCAATTCTCCAAGAAAGTTGGATGGAGGTGCCATGACAAAATACACAGGTCTATCCTGGGTCATTGCTTTGTTGAAGTCATTTCGGAGATAAGACCTATGACATGTAAAAGCAATGCAACACACGCCTGGACTATATACTGTTGCCCATGAAGTTAGAATAAAATATTTTTTACCTCTTCTCATGAAATAATTGTGACAATGTGATTTATTCTTGATGAAGTGTAACTGGGACTCCGTATGTAATCATTGCACCTGGCCAAAGGTGATTACTGATGTAATAATAGGAATAAAAAGAGGAATGTGTCTGAAAATGAAATTATTCCAACTCTATGGGTAACAGTGTACATACCATGGCAGGAGCAAGACTTTAAAAATCAATCATATTTCTTACATATGACGTTGAATTAGTTATTTACATTGATCAAATACCTAATCAAAATGCAAGTGTTAAATAGAAAAAAATGGATGACATCCCTGTATTGCCTATTGACACATTATGCCATATTGTGAATGGAGTTAAAAGTCAATCATAAGTTTACATGAGCATCTGACATCTGGCAAAGATCATAAAATGCAGCAGTACATTATAACTACGTAAGAGGCTGCTGTTATATACAATCTAGTTAACTAACAGTAAAGTGGTGGCTCCAAGGTGAGGATGTCTCATTTCATTAAATGCCTATTGCCTTGACTCCTCCCTCCTCAAGGAGAAGCAAAATTGAATTTAAGTCCATATATAGCAACTTTAGCATCTTTTTGCAATAAGAGATAGATAAGAGATGAGAGAATAAGAGACTGAGAAATGTACTAAACCAAGAAACCTAATTAGGGCTGCAGCTATCAAATATTTTAGTACTCGAGTATTCTACAGAAAATTCCTTCGATTAATCGAGTAATCAGATAAAACTTATTTTTGCTTGGTTCAAGAGCAATTATAAATACACAAGACGAAATAAGGTATTTCACTTAATAATGAAGGACCAATTGGTTTCCTTTTTATTTTTTTTGATAATTAACAGTTTTATTTGTTACATTCATGTTGTGCATATGCAACAAAATGTAATTTCTTGACTAGAAACATTTTCAGAGAGGCAATTACAAATACAAATAAAAATAAATAAAATTTAATTTAATTACTTTCAGCTTGTACCAGTATCAAACATATAACACTTTAATAAATTTTAAAAAGGCATAAACATTGCCTTTTTGATGTGCAACTTAACTTTGGCAGCTATAAGTTTCAGAATTTTCAATTTAGACTTAACAGAAATGTGTTGTGGCATAAAAGAGGAAAGAACATCTGAGGGGGAACTTGGAACAAGTCCATGCATGAACAGTTTTACACATTTCTGCAATATTCAGGAGAATCAAGGCAATGCCCCCCCCCACCTTATCTGTCTGTCTCATAACCTATAACCCCCCCACCTTATTTGTCTGTCTCATGATTCACTTCATTTTCGCAAAAAGTAGTTGGATTTTGCCAAAATTCAGCCATGACAAGGTAAGAGAAAGCTTTCACCAAGCCATGCACCATTTTGGCCGTGATTTTGGGAAATTAACTGTGGTTGTAAATCACGGGTGCACGGCTAGCTGCCTAAATCTGTGCTTGTCACAATCGACAGTAGCCACAATTAACAGAAACCTAGCCCTCCACAGTGCTAACGTTATGCTAGTAAGGTATATTGACGTTAATCTCATTGATTTGCGCTACGTTAATTTTATTTTTATCTCGGGTCCTCCGCTCCATTCTGGGAGTCTATGAGGAGATGCTACACCACAGATGTGCCGTTGTTTTATGGAAGGGCCGTGTTACAACAGATACATGTCACAGTGTTCACCTTGCTGTTCAGTCTGAAATGCTCCCACACAAACGACATTTTCTGTCTTTATTATTGTGGGGTTTTTTGTCTTTCGTCATCATTGCTGTATTCACTCGCCTTTCTATGCTTGCCTCTTCTATCTTCCCGCTGCTTCAGTCGAACACTTCCGCGTCCTCCGTCATCTTCCTTTGCGTGAGTAACGCAAGCACGTTGTGACACATTAAATAGTCCGTGCGAAATGCCGTGCTGAGAATATTCCTTGATCATTTTTTGTAATCAAGGTACTTAAATTACTCGAGGAATTGTTTCACCCCAACACCTAAAGTTGTAAGACATTCACACAGCACTGTTCAAAGATGCTTTAGAATTATGTTAAAATGTAAAAATGTTTTTGATTCATTATAATACTGCGGCGAGAGATATTAGGCTGTCATAATGTAGGTAATAAATGGAAACACTGGAGATGGATGTCCTGCAGAATTTGGACTCAAATTTACATCATTTAGATAGTCAAAATATTGCATTACTGTTATTAATTATGCAAAAATGCAGAGTTTCTGGTTAAATAATGACACAAAGCCACCACACACCTTCATAAATCATAGGAAAACAAAGGAAATCAGTTTGAGAAAATTAAGAATGAAGATGTGAAGTAAAGCATGACCAGAGTACACTAATCCAAAGTTACAGGTGTCTACAATTCTATGTATGAAATATCTATGCAGGAATGCAGGCAAAAAAAAAACCTTCTATGACAACAGCTAAAACTGTTGAGAGCATTGTTTTAATTCTGTCTCCTAGTTTATTAATCCTGAAGATGCCGCATTTTCCAGATTATAGATGAAAAGGAAACAAGGATGAAGAACTATGTGCTGACAATGACACACATGAACATACATAATCAAGCTGTGCATCCCTCTCTAATCCAGGCTGGATGGGGCCCGTATAATACAGCGACTCATCCCTTGTGGTAGACCCCAGTTCGTCTTTTATCTCCCAGGGACTGTTTACTTCCAGTAATTAGGCCATTCATCACCCTAATGGGAACATCCCCCTCCACTAAACAACTTCTCCTTTCTCTGAATAAGCTTACAATCCTGGCACAGCGTTTCAGGGGGGAGGTGGTGGTGCTCCTCCTAGGCACGATGCTGGTTGGGGAGGTGGGGGTTGGGGTTGGGGATGTCCAGCCGGTCAGCGTTTCATATCAGAGGTCGGTTTACGGTCCAGAATACACTGGGGTGTGCTGCAAGGGGAGGTAAAGTCAGAGGTCTTTTTCTAAGTTCTAAATGTGATGCAGATGTGCTCCAAATGTTATGAAGTGCTATATGAAAGTTGTGATTAATTAGGAGCTGGAGGAGTGACTGCCACTGGCAAAATGCAAGCAAAATTCAACCTTGCTGCCAATTTATTCCAGATGCCAATCATTTACTACAACAGAAACTGGCACATATACCAAATGAAGTTTTAGATAAATGTATAAAACTGCAAATGTCAAACAAGGTCAATGATAACTTATTGGCTAAAGTTTTCTTAGAGGTCTTATTTATGTCTTTGTGCATAAGAAGTCAATATAAATGAATCCCCAAAGGAACTTTGTGTTGGTAAATGCAAGTTATACCAATTTACAGGATTTCAGTTCTGTTGCAACATGTTGACGGTCATATGAACTATGTTTTCAGGTCAAAAATGTCCAATTTCATCACAATTAATGTATATCTATAATCTATATTTTCATGTCACAAATGGCCAAGTTATATTTTAACTGAATTTACCTGAAAAACAAATATTCTGTTCTTTTAGATTCCATAATTTTTCTTACAAAATTATATACTACATATCAAGTTTTATTTTTACAGGTTGCAATATGGAGTATGGTGCTGATCCATCCTGCTTATGTTACGTCAATACATACATTAAGAATGTCACACGTCACTTTTTAAATCAACAGTTTTCTAATAATAAGCATTTTTATAAAGAAATAACAATTCTATACTGCTATTTACTCTTTTGTATGATGATAAACTATACAATAAATAATTCTGATACTAGTTTTTGCACAGGGATCGTTTGTGGAAACGGTGACATGGCTGCCGAGCATCAGTATGATGGGATCTGTAACAACCATGTCACATCTGTCCACTGCCACGTTTTGTGTTTTTGTGTCAGCTGTTATTGTTTTAGATCCACAATACTAACATTTATGAATAAGAGGATAATTAGCAATACTAAGTATATAAGTTTATTACTAATAAAGTACTGGTACTGACCAGATCATCATGGGTAATGTCACGTCCGTCCACTGTCACGTCCATCCACTAGCAAAAGTTTTCACATACACGTACTATTCAAAATCCAACATTTCTGAAAATATAGCTTCCACTGTCAAATAATATCAGTAGTCTGTGCAAAGATGTATTAGCATTATTTCAACAGTTCTATGCATTTCTTACAACTTTTTTTTTTTTTTTTTTTTTTTTTATAAAAATGGCCACTCATTTGACCCCCTAAGTAAATTTTAGCCGGTTTAGATTTGTTTGATGAGACATTTAACCTTTTGGCTATTTTCAGTCTCAACTCTCAGCATTAAGTCTGTATCGATCTACAAGAAAAACTGCATACATGGTCAGACAACTGATTTGTGAGGATCTGAACAGATGTTTCATCACTGTTTAACAAATTTGACAGTGCAAACCCTTTTATCTCACTGACAGGCTGGCTGTCATTTTGAACAACTTGGGAAAAAACCTCATCTTGAGCGGAGGTCAGTAACACCACGTAATTACTTATTATTTCCCCCTTCATGCTGCTCTAACTCGGTAACTTTGTGCGTCAGAGTGAACAATAGCTATTGTGGCGTGGACAGACACCTCAGACAAAGCCACTGGATGGGTAGGGGAGTGTAGTAATGAAACACCAGAGGCGACTGTGCTGATGAGAGATTGGTCTGTTGATGGCTCTGGCTGTACTGCCTTCCCATTCATTACCTTGTCCTGCTGTATCTGCACGGTTTGAGCGTCATGTCTTGTCCATTGGGGGGATGAGTGGACTCCTCATCTACCTCTCTGATCACCGCTCACCTCTTTGAGGTTGCCATTGTGTCCTGTCCCTCTTCATTAAGATAGGCCTTAATGGACTTCTTTTTCCAGGCCTCTGTGCTTCCAGAGAAAGATAGAGACTAAGGAGATGTAAAAGGGTGAAGCTGTGGATGAATGATTCCCCTTCTCTTGTCATCTATACAACAGGTCAGACTGGCTATAAAGATAGTCCCTTTCAATAAAGAAAAGCCTCTCTTTCAATATTTAGTCGTACCGAAAGAAAAATGAAAAGAGAGGCAAAAGAGGATTGCTCAACAGTCCTTTCATCAAGGATTGCATTGCTGCCAGAACCTCTACCTACTGAATATTGTGATGTTATTCCTACTCATTTAGATATCTAAAATCAAACCCAAACAGATTTATATATGGCAAACAATGTACTCATGTGTGTTTGAGTCTGTTTAGTGCTGGAGCTGGTTGTTGACTTTAGCTAACTGCAGTTCTAAGTTACGACGCGACTCACATCCATGAGAACAACCTGTGCACTGAAAACCCCTACACACCCTCCCAAGTTCTTCATTGGCTGCGTTTCTGTAAAATGTCTCGTGAATTTTAGTAAATTTTCGAAATGTTGTGTGTAGAGTACTAAAACAAATAATGAGGTGTGAGATTCCAATGTGCTGTGATGCTCTGTATTTTTGTAACTTATCTGATGGAAATGTAGCAGAAAACAACATATACTTGGTTAAGATACTTTTAGTGGCTTGCAAAAAAGTTATTACAAGGAACTGGAGAAAGACAGAACCTCCAACACAGGACCAATGGATTGCAATTATTGATGGAATATATACAACGAAAGGGTGACTCACAGACTGCGACTACAGGAAACTTAA
The DNA here is from genome assembly GCF_902148855.1 of Sphaeramia orbicularis. NCBI lineage: Eukaryota > Metazoa > Chordata > Actinopteri > Kurtiformes > Apogonidae > Sphaeramia > Sphaeramia orbicularis. Next base: position 16,329,048 of record NC_043977.1, read on the forward strand.
ATGGACAAAAAGTGGAATAAATGGACTGTTTACAGAGCTCAGAATGGTGGAAAGACTGGATAAAGGCAATGTGTTGAAATAAGTGTAACGTACACTAGCAATGTTGGTTTGTTCATCTTTTATTGTTTTGTCAAATATATGGGTAAAAAAATTCAATAAAAATTTAAGTGAAAAAAAAACAACTTTTGAAATGTTGAAAAAAATAATATGATTTGTTTTTCGATTAATGGGTTTTGAGTGAATAACCTAGGCTATACTGCGTCACCAGCAGGTGGTGCTGTAGACTACAGACACGACTAATAAACAGAGTAGAATAAACATTGTTGTAAACAAGTCTTATGTTGTGTTTTTTCCATTTTTTAAAGAAAATTCAATGGCTGTGATGTCTTTTTACCAAGGATGAGACAGGAGTAATTCAGTCTGCTGAAATATGTGGAAAGATGCAGCAAATATCTAATGAGTTGCCGAAAAAAATAGAAAATGTTCACGGAATCAGAATTTAGCGAAAAAAGATATGTTCCTTTTCTCTATGTGCATTTACTGTTTGATGAAAAACAGAAAAAATAAATAAATAAAGTGAGCTAATAATTTCTTTCTTTCTTTCGTTTTTCTTTTTTTTTTAAATTCAGGACGTTTTGGTAATTTTGATGTTTTTGTGAAAATATTCTGGTGACACTTAAACGCTTGTAATCAAATGTAATTTTAGTCCATTCTAACTCCACACAGTACATGACAGCAAAAATGGAGTCGGAAAAAGCTTAAGATGGAGTTGAGAAGTGTTTGAATGTGTGACTAGAGTGGTTCAGTGCCACATGTATGACAGAATTATAACAGTCAAGCAGAACCACATATGAGTTTATGAAAGGGTAATTTTCAGTTTTTGTACCACCTGAGAAAGGCCTGAAAAAAAAAAAAATGAACAGCCACTGACTGTAAATGTGGTCTATATTTAGAATATTTCTACCTCTTTTTTCATGGTCATACCATTCTTTCCCAAGGGGAAGTGAAGCCCTGAAGTGCTCTTAAACCTACCAATCTTCCCACACAAAAGAGCAATTCAAAACAAAATAGCTGATCAAGGCAGTGGTTATATGAGGAGAATTAAATAAATAAGGCTTCAGTTCGACTCATTGCAAAATGAATGGGGTCTGATTGACTGAAGGACCAGTAGACTCAACAAAGTTTACATTTTAAGATGAGTTGTACAAAAATTCTAAAAGTCAAGGCTATATCATGAAATGTGTGGGACAGCTAAAAATGGCTTTTCAAATGGAAAATGGTACAGAAATGCAGATTTTCATTTGCACCATTTGAGTTCCTTGAGTTGTATGTACTACCAGCATTTCATAAGAATTGAACCACATGATTGTGTTTACACATCAAAGAAAAAACCTTGTTACTCTTGTAGGGCTGCACGAGTTTGGCCAAAAATAAAATCCAGGTTTTTTCCTCTAAAAACTCGATTTTCGATTTCTGGGTAAAACTACAAAAGACAACAGAAGATGGCATGTCGTTTTGTGAGCAGCCCACAATGCAAGGCACTGCTCCCTACCAGAAGTGAAACCAATGTAAGTTAGTGACAGGCATCAGTCGTGGGTGCGTGCACTACATAACATGAGTGATCCCCATGAGTCATATTTAAGTTGGGAAATCCGTGTGGAAGACACCGACTCAGGACACGCTGGAGGGATTATAACTCTGGGCTAGCCTGGGAACGCCTCAGGATTCCCCCGGAGCTGGTAGATGTGGCTGGGGAGAGGGCTGTCTGGGCTCCTCTGCTGAGGCTGCTGGACCCGCGACCCGGACCCGGATCGGAAGAAGACAGTACGGTATGGATCCATGCGGGACAAAACCAGATGAGTGATCCACATGCAGTTATATTTGAATTGGGGGATCCATATGTATAACCACGGCTTACATTGGTTTCACAACTGCAGGCCCATCACAGATTTAAGGTCCATCTTCATTACACGAATCTCTGTGAAAGACCGATGTCACAGATAGGAGGAGGAGCCTACGGTAGCCCGGAGGCATGTGGCTCGGAGGTAAGAGGGAGATGAAATCGATTTGACGATTTCCCTTTTCGTCCCAATTAAAAAATTCAATTTTGATTTAAAATCGATTAATCGTGCAGTCCTTTTCCCTTGTTTGTTAGTACAGAGCCAGCCAAAATAATGTATATGTCACAGTAGAGATTGAAATCCAGTAGGAATCCTAATCCTACTAGGACAGATAGTAATTTTAGTTTGTCCTAGGACAAACTACAATTACCATCTGTCCTAGTAGGATTAGGAATCCTACTAGGACAGATTGAAATTTTAGTTTGTCCTAGGACAAACTGAAATCCTACAAGACATTAGGATCTGAAGATTGGAATTCCAATCTGTCCTAGGAGAATTTGCAATCCTACTAGGACAGATTGTAATTCTATTTGGAAGTGGGATCTGAAGATTGGAAAAATACGGCAAAAAATATAAGAATTCTGTCAGGACAATCTCGAATTCTATTAGGAGAATGTCAGATTATATCAAAATGTATGGAAAATAGACTGAATCATTTCACAGCCAAAATTCCAGTCAATTTCAGCATAGGTAAGCATACAATTTCGCCATCACTATTCCAGCTGAATTATTTTCATATCTTTCATATCTATATCAGTGTAAGGAAAAACCTTTGTAGTATTACTTGTTTGAAATTTTGAAATTAGCTGTAGACTAACGTTAGTGTCACTATTGAGTAGTATGTAGCACATTTAAGTATTAGAAAAATAACTGACAAAACCTCTGTAGTATTACTTGTTTGAAATTTTGAAGTTAGCTATAGACTAAGTTCATTGTCACTATTGAGTAGTATGTAGCACCTTTAAGTATTAGAAAAAAAACAACTGACAAAACCTCTATAGTATTACTTGTTTGAAATTTTGAAGTTAGTACTATAGACTAAGGTTATTGTCACTTAACTAGTGAGTAGTATGCAGCACATTTAAGTCTTAGAAAAAGTCTTTGAAGCTTAGCTATAGAATATTAGATTCAAAGTCTGTGTAAATTCTGAATAAAATCATGGTTTGTAAGAATATTGTTGTTTCTATAGAATATTAGATTCAAAGTCTGTGTAAATTCTGAATAAAATCATGGTTTGTAAGAATATTGTTGTTTCTTTTACTTTTAACCCTACCATCTAGACCAGGGGGCAGCAAAATGCCAATGCCAACTTTAACATCGCACATTTTCTGAATGGCTTGGCAACAATTAGATAATAATAAAATTGTATGTTGCCATGGCAACGGGTTGTTTACAGGTACGTTTTTCAAATTCTACCGATTTCTGAATACAAATGTGTCTCATTTACATACCAATGACAGTTACAAACGGCCATTGAATAAGGTTGGACCAGATAGGACAGCTGGCATCCTGGTTACAATGTGTATTGACCTAAGGGCCATATACTGTACTGTATCTAAGATATGAAAATAATTCAGCTGGAATGGTGATGGCGAAATCGTAGGACAGACTGAAATTCCAAAATTCCAATCTTCAGATCCCACTTCCAAATAGAATTACAATCTGTCCTAGTAGGATTGTAAATTCTCCTAGGACAGATAAGAATTCCAATCTTCAGATCCTAATTTCTTGTAGGATTTCAGTTTGTCCTAGGACAAACAAAAATTTCAATCTGTCCTAGTAGGATTACTAATCCTACTAGGACAGATAGTAAAATTACTATTAAAATTACTATCTGTCTAGTAGGATTACAAATCCTACTAGGACAGATAGGAATTTTAGTTTGTCCTAGGACAAACTACAATTACTATCTGTCCTAGTAGGATTAGGAATCCTACTGGATTTCAATCTCTACTGTGACATATACACACATCAGGAAAAGAAAAACTTGCATAAATATTTCAATACCAAATTTACTCAGAGATCATGAGATTAATACAAGTTACTTCTGGCCTCTACAATTACAAGAGGTGCTCAAAGAGGTCTGCCAGATTTTCCTTTATGCAGATCACACACAGTACCATGTGTTTCAAATTTATCACAAATCTGTGAAATTGTCAGACATGTAGGAGGTTCTGAACCAAACTCATGCCTCCATTTTCTTTGGACTTCAACAACATTCTCAAATTTAAGTACCACTTTAAAATAATCTTATGTCCCTCAATCGACAAAAGTGCCGCCACCACGTTGTAGACATTCCATGTTGATGCGACATTCATGAGGGTAATGCCATCTGTTGGGAACACATTGTACAACAGTACACAGTGTTATCGTAATTTGATCAAACTTCGAAAGAGGTATCTATATGTATAGAAGTACTTATACAAATTGAATATTTATGCAACTTTTTCCTTTTCTGATGTGTGTATACATTACTTCGGCTGACTCTGTATCTTCAGTGTAATTTTTACACCTCAAAAATTCATCCTGTAGGCTGGAGTGGACCCTTTGGCCGGCCGGTTTTGGCCCGTGGGCCGCATGTTTAATGCCCCTGTTCTACATATTAATGATGTAGTGTCACAGCGAGCATACAGCACACATCTGCGAGTTAAATAGCCGTGTGTGACTGACTTGATGAATACGACACTGTAATAAAAGCCACAACTGATTTTGTGTCTTAAGTACAAGAACCTCATCTCATGTGCTCATCCCCCACAGCCTTTATCAGATGCAGGTTTTGTATGCTGCAAAGGGTCACTCTCATTAGTCAAACCCTTGTATGGCATGGTAATGAATTAAATTAGGTAGCTCATTAGCCAGCAACTGGGTGATAGGCGATCTCATTTGAAGTGCATGTGCCTTCTCTGGTTTCTGCACCGAGGAGTTGTTATTGGAATAGAAAGGTGTGTTCCAGTGAGGTGTTTTGCTGCTCACCTTTGAAGGTTTTATAGAAGGCAAGGGAATTAAACCAATTTTCATGCACCTTATTTAGGCTTGCGAGAGAAAAGAAAACTAATAGCACAATCCTTAATACTGATAATAAGAGAAAAACGAAAAAGGCTGCACAGAATAAGGCTGCTGCAGCATCACCTTGGTGAAGCTGCAATTATTTCCAAGGTTTGTACTAAGAATGCAATTGTTTAAAACACTGAAATACCCCCTCCCAAAAAAAATCAATGAAGTACACAACAAGCCCAACAATAATACAGCAAACAACTCTCTGTTTCACTGTCAGATACACTGATGAAATGTCAGTAAGTGGGCAATGTGAGGAACTAGTTTTGCTGTCGTTTTTTGCACAAGAATTCATACACAGCAAGCCCAAACAGATTTTTAGTCAAGTGAGCAAAGGCTGTCACCTCTTTAAGCCCAACATAAGGAGAACATATTTGTTTGTGTCACAATACGTCTAACCAACGTGTAAATCTTACTTTTAATCATTTACCTTGAAGTCCTACAGTCTCCACAAACACATATTCATAGAGAAGCCGACCCTTTTTCCAGATTATTGCAGTCTTTTCACATCGCCTTGGTTTGTCTGTCTGTATGAAGGACAAAAAATTCAATATTGAGTGGCGGGGCGTGCAAAGAGCACAGCTGAGGCCCCGTCTACAACATAATGGAGACAGAGGGAGAAAGAGAGTGGGGGGGTGGGGTTAAGAAAAGGATGCAGAAAAAAGCGAACAATTTCTTTCTTCCTTGTTTACCATTTTCCAATGAAAAATTCCTTTATTTTCTGTCCCCTTTTTTTTCACACGCAAGCACACACACAGTCACATCACAAGGACAAAATGTGCAGTAATCAGTGCTGCGAGTATCCATTATTTTATAAAAAAAAAAAAGGGGGGGGGATGATTGATGCTGATATGAATTAAAGTTCAATTGAAGGACGGAGCTCCGAGTTATGGCTGCTATTCATCAATTAGATCCTGAAACACCCCCTTCGGAAGAGAAAGAGAGAGAGAGAAAAAAGATGGTAATGCTGAGTTTCTTTTCTTCATTTTATGTTTTTCTCATGTGGACAGACAAAATTCAAAGAGTCATCGGACAGTTTTAATGTGAGAAGAGAGAGAGAAAGGGCAAGTCTCTTTTAGTGGTTTTCTGTAGAATATGGAGGGTTTTTAACCTCAAAAGTAATAATAGGAGAGAGGCTGGCTGAATGCTAATTGGAACATAGACCTCTGCAATTGACTTTGCATGCACAATTTTAAATGTGTGATGTTACTTTGCAAACAAACCCTACACTGAGCAAAAAAAGTTCAAAATTTAACCAAAAAAAAAAAAAGGGATGAGCCTTCCATTGGATAATTACAGCAGGAAATTCCTGTATTTCAGCAGCAACAAGTTCTTTAGCCATAACTTTAACCAGAACTGATTCAGTTGGTCAGGTCTACGTTCAATGTTGTGTTCATAAAATGAGGTCAGCTGATGACCCGAATATACTGAATGAACCAGGCCTAAGCATGACTGGACTTTTTTCTTCACTGATGACATGGACATATTCCAAAACGACAAGGATTTATTGGGATCAGATTGTGAAAGAGAGATTCAGGACCATGACACAAACATATGGATTGGCCACCGCAGAGTGCAGACCCCTGAACATTAAGGAGACATGATAGAGAAGTCTTTACACAGCAGTCCAACCCTCCAACGATACAAGAGCTCTGTGAAAAATTAATGCAAATATACACAAAAAATAATACTGTGACACTGCATGAGCATTGTGAGGCTGAAACAATCCCACAGTGAATGCTTGCTAATTTATGCTAATGGCAGTCCAACAAAATATTACATGATTTTTCCATGACATTTTTGTTGGTAAATGTATACTAAAGGTCTCTTGCACAGCCGCTTTGTACATCATCATTCCATAAATCCATAGATTAATATATGCATTAACACGATTCAACAAAAATACAGTGGTTTAGAATGCAAAACACCAGGGAAAAAGGCTTTTTACTAGAACTGTGCTTTTGCGGTTATCTTCTCTCTGACCAGACTAATAATACACTGTTACCCATAACCCATTTGACCATATGGGATCACTATCAGGGCTATCAAAATTAATGCATTAACACAGATTAATGCATCATCATAATGAATCTGCTAAAAAATGTTAACGCAATTAACCCATCTGCAGCACAGAATGACTCTGAACATTTCTGCTAACGCATTTCAGGCAGTTTGTCCAAGTAGAGTTAGTGTCGCACATGTGCAAATGAGCAGTTGATCCGGTCGTGACAGGCAGCAGAACCAACCCATAAAGATGGAAGACCTTAAACAGCATGTTGGCCCTCTGGATGGAAATATGAGGACAAAAAAAACCCCAAGGCGGAACAGTTGTTACCTCCGCCAAGGAGGTTATGTTTTTGCTGGTGTTGGTCTGTCTGTCTGTCTGTCCGTGTGCATGATAACTCAAAAAGTTATGGACGGATTTCGATGAAAATTTCAGGAAATGTTGATATTGGCACTAGCACAAGGAACAAATGATAAAATTTTGGTGGTGATCGGGGGAGGCTGGGGGCACTGATCTGCCTTGGCGGAGGTGTGTGCTCTCCGAGTACTTTTCTAGTTTCAAGTTGTTTTGTTGAAACCGTTGAAGGTGTTTAATAAACACGTTCAGTGCATATATATATTTGCTCATGCAAAATGAAACGCAATTAATATAGATTAAAAATGAATGATATTTAATTGTGATTAATCGAAATTAATCCACAGCAACCCTGTGATTAATCTGATTAAAAATTTTAGATCTTTTTTGAGCATTACTAGAGGCGTATTTTTGAAGTGCTCACTACTGTACTTGGAGTTAGGATTACCCTTGACCCTTTTACCACATTGTTTGGCATCGCTCCTGGAAAGCCACAGATACCTGCAGGTGGGCACAAGGTGATTGCCTTTAGTACTCTTTTGGCACGCCACCTTATTCGTACTAGGTGGAAGGAACCTGCCCCACCCTCTGTTGGATATTGGGTCAGAGAAGTGATCTCCAATCTTGAACTAAAAAAAATCTGATATAGGTGGATTTGAGCAGAAGTTTCATAAAGTGTGGAAATCTTTCTCAACATTTTTTGACAATCCTACAACATATGTACAAGGTCATGAACAAGTCAAGATCTATGTTTGTATGAAACACTCTATGATGTGTAATTTTATTTGTTTCTACAGTGCCATATTGTATACAGATATCTGGTGACAACAAGGGGTTTGGGAGGGTCAAGTGGGTTTGGTTTGATTTTCTTTTTTTTTTGTGTGTGTGTGTGTGTGTGTGTGTGTGTGTGTGTTATCATTGTTCTGTATTTTGAAAATTCAATAAACATATCCAAATACACAAAAAAATGTTTATCTTTTGACAGCACTAATCATTACATAATGAATCGCAGTAACACTTTAACAAGAATAGCCTAAATCACATTGTCAGTCATTTCATGTAAAGAAGTAAAAATATTTTATCCCAACTTTATGAGAAAGTGTATAACCAGAAAAGCACTTGGAGAGTGCAGACCTCCACCAAGGGAGTTCAGTCCCCCCACCCCCCAATCACTACCAAAATGTAAACATTTGTTCCTTGTGCCAGTATCAACATTTCCTGAAAGTTTCATCAAAATCTGTCCCTAACTTTTTGAGTTATCTTGCTAACAAACAAACAAATAAATAAAAATTACTGGATCCAGACAGTGATCCGGATCATTCCCAAAATCTATCATCTGTTACTTGTCCCATTGATTCAGATGTTTCCTGAAATTTTCATCAAAATCCGTCCATAACTTTTTCAGTTATGTTGCTAACTAACCAACAAACAAATCCTGACAGAAACATAACCTCCTTGGCCAAGGTAAATATAAACTATCAGATAGTGTTTTATGACATTTTGGAAAAGTGCGAGTGAAGCCAAGACGTCACAGTTAGGGAAGCTATTATGTAAGCCCCATGATCAGCCAAAATCTTTCATCACTGTGTAGATTTTCTATATCCTGAAAACAGAACCAAGAGGTGGAGCAGAAGTCTAATTTCCTGTCATACAACTCGAACTGAAAGGCAATTTTTGACTTTTTTTAAAAGTGTGAAAGTCTTTCAAGTAATATTTTAATATATCATCACTTAATACACTTCTGAAACCACAGTGTCATGACAGTGCTATAAAAATACCAAGAAAGACTTAGCGAAAGAAAAAAAAAAACAGGTATATAGTCAGCGATATACTATATAAAGCAGGCAAACCTCTTGGGTATCTTTGCAAACAGAGCAATGAAAGACAGCAAATGTGAAAGTTCAGCAGGTTTTACAGGAGACAGAATGGCACAGAGCTTGTATGGTGCTTTATATATGTGAGCTTGCTAGAAACGACATACAACATCCTCTAAGCCTTGGGAAATCTCTACCCTTCTTTTTTTTTTGTTTTTGCTGTTGATGCTTCATTTCAAATACCAGACAATGTCTCTCACACTTTGTACGACAATTGAGCAGAAAACCAATAAAGAACCAAGCTTCCTTGACATTTTGCAGCTTTACCTGTGTCAATTCTACCGTACATTGTTTCTGAAGGAGATAATCCGTGACACGGAGCTTTGATCAGGTACTTGTTTATGGTGCTGCAATCTAAGGCCTTAATCTGCTAGGGAGATATCAGGTAGTGTCATCCCTGGGTGGCGTTGAGTGGATGGAAGAGTGTCTGGTCGTGACTTTGTGTGCATAGGAGGGGATTAACCGAGAACAAAACAGAGTAGAGGAGAAAAGTAGAGAAAGAGGGAAAGTATATAGAGGTAAGATGAAGACTATACTTTAGATCTTCAGATATAAGACAAACTCATGACGACATATGAAAATGACATGGAAGACCAGGACTAGAAGGATCCACTAGTCCTGAAAAATCCGACTCGAGGTAATAACTGTGCCATTTATCCTATTTTAGTAATGAGTTTTATACAACTTCACATTACAATTAAATAGGTATAATTTATGATTCATGTATAGGGACAAGGCCTATTTAACATCAAAATGAAAGTGTGCAATGCGTCATGTAAACAGCCAACAGATGTGGCTTAATGTACTCGAGGGAAGAGAGATACAAACCATGATTTAATACATGTACCTCAACATGAAAACTCACGTGTTCTGCCACTGTGTTGCTCAAGGTTTTTTCCCCTGTTTTTTTTTTTTGTATTTCTTACCATCTGAATGAGTCAAAAAAATATATCACTAAATGCCTTGGTCTATGTAACAGGCTCATATAATAGAATGGAACTGATAATGCTAACTGTCAAAATGGTTAACATGAATATTTCTAATCTGCTGATGAACATAAACCCTTTGTGGAGACTTCTAACCATTCTTTCCTAAGTGATTTATCACCATTTATTACCATATTATCCTTGTACATTTAGCAATTTTCTGTGAAAATCTCACATTTTCTCATTTTTAATTGTTTGATCATGTAGATGTTCACGAAAACTCATCGTGTATTCAATGGTTCTTATATCTAAACATACAACAGCAAAATGCAGTACTGTGCAAGTCTTGCAGCAAAGCTATAAAGGCCATATTTATGCATGTTTTAGTCTCTGTATCAAGATATTATACTGTCACAACAGCCCCTTCCAGCCTTAACAAGGTTATGTCCTTTTTAAAAATAGAGAAAATTAGGTATTCAAAACAGGGGAAACTTGAACAAATTCTACAAAAAAAGGCAACCGTTTATAGATTTATTTCTTTTTGAGACAATGTAATTCCTTTTTTTAAAATTTATTTATTTGTTTGTATTTTTTTATGTTTATGTGACCAGTTTAATTATTTTACACAGACTATGTTTTAGTATTCTTGTCATTGTATTGTTTGTTGGGTTTCAATGTTATTTGTTCTTAAAAATATGCAAATCTAAATCTAATGGTGTATACAAACATGGTTAGTGTTGACATCAGCATGCCCTGGTATATGTAAGTACCTTTGTTCCTCTTGTATACACATCAATAAAAAATAGGAAACAGAGAAGATATTATTCTGTACAAGTGTAAAATACGGGAAATATGCAAACAGCATTAAAAACAAGTGGTGCCAGGCACAACAAACCCCGCCCCCCTGCACGTATTGTAGTGTATTTTGGCATCGATCCAGCTGATGTCATCATGTCTATGCATGTACTGATGTCAGCATATCAATTGCCTCTATATATGTGCCCAGTCTGAAGTAAAATGAAACAAAATTGATGTTTTTATTGGCATGTAAAATTTGGCTTATTATAAGTAAATGGGGAAAAAAAGATTTTAAAAATGCATTGAAAAATTTTAAGTTTGACCTACTCTTCCCAAAATGTAATGATGAATTCAACCAATAGTTTTGCTGCAATAGTGTTAACAAACAAATAAACCCAACCAATAACAACACCCCTTGCCTCCACTTCATGGGCGGGGTAAAAATGATAGAAAAAATATGAACATTATAGAAGCAATATGACATGTATGCTCCGCACAGAGATAAGGGACAAGACAGCTAAAGTCTGTGGAAAAACTTTCATATTCTGAAGGACGTTTGGTATAATATACCATAAGATAATTTAGGAAAAACCTCCAGAGAGTCAATCCAAGGGAGTTCAAGATGTACCAAGTCAAAACAGAGGTCACACTAAACACTGACATTACCTGTCGAAGCCATTTATAACTGACTGTTTCAATGCTGTGCACATATTTCCTGAATTTCCATGTTTTCCTCTTAACAAAGAAACTGAGAATTAAATACGTAAACTATTGAATCCCTGAAAAGAAAAAAAAGCTAAAGACGACCTGAAACTTTTGCATAGTACAGTATATCATTAACTCAACATGAAAACAAGTCCCTACAACACTGTCATTTGTCAAACTACATGGGTTTTACTGGTGAACTGATGCTGCGGAAAATGACAGCGTTTCCACGTTCACTACAGAGCCTCTAAACGCCCAAATAAGTCATATCTGATGCTGCTGAAAAGCTGAGAAACTGCATTTTACCTGAATTATTTAAAATATTGATAGGATTAGTGGTTCAGAAGTTATTAAACATTTTAGATCAGTAGGCTACGTATTTTTGGTCAGCGGGGTTTGTTTAGGTCTTTGAGGGTTAAGCTTCTAAAACATCTGAGGTTCAGCCTTTGCACTGCACTGCTGAATATGTTAACTTAAAGAACTTGGTGCTGTGTGGAGCCTTGAGGACTATAACATAACATCAGAAAATGTCTTAATGCGTCTGTTAACTTGGCATGTAGACCTATTAAAAATAAGCAATGGTCAGATGGTCAAAAGCCTGTACAATGTTTTACTTCCTGGGACTGTATCATGCAAATGTGTTCTATTCTGTAAATCAGCGGTAGTTTGAACAGCATAATCACCACGTGAATGTACTTAAAGAATCACAGTGAGGGATAGGAAACACACACACACCTACTGCCTATATCTTTTGGTGTAGCGGTGCATAAACTGCAGCTATTGTACTAGAGCAGTGGGTTCCTTCTCTCATTATGCATCGCCATGCCAAGTGGAAGAGAGATTAAAGTGTAGATTAGCAAGACTTCATTATTGTATATCCCAAATGGCTTTGGAATCAATGGTCCAACTCAAGAGCGTGATTTTCATTTCAACACTGGATGGAGTAAAAATAATGCTTTTATTTATTTGTTTTTTACTCAAAAGTGATATGATCTTAACATACTAGTCAGGAGGTAAGACAGACCAGAAACATAAAATATTAGCCTTTTGCACTGATGATTTTTATGACCCTGTCCCCCAAAGGGGAGGCGAGGGGTATTGTTTTTGGTTCAGTTTGTTTCTTTGTTTCATTGTTAACACTCTAGCAGCAAAACTATTGGTTGACTTCATACCAAATTGGGTTTATAGATTGCCAATGACCCAGAATAGATCTGATTACATTTTGGGAACAATAGATGGAAGATCAAATTTTTTATGAATTTTTAAAATCTTTTTTTTCCCCATTTCCTTATAATGGGTGAAAATTCAAATGTCTACAGCAGCAACACTATTGGTTGAATTCCTACCAAATTGGGTTTATGGATTGCCAATGACCCAGAATAGATGTGGTTACATTTTGAGAAAAGTAGGTCAAACTTTCAATGTTTTATGAATTTCTTAGTTCCTTTTTTTTCCCATTTACTTATAATGGCTGAATTTTCAAGTGTCTATAAAAACATCAATTTGGTTTCAATTTACTTCAAACTTGGCACATATATAAAAGCAACTGATATGCTGACATCACCACAAACATAGACGTGATGACAACAGCTAGATCGATGCCAAAATAACCTACAATATGTGCAAGGGGCGGGGTTTGTTGTGCCTGGCACCACTTGTTTTTTGTTTGTTTAGACAATTGCTAAAAAATGTAGTCGCAAGAATTATCTATCCACTTCCTGTTTGTCCGACACAACAAAAAAAGGCCTTTATATTATTGAATTTAAAGGCTTCTACTTTCATTATGATGGACAATGCAACATGACTGAGTTGATGAAGTTTACTAGATAGGTGTGATAGGAATGTGATCACTCAATGGTCTCTGTGTGTATGGATCTGCTGAGTAAGAATGACAAACCACAAAGTTCCCCTTCTGTTTCACTGTCAGAGTTAAATCAGAGATGGAAAAAATGTCACAGCTCCCCTTATCTCCCCCACTGAATTACACCTATGGTCCAATGAGATCTCCTCAGCTGGCACTGTCAGTTTAACAGAGACGAGAGCGGTATGGAGAGGATGGTGCCTGCAAGGATAGACAAAAAATAAGGCTGATCATTTTTCAAACTGATGTTTTCCTCGGGACAAAGCTGGGAGGTGGAGGGAAGCAGCAAAAAAGGAGGGGGGAAAAAATCACAATAAGAAATGCTAATATACACTGAAATTAATTAAATGATATCGAGTCTGATTTTATCTGACAGGGAGGTAATTTGTCTCTCTTTAGCTGCCTAAGGACTATAGCTTTGTGTGCATGTGTGTGTATAGTTTTGTAATTGCTTTGTGCCGATGGGCCACCCCTCCTGTATTGCATATGTCTAACCTGTGATTCAGAGTTTTTTGTTTTTGTTTTTTTTTTGGGGGGGGGGGGGGTTGGCAGCAATTTTAAAGTGGAATGTGCTAGATGCATCATGCATATAGCGAACATAGAAAAACTGAGGGAAAGGCAAGTTAATTTTCTGGAAAAAAAAGAATTAAAAAGGAACTTGGTTGTAGAGCTGCAACCGATTAATCGACTCAAAGTGATCCAAAAAAATCATTCAACCACAATTCTCCTGAATCAAAGCTTTTTTCCTCCATTTCTCTGCTGTTAAACATTGGTTCCACTGTTGTGTTTCACATGGACGATTATTGTGATGCACAAAGAAGCTTCAATTCAGGAAAACTGCAATAGAATATCACCCTTCAATCAATTCGAGTCGATTAATCGAATCGGGACTTTTTGCATTGACTTCAAGCACCTAGTCGATTATTCGGTAGCAGCTCTACTTGGTTGAGATGTTTTCCAGCTACTAGGCCTCCATTTCTTCTGCCTTTACCCTTTTCTTATAGGGATGCACCGATACCAATACCAGTATCAGGTATCGGGTCCGATACTCAGCATGTGTACTTATACTTGTAAAAGTACTCCAATACAACCGCACCAATACCACTTACGGCAGCGTGACATTCACAGTTAAGTGCAGCTGAAATGCAGCGGAGGAGTAATGTCAACAGTGTGGAGATTTTTCAAAGTAAATGAGGGTGACAAAAGTAACTTTGACAACAGTAACACTGACTGCAAGTAACGTTAAAGACACAGACAGATACAGACGGAGCATTCTGTTTGTCCTCTGCATACATTCCATCTGTTTTCCAGGTGCTAGCGGATGCGTACTCAAACAAAGAATACCACAGGGAACCGTGGAGGTAGCGGATCATTTCAAAGAGCGACTGTGAGTTAGTGAAAAACTACTGAGATATTTATGACAACTACCCTCATCAATATCAACATTAGTATCTACATTAGTGTTACCTCTGTCGTCTCTATGTTTATTATTACTGACTTTCTTCTTCTCAAAAAACTTTACTCTTCTTTGTGGTATTCGGCCAGTGTGGTTAATTAAGAGCGGTGCCCTCTGATGGACTGATTGAGAAACGCTCATTCCAATGAATTAAATGTCAGTAACAGCACTTTGTTCCAGTCAGATTAATGACAACGACAATAAAGCACATTTTCAGAAGTAACTAAGAACTGTAATGGTATTATTAAGTACTCATATTGGTACTCGTTATCGGCAAGTACTCAAATGTAAGTACTTGTACTTGGTCTGGAAAAAAGTGGTCTGATTATGCTACATTAGAATGTAAACCCACACACAGTGAGGTACTCTCCTGCTCTCTTTACCCTTATATCTGAGTGAAAAAAAATCTTCAGTAGACAAGAACAGAAAAGGTCTTGGGTTGGTTCTCCACTACAAGTATCTCCTTCACATCTTCAGCCTACAGGCGCTTTTGTGATATGAGTATACGCAAGACTAAATGAGAGTGGGTTGTCCTATGGGAGGATATTAAAGATTTCAAGCACTACTGGTCTAATATCAAACAACAATAATGCAAAGCAGAGGTTAGGAAGGAGCTCTCCCATCGACGTCAGTATAGAATCAGTTTTAGTTTGTGAGATATAAGGAATCATTCTTCTACGGATTAAAAAAAAGATGTCAAATTGATGTTAAAATGTTGTGACATCTTGGAAATGATGTAATGGTCTTCTGGAGGAAAAAATACAATTGTTTAGAAAATGTGTGGGAGCAATCATCATCTATTCTTTTGTTGTTAAATAGAAAGTCTAGGCTATATAATCAGCATACTGTCCACCGTTCCCACTGCCCTCTACAACTAGGTGACCCCAATCATAACCACTCTGGTGAAGGCATCATCATTTACAGAAGCATGGGTGTCTGTAAATGACCATGCTGTGATAGTCGTATTGTCATTTTTTAAAAAAGATAAGGTTTTCAATGAAAACACTCAAATATGGAGGATAAAAGGTTGTAATCAGCCTCGCTTTGAGCTCATCTTGTTTATTCTTCCCAAAACCAAAAAACCGAAAAAACTTTTCCCTTGTCCTCACATTACTGTGTCTGGAAAGATGCATTAAAGCACCACGAGGTATCCATTTTGAATTGGACAGAGAAAAAGAGTGACATATCACACACATGCAGACACAAACAAATCTTTCCCCATTAACTCTGTTGGTTCCTCCCACGAATAGACAGCCTGCACTCTTTCTTTAGATGGATGATGTCCCTGTACTGTGTTTGTCCCTTTGACTAAGTGAGCACAGGGAAGCAGAAAGCACTAAATAGAGTACTTCACCAAGGCCAAATATTGACACATTTTTAGCTGCTTTCACAGTCAACATTGTACCACATACTGTAGATGACAGCCAGATAGAAAAGTTAAGCCTTCTCCAAAGCAGTAGGTGTTTTCCTTTCGGGTGCACGGATGTTGACTAGGGACACGTGTGGTTATTAAGTTATTAAGGTCATTGAGTATTTCATTTTATCTACCTGCTAATGGCGTGGCTTTTTAGATGATTGAGACTAAATGACAGATAGCAGGTTTTTCCTCAATAAGCTGACATACAACAACATTGCACATAATTCTTCCAAATGCAGCATCCCTGTTTAAAAAGCGGTTGCTTGTAGGATTGCGATTCCAAATTCTCAACAGCAGGGGTATGTCACATACCAGCACACGAGTATGACTGCCAAAACCACCAATGTATCAACACTGTCTATCCACAGACTGTATCATTCACTGAATCAAGTATAAAGCTCATTATTTACACACGTCTGTATTATGGCCTCAAAGTTTTCTTCATCAAACAAAATAAGTCGTTCAAAATCACACTTTTATAATCATGTGCTGCATCAACTCATAGACTATATTACAGCTGTTAACTTAGCTCTGATTTTAGACAGAAAACAGCCCCAACTAAAAAACAAAAAACACAAATCCCTTATGTTTTCTGTACAGTTTTATGTTGTCAATAGTTGCACTAAAGATCTCTTTGGAGTTGTCCAAAGTCTGAATTAGTCTGAGCAAATGAAACTTGGTAAACATTATAACTTAACAACTATGTAACTTCATAATCTAACTGCATGGGGATCACTCATATTATGTGGTCCATGTACGTGTCAGGGTAGAGACTGCGATCTGGTAGGATTGGCGATTCTACCAGTAGAGACTCTGATCGTAGTCTCTACCAGTAGAAACTCCGATCAGAGTCTCTGACCCTAACCCTAACCCTAACTCTAACTCTAACCCTAACCCGATCGGAGTTTCTACTGGCAGGATCGGAGTTTCTACCAGTAGAGACTCTGATCGGAGTTTCTACTGGTAGAGACTACGATCGGAGTCTCTACTGGTAGAATCGCCGATCCTACCAGATCGCAGTCTCTACCCTGACATACGCATGCACGCACAACTGATGCTTGTCACAGACTTACACTGGTATCTCTTCAGTGTCTTGCATTGCGGGCTACTCACGAAAACGACATGCTGCCTTCTGTTGTCTTTTGTAGCTTTACTCAAAATTCGGAATCAAAAATCAAGTTTTTAGAGGAAAAAAAATTGGGATTTTATTTTTGATCAAAATTGTGCAGCCCTACGTCAAGGTTACATTTTTTCTCATCAGAGAATAAAACTTTCTTCCACCTTTCAATGTCCCATGTTTGGTGCTCTCTTGCAAAGTCCAAACGGGCAATTTTGTAGCAGTGAAGGAGACACAGCCTTTGAAGACATTTTTTGTTCTTAAAGCCCTTCTCTGGCAGATGCCGTCTTATGGTTATTGGGCTGCAGTCGGCACCAGCAGCAGCCTTAATTTGGGTCGAGGATCATCCCGTGTCTTGACAGACAGCCAATCGGATCCTCCGGCTCAGCAGCGGTGAAATTCTTTTGGGTTTACCATTTGACTTTTTTGTTCCATAACCCTCAGGATCTTTTAAGGAATTCAAAATGACTGTCTCACTGCATCCAACCTCAGCACCGATGGCACATTGTGAGAGGCCTTGCTTATGCAGCTCAACAATCCGACCACATTCAAAGAGAGAAAGCTTTTTTGCCTTTGCCATCAGGAGGTCATGATAGTGTGAATACCTGACAGAAAATGACACTGAATCCGCATTTTCATGTAGATATTGGCTTTAAAGGCTGTGGTCTTAAAGTTTTGATCAGCTGATAAACAGCCTAAGTCAGTTTAATTGTTGTTTTCAAAAAACTGCCTACTCAAATTTCTTTTTTGTCTCACTCCTATTTCTTCTTCTTGCATTTTTAAGCTCTACTTAGAACCTTCTTTTCAACTGCTCTTAAAATTTTGATCAGGTGTGTATGCAATATGTGAAACCTGCTTAGATTCATTGTTCCCGGGTGACAAGGGCCTCCGGCATTCAGTACAGCAACCACTTTAGTGTTTTCTATTGGTAATTGTTTCACAGAGTACAGATTCCTTCTGGTAATGAATCTTAGTTATTAAGGTCCTGAACACAGAATTCGTTTAAAGTGGATTGCAGCAACACCTTCGGCCGGAATCGGTGGTGTTTTTAAGGGACAAAGACTCTGCTTCCCGTGAGCATTAGCACCTACTGTCGTAAGGGCATAACTCTGGCCAAGGCATGCGTTTGAAGCTAATGAATGAAGAGCAGCTCCTCTTTACAACTCTACATTTCTTTTTTCCAGACAGCAACTTGCAGGTGCAAAGTGATGTTTGAAATGAAACAACAAGCAAACTTCATGAAGTCCGTTTGTAGCATAGTTTAGTGACTGGCGTGAAAATGAAAGTGAAACCAAACTCGGAGTCCAACTCCTGCTTCTATGTCTGTTTTACTCCGGAGCTCCAGAGTGTTACACGCAGACCAGTGTTTAAGACATGTCCCAAAAATATATATGTGCACTAGCTTTTCCACAAGGTATTCAAGCATTTTCATAAATGACTTCAGTCATTCAACATCTTCGTCATTCTGCATTAGCAGTTCAGCACTAGCTGCTTCAGCCTTCTGCATTCACGGTATTCTACTTTTAGAATTGTCAAGAATTGTGCAGGCATGGTGACAATGGCACAAAATGTCAATGTTTTTTTGTGGAATTTTTTGTGTTCAAGCAATCAGCAGAAAGTACGAACATACAAACAGGTTTGATTTTGTCAGTGTTGGGATGAGAAAAAAAAAAAAAAAACTGTTTAGAACAAGCCCCCCCACCCCCCCACACACTGAACGATCGAGATGATGGTCATGCCACAGCTTTATCAACTCTTATGATTTTACTTTGCAAGAAGGAACTAAAATAAAAAGCAACATTGATTTCTCCAGTCAAATATAACCTGCGACATGGACGGTTAACCCACTCACAAGCAGGATAAAAATCACAGATGTACAACTTCTACACCATTATTGAAAGGTTGTTCCTTAAAGTCCAAATAGGAAATTGAGACTTGCCATTTTTATGTGTGAAAGGACACAATTACACTTTCACGGTGAGCCAACAAAGAACCGTCATCAAGCCATTATGTTCCACATGAATAGAGCAGCATAATTGCAAAGGAGAGTTGACTTAACAATGACGCCTCCTTGCTTAAGACTGCTGCTTAATTAAAATGCAGTGTTGCCCACAATTGGTCTCATTTATCACTCTGCTCACATGTTGTCCGTATATTCCATGAGTGAAAGTCATTCTAAAATTGTACTGCATTGCCATCAAGTTTGCAGACATGCGGAAATGCTTGTTTGCCTGCTGCGTCCTTGATTAATCTTTAACATGAGTAAGAGGATGCTCACACACAATTTAATTAGTACCTCGCACCATCACAGGCTGGCTACTTTCCCTCATATTTAGAACAGCTTAGTGCTTTACTGTGTGTTAGGCAGTAAAGTAAAAATGTTTCATATATATAGAGGAAAATAAACCTTTTAGTCTGTTCCATTCGGAAGTGGCCAAGTTTTTGACAAAAAGGTTTTTTAGGCTGCAGTCTAAGAACTCCCATTAAAATAAGAGTACTTGGGTAGTTATTCACACATAATCTCAGCTCGTAAACTGTCAAGAAGAGTAGCTATGCAAGAAGACTGTAGAGCTATGTTTGTCAACGGGGGTGCTTGGGACATCTTCAGGGGGGCGCTCAGGCACAAATGAGGGGGATTAGTCACTGTTGTACATTGCAAATCATACCTTACCCCCTCATTGCAAATTTGCTTTCGAGGGGCGCCAATGATGAGGTGAGGGGGGTTTTACCTACTTAGCTATATAACCCACCGTGTCCTCTGCGAATTGATCCGTCACCTTATTTATAGAAAAACATACACTAGGAGTGTAACGGGGGGGGGGGGGGGGGGGGGGGGGGTTGACATGACAGAGAGTATTACAGATGCACAGAAGCAGTTTTTGGTAGTTACAGAGCGCAGCCACCCTTAGGGCTGCATGATTTTGGCAAAAAAAAAAAAAATCCAGATTTTTTTCCTCTAAAAACTCGATTTTTGATTTCGATTGTTGGGTAAAACTACAAAAGACAACAGAAGTCAGCATGTCATTTTTGTGAGCAGCCAACAGTGCAAGGCACTGCTCTGACCTTAAATCTGTGATGGTATCATGTGATGGGCCCACAGAAGTTTATTTTTCTTAATTAAATCTTTATTGAATGAAGTAGAGTATACAAACACTGTATACAACAAGAAAATAACAGAAGTTTTCCAGGGGGAATACACTATAATACAATGTCCAAATCAGAGCAAATACTGATGGTTTTTACAGCCTTTTTGTTTCCAGATTTATCAAACAGCTTTAAATAAAGTTCAACATCTTCCAAAAAATAAATAATATTTAGTTTTGTGTTACAGAACTTACCTTTGTGAATGAAAAATTTAGCAAGTAAGAGGACTAAATTATTATTATTATTTTTTTTTAAGTTGTTTTTTTTTTCTTTTTGGGGTATCTGGGCCCACGGAAGTGATACCAATCTAAGTCAGTGACAGGCATCAGTCGTGTGCGTGGACCACGGAATATGAGTGATCCCCATGCGGTTCTATTTAAACTGGGGGATCCGTGCGTGGAACAGACCGACCCAGGACACGCTGGAGGGATTCTATCCTGGAGCTGGTGGATGTGTGTGGGCAGAGGGCTGTCTGGGCTCCTCTGCTGAGGCTGATGACCCTAAGACCTGGACCCGGTTCGGAAGAAGACAGTACGGTACGGATCCAGGACAACGTAAGATGAGTGATCCGCATGCAGTTACATTTCAGTTGGAGGATCCGCGCGTGAAGCCACGACTTACATTGCTATAAGTACTGCGGGCTCATTAACAGATTTAAAGTCCGGTCATTACACGGACTTCTGTGACAGACCGTTGTCACAGAGGAGGAGGAGCCTACGGTAGCCCGCAAGCGCGCGGCCCGGAGGCACAAGAGAGATGAAATCGATTTTACGATTTCTCTTTTTTAAAAATTGTCCTAATTAAAAAATCTGATTTCGATTTAAAATCGATTAATCGTGCAGCCCTAGCTACCCTACACCCCCCCTTTGCTGGTCTCCTTCACTGTGCTGAAAACATATCGAAAATGTATCGAACCGAGGACCTCTGTGCCAAAAACATACCGAACCAACATTTTTCTGAACCATTACATCCTTAACGTACCCCCCACCTATCCCAAATTTGTTTTGTGGGGGGTGCCAGGTGTCTAAAGCTGAGGTGAGGGGGGGCTTTACTTACTGAGCTGTACAACCCACCACCACATCCTCTGCAAACAGGTCTGTTGTAGTCGCAATTTTTTTCCGGAGATGGGGGTGCAGCAGGAGGCTCCTGGTGCCGTTAGTGCGAGTTTGTTCAAAAAAGGTTGAGAAACACTGTTTTAGAGTCTTACAATGTTCTAACATAGAGGGGAAAACACTGAAAGGTTCTCAAACATTGAGAGGTTCTCATTCTATCAGGACCACTTCTGACAAAAATAAAGTATTTCATCTGCATATCTTATATTTGGTAATGTGGTTCTGTTCTGGAAGCTCCGTCCTATGGACATGGAGGAGCCTATGCAGGAAGTACACACCTTCCTGCTCTTCCATGAGTATACATCAAAGCCAGGGTAAGGGGGTTAGCATCTCAACGTTGCAAAGTGACCTACTAGGAAAACCTCACTGGCACCTTACGTTCAACATGAAGGTACCAGCAGGAAGAGTTTACACAACTTATGACATTTATGGTATGAACCAGGGGATTACAGGACACTTAGCTTTTGGTGCAGTGCCAGATGTAGCATTTATAAGCAGATCACCCATAGTGCATAGGGTCTGCACTGAACATCTGAATTAATGTAGGTGATAAACTAGGTGTCTGCAGTCAGCAAATAAATGGAACTTGATATTCTCTGAGTAAAAACTAAAAGATATGTGCAGGTAGAGTATGAATCTGCAAAACTGAGCACCAGAAACACTCTGTACTGAACTAATGTTAGAAGTAAGTTGTGATTACACTTGAATGCTAGTAACTTTTATCTGAACTTAACATCCTCTTGGCCTTACATGAACATGAAACAGATGTCAACCACTTCAGTGTGATGGGTTGTTTGGATGTATAGACAGATGACCCCCAGCTAAGAGGGTCTAAACTGAATGTGACTGATGTTACTACCAAGTGCATGCAAGAGGTTGATGCCAATTCAGTGCACCTCCGTACTCTCCAAAAATAACTGTTAGCAGTGACTACTATAAAACTGAACACTGAAACCACACTGATGGCAGTAGCAGTAATATGTCATACTGAACCAACGCAACAACATATGGTGATTTCCACTGAATTCCAACGAACACTTCTTTTCTAAAGAATTTGCACAAAAAGCACTTGGTTATATTTTCCTCAGAGTCATGTGGGAAACAGTTTTCTTTGACAGGTCAAACTGAGCAGGGGAAGATGTCAACTCTGTCACTGAGCCTGTTTACATGCACACCAATTGGGGGTGTGTATTGGCAAGAATCTGGCGATACGATACAAATCACAATATTAGGACCACGATATGATATATTGCAATATATCACAATACTGTTAACAAGGTACTATTTTTGGTTTGTTTTGTTTCTTCTTCTAAGAGAATATTTCCTGGAAAATTTTAATTATACCAGAAATATGCACAAATAGCCTCCTAATTTTTTTATTTTTATTTGATTAGAACAGGATTTAATACGATATCACAAAACTTTCCTCTGTAAAAACGAAATTTTCTAATAAATAATAATAATTAATTAATTAATTAAATTATTTTTACATAATTTACAGTTTCAGATCCTGCTCAAATATTCAAATTCTATGAATCCTGAAAAGAATGCATAGTGCACAGTTCCTGAATCATCCAACATCACTACATTATTTTTATGTGATCCCAACAAAAAAAATTAACATCTACCTCTCTCAGACAGTAGAAAGTACTTTTAGGATGATTGAAATAACCATTATTTCACAAAACAGTATTATCAGTTTTAAAAAACTGCATGCATGACCTGCAATATCACAATACTACTTTTTTTGTATACAAACAACAGAGGAAAATACCCACATGAATGCAGAAATTAAAAAAACACAAAAAACAAAAACAAAAAACATAAACCTCCAACATTTGCACATATAAGGTCAAGACTTCCAACAAACATTTCTCCGAGTACGCCATAATTGTTTATCAGCAGCAGCGGTTGTAGTAAAAACTGAAAATATGTCCACATTTCGAGCAGATTACTTAAAATGTTCAGTTGTTAGTTCTATTTATGAACACAAGTGGCTGAACAGGACAGAAAGCACGGTTAACAACCTGAAGGGGGTGGGGTGTGAAGTGGCTCATTTGCATTTAAAGGGCCAGCGCTCAAAACGACCTTTTTTGCATCATTACTCAGAAATAGGACGGAAGATGGGCCTGTGGAGTTGAATTAATGAAGAATCCAGACCCAAACATAACATTTACAGTTTATGTAGACCACAGGGAAATGTTTTAAAATGCATAATTCCATTTAAAAAAGCAAAATATCACTCCTTTAAACATTTTATATCAGTAGATGTTCTTAGTCACCAGTGGCTGTTTGGGTCGTTACGGGTTAAACACTAGCAAA
Organism: Sphaeramia orbicularis; assembly: GCF_902148855.1. Taxonomy (NCBI): domain Eukaryota; kingdom Metazoa; phylum Chordata; class Actinopteri; order Kurtiformes; family Apogonidae; genus Sphaeramia; species Sphaeramia orbicularis. Next base: position 16,353,094 of record NC_043977.1, read on the forward strand.
GCTCTCTCAGAGATACTACTAAATGATTACTCACAGATGGGATAAATATTGCATCTTAACACCAAGGCTTGAATGAATGAATGAATGGCTCCTCCATTCATTTGTGCATGGATCAAGGCCTCCACCATATGTAACCCATAAGCAGTTAGATAAGCAACATATGCATATCTATGAGTAGCAACAGTGTAAAGGCTACCTGTCAAAGCTGCAGCAGAACATATGGTACATATCACAGCAGCAGCAAAACACACTGAGCAGCATGGACTTTAACCAGAATGCAAAGCGCGATATAAGTCAATATTTCACACCCATACATAACACAGTAGTACATGCAAGGAATAGCAACCAAGCTAGCAACAACACACAAGTTAGAGTAGGACACGTAAAAGCCAAGCAGAGGCAGATAAATGAGCAAAAATGTCAAACACTACCAATTTAACCTTTCCATGCATGAATTATAAGAGCCTCAATCAAGATTTTTATTTGTGAGTGTTCTTATTAATCGAGGCATTTAAAAAAACAATGCGATTGAAATTGTTTTTATGAACCCATTTTTCATGGACTTGCAAAAATGTTCACTCAGCTAGATGCCATGCATTTAATTTTTGAAACAAAGAAGCATATTTACTGATCAACTGTGTGAAAACTATGAAATAAAAACATTTTTAATGCAGATAATCTGATGTTTTCTCACATTTTAACATACACTAATACTAGTCATTACTCACTTCATGGAGATAATATGCAAAAAAAAAAAAAAAAAAACCCTGTTAATTACAGTTTAATAACAATACCAAGCAATTGATTTACACTCAAACATGTTAGTGCAGATCAGGTTTATCAAGAACAGCAAAGTTACAGGAACAGTATGAATTGCAGTGTATGGGATGGTGCATGCACTGCAAAAATGTAAATCTTCCCAACTGTATTTTTCTCATTACTAGTCAAAATATCTCATCACACTTAAAATAAAAAAAAATAAAACTGGGCTTTTACTTTCGAAACACGCTGCGTTTTCCTTTTGATGTAAAAAAGCGCCTTGTCACTGCCACTTTTTTTTATCAGTGTTAGATTATGGAGATGTGCTTCATATGAACACATCGTCTAAGTATCTTCAAATGATTGACACAGTCTATCATGCTTCTCAGAGGTTTATGACTAATTCTAAAACCATGACACATCCTTGTGAGTTGTATTCCAAAGTGGGTTGGTCTGCCCTGTCCACTAGGAGGCTGGGACACTGGTACACCTTCATTTACAAGGCCATACTTGGGCTACTGCCTTCCTATATCTGTAGTTTAATTACAAGAAGTGTTGATTCTTGTTGTCAGCAATCGAATGAGCATTTGTTCCTCTTGGTGCCATTTGCCCGTACAGAGGTGGGTAAAAGGACATTTGTGTACTCTGCTCCGTCCACATGGAATATGTTGCTAAAAGACTGGAAACTGTCTGAACTGATCTCCCTGAATGTTTTTTAAATCCAAACTCAAAGTGCTGGAGAACAACTCAATGACTTGCACGTGTTTTTCATAGGTTGCCTTGTCCTGTAAATTACTGTTTGTAGTAACTGAATGAGGTAATTGTATGTTGTAACTATGTGTTGTGTTTCATGCTGTCTCTTGGCTAGGACTCCCTTGAAAAAGAGGTTCTTAATCTCAATGGGACCTTTTTCCTGGTTAAATACAGGGTGGGGAAGCAAAATTTACAATGAACATTTAGTTGTTTTTTCTCAGCAGGCACCACGTCAATTGTTTTGAAACCAAACATATATTGATGTCATAATCATACCTAACACTATTATCCATACCTTTTCAGAAACTTTTGCCCATATGAGTAATCAGGAAAGCAAACGTCAAAGAGTGTGTGATTTGCTGAATGCACTCGTCACACCAAAGGAGATTTCAAAAATAGTTGGAGTGTCCATAAAGACTGTTTATAATGGAAAGAAGAGAATGACTATGAGCAAAACTATTACGAGAAAGTCTGGAAGATACTATTAAAGAAGAATGGGAGAAGTTGTCACCTGAATATTTGAGGAACACTTGCACAAGTTTCAGGAAGCATGTGAAGGCAGTTATTGAGAAAGAAGGAGGACACATAGAATAAAAACATTTTCTATTATGTAAATTTTCTTGTGGCAAATAAATTCTCATGACTTTCAATAAACTAATTGGTCATACACTGTCTTTCAATCCCTGCCTCAAAATATTGTAAATTTTGCTTCCCCACCCTGTAAAGGTTAAATAGAATAGAATAGAATAGAATAAATAAGGCAGAATCACCTACAGAGTAACTTTTTTTCTTGTTTAATTCAAGCAAAAAAATCTGCCACTGGAACAAGCGAAAATTATCTTGGAAAGATTACTTGAAATCAGATTTTCCAGATCTATTGTCTATAAATCAGTTCTTAGATCTCACTGAAAAGTTACTCTTTAGGTCAGGGGTGTCAAACATGTGGCCCGGGGGCCAAATGCGGCCCACCAAAGTGTGCAGTTCGGCCCCTGGGATGTTTTTGCCAAGTGCAAAAATTCCACAGTCTTGAATTTAATTAAACAAAAAAAAATTATCTTGAATTAAGGAAAAAATCTTGAATTAAGCCAAAAAAAATCTACAATTAAGTAAGAAAATCTTCAATTAAGCCAAAAAAAATCTTCAATTACGTAAAAAAAATCTTCAATTAAGCCAAAAAACATCTCAAATTAAGCAAAAAATCTTTAATTAAGCCAAAAAAATCTTCAATTAAGTAAAAAAATCTTCAATTAAGTAAAAAAAAAAATCCTCAGTTAAGTAAAAAATCTTAAATTAAGCCAAAAAACACCTCAAATTTAGCAAAAATCTTGAAGCAAAAAAAAAAAAAAATCTTTAAGTAAAAAAAAAAATCTTGAATTAAGCACAAAAAAAATCTTCAATTAAGTAAAAAAAATCTTGAATTAAGCCAAAAAAAAAATCTAGAATTAACAACTTTTTTTTTGTTTTTGTTTTAGTGCAAAAAATAACATTAAATTCTGAAAATATTTACATTTACAAATTATCCTGTCACACTGAAATGTGAATAACCTGAGCAAATATGAACAACCTGAAATGTCCAAAGAAAATTAAACACAATTTCAACAGTTTTTCTGCCTGTTCCTCAGTGTTTAGTGTCTTTGTAGATCTGATCCATAATGCACATGGAGAAATGATAAGTCGAGGCAGAATATTGTTAAAATTGCACTAAATTTTCTTACGTTTTTTTTATTTAAACTTCAGTTTTTTCAGGTTTTTTTTTTTTTTTTTTTTGGATAGTTTATAAAAGTAAGTATTTTCATAATTTAATGTTTTTAGTTTTTGTTTTTTTTACACTAAAACAAAGACAAAAATTTGGAGTTGTCATTATTTATAGGTTATTATTATATTATTATTTTTCTGGTCCGACCCACTGCAAATCAAATTTAGCTGAATATGGCCCCTGAACTAAAATAAGTTTGACACCCCTGGATTATACACTTATTATAACATTTAAACAGCATCTTGAGAGCCCACATAGACTTTAAAAGTCTGGGGAAAAGCAAAAGTTTACATGTGGTGAAATGACACATCGTTTAGAAATATCTGTCTTTAGATTTTCATATAACACGCAAAAAAAAAAAATAATAATAAAGAAAAAGAATAAATACAAATATAACCTCCTAAGACCCAGCTATGGGTTTTCTAGTTTTTATTTTTCTGGTCCAACCCACTGCAAATCAAATTTAGCTGAATATGGCCCCTGAACTAAAATGAGTTTGACACCCCTGCTTTAGGTGATTATGTCTTATTTTAAACGTGATGAGATATTTGGACTAGAAATGACAAAAATACACTTGGTCAGAGTTAGATTTTTGCAGAGTGAGTGTCCACTGTGTTAGCTGATATGGAACTAAAACAACAAAATCCATGAATATTCAAGAGAACAGCTGTCCACTGTAGTGCCCACTATGCATGAAAGGGTTAATATTAAAGTATGAAGAGCAGGTGTTTCTTACCTTTCATGTTGGAGGAATGCTGTGTAAAAAAAAAAAAAATAATAATAATAATCCACTGAAATGGCTCTTGTTGTAACGTCATGTCACTGTAGCTATAGCTAGCTAACTGACATTAGCTTAACCTCGCTGGAAAAAAACAGACCGAACCAGCCTCTCAAAGTTTATAAAAGAGCAACAATAGCGAAAGGCTGAAGTAACAATGGTAGTTTTTTTAAAAAATATATATATATGGCTCCCTGAATTACATTTACCAAAAAGATACATAAAAAATAAACAGACGTAGGGCGGTGTTTAGTGGAAGCTAAAATGGAGGCGATTTGTGCGTGACGTTACAGGTGTGTATGTGAGACAGGAGTAGTTCAGGGACATCCGTACAACAGAGAATCACAAGACACTTACGGAGAACCATGAGTCCCTGAAAGGTTTGAGTTTTTGTTCTGGTTTTACCACTTAATAACAGCCTGCCCAAAAATGCTATACCCATTTCTATGTACTCTATTTTTTCTCAGCCTCATACACTCCTTTCTGAAGCTCTGAAGTGCTCTTAAACCTATAAATGCTCCTCAATAATGGGCACCCTGTAACCTAATGCTGGTTACAAACACTGTGGGAATAGACAAATGTGTTTGTCTCCTTAAAGGTGGTAAAAATAAGAACATACTGTTCGTTCTGGTCAAGACATTTCGTATTTCAGGAGAAACTCAAGTGCCGAACTCCTGAAGGGTCCTTCGTCCTTCCGCATTAACCACGCCTACTTGGAATATCTGACCAATCGCGGAATAGTTCTCACACCCCGCACGAGACGAAAGTTCTACCCGGAAGAGGTTAATTAGGAAACACCCAAATTTTAAACTCTTCCTACTGGAATTTGAAAATTATATGAAATCTTTAGAATTTATCCATAATTTAAAAAAAGCTCTAACACCCTGGTTATTTATAAACAATTCTTTAATACTGACTGAACTCTCTCTTGTATTTATTTATTTATATTTGTTAGATTTATTATTTGTATTTATTTACTTTTTTTATAATATTATTTGTATACCAGTGGCGGCTGCTCGTCTTTCAGACAGGGGAAGCTCATTGTTGGCTTACATAAAAAAAAAATGTCAAGTTATTTAAACATTAATTCGGCCCTCCATTCCTTTTTAAGAAAATGGTCGTATTGTACCAAGTAAACAAGAAAATGTTGAAATTATGTTAAATTGAAACAAGGAAGTACAATGAGTGTGTTTTATTTACAGTGCAAGAAATGAACAAGTAATTTCGTAGTGGTTTCTCTCTTGATTTCACAGCAGAATGCGCAACGGTATTAAACTGAACTGTGTCAGTGAAGGAGGAGATCTCAAACTCGCTGTCAATCAAACGGGATTCAGCCTTTCGACTGATCCTCCAATCAGCACGTGGAAGCTCGGCGTCCAGCCCGGCCGAGCTCCGCCCACAGCTCCATTCACCCCCAGAGACGCCGAGCGTCTGGGGGCGGGACAACATTGTGGCATTTATCCAATTACCGTCCAGTTTTGAGGCAATGAAAAAAACTGTTCCACTCAGTCCCACTGAAGTGCATGGACGCTGAGCGTCTACGGACAAATGCACTGAGCAGAGATCGAATGAAAAAACAGCGCAACGGGAATGTATGAGAAGTGAACAACATCGAGTCTGTTGATTTATGATAAAGCTGATTCTGAACGAACTCGTCTGTGAGATGAACGTGTTCTAACACATTTGTAGTCAATGAAATGTCAACACAACCGTACATATTTAACCATTTAATTTTCATAATTTTAGGGGAAGCTGAGCTTCCCTTGCAGTCTATGAGAAATCGCCACTGTTGTATATTATGCTTTGTATCTTTCATTATTTTCTTAAACTTATATGTTCAAATGCTTTTTCCCTTGGTGTTTGTTCAAATTTTTACACTGTATACTTAAATGTTTTCAATAAAGTTTCCAAAAAAAAAGGTTAATAAGGAAAATCCTCAACCACAATTCAAATCCCATCCTGTCCTACAGATACTGTATTTCTCAATTTTATTCACATAAATCTGTTTGAATTTTGCCAACCCAATATTTAAAGTTTCCTTTTAACCCAAAAGCCAAAGAAATTCATTTTAAAATTCTGAATGGAGTCTATCCCTCCAATGATATGATAAAACAACGATTTGGTTTTGAGACAAATAACTGTGTTTTCTGTGATAGGACTGAAACCACAAATCATTTATTTTTCCATTGCATGTATGTGGAAGCATTATGGTTGGACATTGACGACTGGCTTCACACAAACATTCGCCTTGAAGAATTTTCTGTAACGGACATTACTGATGGACATGTAGTGGACAATGTCAAAGACAGCGTTTTACCTCCGCCAAGGAGGTTATGTTTTTGCCAGTGCTGGTTTGTCTGTCTGTCTGTCTGTCTGTTAGCAAGATAACTCAAAAAGTTATGGACGGATTTGGATGAAAATTTCAGGAAATGTTGATACTGGCACAAGGAACAAATGATTACATTTTGGTGGTGGTGGTGGTGTGTGTGTGTGTGTGTGTGTGTGTGTGTGTGTGTGGGGAGGGGGGCGGGGACTGATCTGCCTTGTCGGAGGTCTGCGCTCTCCAAGTGCTGTTAATAAATAATATCATCATTCTGGGTCAATTTTACATACATGAATGTAAACATTTGAAGATGAAACCCACATTTTCCAGCTTCCATTATGAGTTTCTGCTCTATATGAAAACTCTAAATCACATGAAGAGTAAACCTGCATTGAGGCTCCTATCAGTTATTGAAGAGTATAATTCTAAACACACAGTTTGTCACTCTCTTGCCTCCACTCTTGTCTTCCAATATGGTGGCGTATCTGTTTACTTCTGGTATCGATGACATAAGTGGCAAGGGTCTATAGAAATGTATGGCAAGTACAACCGACTCAGGTTCTACTGACACTGCCTGGGAGGTGAGGAACATTTCATGTCCTGCATCTGTGAATGTTTGGGTTCATGAAACATCAAACCATTTGAGGAAGAAGGAGGAGACATCTAGGCTGCAGATAGGGTTTATTTTTCAAAGTTGGCATGAACTTTGTAGTTGCTGACACACACACAATGAAATGCACTCTCTCCCTGATGATATATTCAGTCATCACAACATATCTTTCCAAATTGGAAGTGAAGGGAAGCCTAAATGAGTTGTAATGACCACTTTCTCATTTATAACAGCAGTGTAGTTTCAGTAGAAGCCACTCTGTGAATATTGCCTTGCCTAACAAAGCAAGTGATAAACACTAAATGCTGAGCAGCTCGTATTTAGCAGTAATCAGCTGAGCTGTAATTCACAAGCAATATGCAAATGACCAAATGAGATTGCCTTATTAATCTTAATGTGTGTGTTGTCAACCACTACTTAATAAAATGCTGGACAGATCTTTCCAGGCTTGAAATGGCAATATTTGAATGTGGCCAAAATGAAGTGGCTTGCGCAAGCCGACTACATCTTTCATAACATAACAGATTAAATTCTACTGCAGCCAATGAATCACTGAACTTAGATGGACTCAAGGTAGTTTGATTTATGTTATGAAACTGCTCGAGTATTCAGTGTTTTTTTTGCCTCTGTGTGTTTTCAGGGAAGAAGAGAATGTAAAATGACCATGATGAGCTGCTGCAAAACTCTTCACAACACACCACGCCTGTGTTTTTTTTGTTTTTTTTTTTTTTTCAGCTTGTAACAGTCTCAGGCCTAGTCAGAACTAATGTAAATGTTTTTTTTCTAAATTTCTCCCTCTGCTCACACAATCTTCAACTTTTACACAATATCTCTTCACATCAGAGATGGCAAAACACAATTCAATACATACTGGGCTAGTAGTTGTAGAGTTGATCAAGTCAACAGTACATCAAATACCACAGAAGAACATTTTGAGCATACATAGTGAGAATTGGCAAGTTTTACATGTGTAAGTGCTAGTGCTAACTGAGCAAAACCAGTACTTTATTTATTTTCATAATTACTGTTTTTGTGTGGTGGTTATTGTTTCAGATATGTTATTATTACCACGGAAGAAGTGAACAAACTATGGTGCAATGTCATTATTTCTGAAACTTTTTTCTATCCATGCATAAGCAGAAAACCTATATAAAATGACCCATGTAGTGAGTATCAAATGCAAGGGATTTTTTACAAAATGCCCATGTTAATCTGATTTATTTACATGCTAAAGGTTATACTTACTATGATAAAAATGTCAAATTTAGAGAGTGATTTGCTTTTTTTGTTGTACTTTTTTTTCTGTTCAAGAAATACGTAAATGACTTGAACAGTTCACTAGGTCTGGTAATTCTCAGCTGTTCGTCCTTATTTGAGTAGACGTGTTTGTTTTTTTTTTACTTTTTGACTCATTCTGCACTGCTGTTGAAATGCATGTCAGGTCAGCTGGAGTGCCATAAAGGGGGGGTAAACATGACAAATTCATGTGGCCCTGCATTTCTGGGGGGCCTATAGCGCAGTGGAGGGGGTCCAGTGGATACAGGTCAGAATAGTGGTTCCCAATCTTTTTTGGCTCGTGACCCCATTTTAACATCACAAATTTCTGGCGACCCCAGACATTCAAAACACACATTTTTTTTTTGTTAAAATTAATTAGTTTGCTCTACTATGTTGCAAATAAACGTTAATTTTAGATGACACTTAGTCTATATAATGTATATTATTATGGACGGAGGCAGAAAAGCCAGGTGTCGATTACTGCACAAAGTGAGAATTTGATTTTCCTTGGTCAGGATATGTACAGTCAGTCCAGCTTGGATTTACAATTAATACTGAACAAACAATAATTCAAACTATGAATTATGAAAGAGCTGCAGCATCTGAAACCGACCACAATGAACATTTGAAAGAAAAAACAGTACCACAGTGCTTGAGTTTCAGCTTGTTTGTCATGTTTTTTACGTATTGTGATTGTCTCTGTCAACTCACCATATATTTTTTATTAGTAAGTTTTGTTTTTTTTTAAATTTGTATCAATTATTAGAAATTCCAGGCGACCCCAAGGCTGAAAAACACTGGGTTAGAAGTCGTGAAAATTTCGCTGTATAATATAGGCACAGAAGCAGTGAGTCAGACGCTGAACGCATGTTAAATTTCATTTTTGCCTCATGCTAGCATTAGTTACATTAGTTATGGACCGCACCCCCACATATATAACTGCTCCCCCCTACCACCGCGCTCTGACAAATCGATCAGCTACTGAATTTTGCAAAGGGCCCACATGGTTTAGCTTTCATGGGGCCCACAGTTACTAGTTGCGCCCCAGCATGTCAGACACCTGTGTCCATAAGAGCTGATCCATAGGCAGAGGGGGTGGTGTAACACTGCCAGCAACAGTATCAGGCTGCATTAATTGTGTCCACACTGTAGGAAACAAGATTCATTGAGAATCAGGCAGGATTTGTCAACAGGCTCTCTCTAAAACATCCTGTATGATGCCTTGTGGATGCCACAGTGCTTCAGTTTCAGCTTCAGTTTGTCATGTCTTTTATGTATTGGGATTGTTTCTGTCAACTCACCATATATTCTTTAGTAGTAAGTTTTTTTTTTTGGTTTACCTCCGTCAAGGAGGTTATGTTTTTGCCGGCATTGGTTTGTTTGTCTGTCTGTTTGTGTGTCTGTGTGCAAGATAACTCAAAAAGTTATGGACGGATTTGGATGAAAATTTCAGGAAATGTTGATACTAGCACAAGGTACAATTGATGAAATTTTGGTGGTGATCGGGGTCGGGGGGTCGGGGGGTCGGGGGGTCGGGGGGCAACTTATCTGCCTTGGCAGAGGTCTGCACTCTCCAGGTGCTTTTCTAGTTTTGTTTTTGTTTTTTGTTTTTTTTAAATTTTGATCAACTACTCGAAATTTCAGGCGACCCAATGTGAATTCCTGGCGACCCCCAAGGTTGAAAAACACTGAGTTAGAAGTCGTGAAAATTTCATGTATGGTCCGCACCCCCACAAATATAACTGCTCCCCCCTACCACCGCGCTCTGACAAATCGATAAGCTTCTGAATTTTCCAAAGGGCCCACATGGTTTAGCTTTCATGGGGCCCACAGTTACTAGTTGCGCCCCAGCGTGTCAGGCACCTGCGTCCATAAGAGCTGATCCATAGGCAGAGCGTTGACTGCGGGGGTGGTGTAACACTGCCAGCAACGGTATCAGGCTGCATTAATTGTGTCCACACTGTAGGAAACAAGATTCATTGAGAATCAGGCAGGATTTGTCAACAGGCTCTCTCCAAAGACTCCTGTATGATGCCTTGTGTATGTGCGTGCATTCCTGGAGATATTGTAGCCTCCAGAGACAGACAGCCTGTGAAGAGAATCCAATATGCTGTTCCATAATGAAAGCTTTCAAGGGGGATCGTAACACTGCTTAGTGGGCTTTGTACAGTCCATTCAGTCAGAGACTGCCAACATGCTGGGATTTAGAGGCAGCTGCCCTCACCACTGGCTCTCTGAGAACAAGAGATAGCAACGCCCGAAGAGGAAAAACAACACACAAAACAAGTTTAGGGGCGCTGGCTTTACATTCTGCCTTCATTTTAAATTAAAACATTACAGTATTATTGCATCACGTGATAAGCTGTGATTGTCTGAAATAGCTTCGCAACTACCAGCCAGCTGCTCCGGTGATCCACAGCGGCCAACTGTGAAAACGACTTCTTGGTTGGAGAAAGCAAAACTGCAGTTCTGGCCCGAAGCCAACTGCTAAAGCGTTTTCTTTTGTAGTGTTTACGTCAGCAAAGTTGCACATGTGCTGCGGACACTAAAAGGGTTTTTGCTGTGCGCTGTAGTGGTAGAGATTGATGCACTGTCAAATAAAGCCTCACTTTTATTTGCAGAGAGGTGTCAGTCAATTGATTCCCCCAAAGACATTTTACATCATTTATATTCAACCGCTGATCATCCCTCATATCACGTAAAAATCCATACACTTTGTCAAACGGGGGCCGGTGTGACTGTGAGAGGAGAGGCAGTGACAGATTAATTCGATCACACTCTATTACCATCTTAAGGCAAGTGATTTGACTTTGCATGGGGCAAAGGCTTCAGGATGCTGATCTCTTTATTGAATTTCCTATGATAATGCCATAAAATGTCATCAGCACAGAACAAGATGCATCTATCATACACAAGCTAGTGTCACAAGTAATGACACTTTATTATTGGAGCTCCAGTGTGATTCCTACAAGTTTGTGTGTGAGTGAGTAAGTGGCTTTTAATGCGAACATAAGAAAGGGCTAAAAAGCAGTTGGGGGGGGGGGGGGGGGGGGTTGCCACGGTGGGAGTACAGCAGCGGTGAGACCCTCTGCTCTCTCTTACCTAAAGGGAAAATCCTCTGAATAGTGAGAAATGACTGTGCTCTGGCCTCTTCTGGACAAAATGAAGATGTCATGCTGTGACTACAGGCTCCAAACACTCCCATGTGCCTGAGCTCAACTACTTGACAAAGGGCTGACATTTGAAGTGAGGATGTGTAAAGGGCCCTCAACACTGCTTAGAAGGGTTGGAAAGTATCAGGAGTACTGGGGGCATAAAGACAGATGGCCTCCATAAAGCTGATCACAATCAAAAAGAAAGACAATGATTTATATTTGCAGCACAGACAATTTTTCACTTTGGCTCTTCCTGCTATTGGTAGCTGGCAACTGTTTGAGGACAAAGAATGATGACCCAGTGTTTCTAAGCCCACGTCAGCACTAACAGAAACACTAGAGGCTGAACATGTAAGACGTGCATACTTGTGTAACAATGAGAAGTTTGCCTTGTTTTGGACATTAGATGGTTGTGTTTCTGCTAACAGGCTGTGGTGTTGCACGCTATCGACCCCATAAAGAAGCAAAGCAATGACTAGGCCTGATGAAATTACATGAAGGCGGAACCGTGACATGGTTTCTGATCTGCCATTTTGAAGCCAGTAGTTTGTGATTTGGGTGTCACCATGGGGCACAGTCAGGGGGCAATGAACAGTCATTATTACATTATGTTTTCATCAGGGTTTGTCTGTTAGCAAGATAACTCAAAAAGTTATGGACATACTTGGATGAAATTTTCAGGAAATGTTGATACTGGCACAAGGAACAAATGATTACGTTTTGGTGGTGATGAGGGGGGGCTGATCTGCCTTGGCAGAGGTCTGCGTTCTCCAAATGCTTTTCTAGTTCATTCATTCATTTTCTGAACCCACTTTATCCTCACTAGGGGCACGGGGGTCACTGGAGCCTATCCCAGCCAGAGGCGATTTCTCATAGACTGCAAGGGAAGCCCAGCTTCCCCTAAAATTATGAAAATTAAAAGGTTAAATATGTACGGTTGTGTTGACATTTCATTGACTACAAATGTGTTAGAACACGTTCATCTCACAGAGGAGTTCGTTCAGAATCAGCTTTATCACAAATCAACAGACTCGATGTTGTTCACTTCTCATACATTCCTGTTGCGCTGTTTTCTCATTCGATCTCTGCTCAGTGCATTTGTCCGTAGGCGCTCAGCATGTGGCTCAACATGTTGGGTGGAAACAAAAACTTTAAGACTTATTTTGTCATTTGTGCTGTTAGCAAGATAACTCAAAAACTTATGGACGGATTTTGATGAAAATTTCAGGAAATGTTGATACTGGCACAAGAAACAAATGATTAAATTTTGGTGGTGATGGGGTGCTGATCTGCCTTTGTGGAGGTCTGCACTCTCCCAGTGCTTTTCTAGTTACATATTGTGCATTTCATGTCATTAATTGTACATCAAACAGGTCAAAATTATTGTACAAATACAATAATAATCGTACATATGGAAACACTGGACCCACACCAGACACCAGCCAGTACCATACTCACAGTTACTGATGAGTTTTCACAGCTTTCATCTGGGAACGCCCTGAAATGACACGGTGTAAAAACTTCTCAAAAATCAGACCCACCAATATTGACTGATCTTTATTCATATTGAATTAAAAATATAGTTTTGACAGATTCATGTAACAAAACAGAGGGAATACGTATTTCAGTGTTCTAGCTTGGGAAATGTGTCATTTTACCAGTGAAATCTGGTAACATGGGACATGGTATGTGGTCTATAAAACTTAATTCTAAATCATTCGGATAAGTCAGTACAGAGAATCTGCAATCATTTTCTGACAGAATATATTTTCTTCCAAACGTCAACATACTTTTAAACAGATACAATGACTTTTGAGGAACTTATAAAATTTTTTACCACTTTACCAGATATACAGTAGGCTATATGTGAACGCTGGATGTTTGAGAATGACAGGATTGCCACCAAAATCAGTCTCACACAAGTGGTACTGTATGGGTAAAATAATCCTATACTATTCTGTGTGTGATAAGCATTGTTACAAAAATTGTGAAAAACATTTCAGTAGTCCAAAGTTGATATTAGTTACGCTATTGTCTGGAAATTGTAACTTAACATTAACAGTATAAAACCTATCATTGTGACTTCCTGAATTCTGTCTGGCCTAACAGGTTGTTGGATTAAATATCAATTATCCAACCGAACTTCTTTGCTGAATTACGAGGAAAACTGCTGCTTTTAAGCCATTTTCGTACAATTAAGTGTGGAAAAATAACCCTTACAGATGAAGATTAACAGCATGTGCACCGTGAATTATTATGCAAACAGTCCACGATGGTGATTTTGGTGCCATTCCACATGTCAGCTATTCAACAACAGTTACAAATGGTCCAAAAGCCCAATGAAATGGAGATGTAATCTTACCGAAAACTAATATTTTTTTAAAACAAAATAAACATTGAAGTCCCAACGACACCATAAAAGTACCTTCTGACTTACTTGTTAAACAAATGAGTGATTTAATGCTCTTACAGCCCATGCAAAAATTGTCGTCCGTTTCGTGAACATCATTAAATCACTCCTGTTTTTTTGACATGATATTGCTACACCATTCAATCAGTATTGCCCCAAATGGATGACGAGCTTAATATCATCTGCAAGTAAACAATGACTGAGCTCAGTGCAAACAGAAATGAAAACACTCAAGGAAAAAGTAGTGTAGGTCCTCAAATCCAGGGTGTAAAGTGACACTGTTGGATTAATAGAATTGTTTAAGTAAAGACAAAAAAAGGGACTAATATTGAAAATATGTTAGTATTGCAACAGCATTTTAAGTGTGTACAAAATCTTTAAAAAAATCTCAAGAGGTGGATAATATTGAGAGAAGAGTGAAGAGGGAACGGAAAATAAAACACTCCTACAAATTGAGCAATAGCTGGGGGGAAAAGGGGGGGGGGGGGGCGGCAAAAACGGAAAATACAAAATCCACCAAGTTGGCTTGAAAACACAACCACACAATCACAGGGGAGGAAATAATGGGGTGGGGGTGACAAGAGACCCTGCGAGCGTTTTTAAAGTCAGAGTTCACTTTTCAAATTACATTTACAGAATATATATATATTTACTGTATATATATTTATATACATACAGAAAAGTTATTCCCCAAAGAATAAAATCAAAGATACAGTAGAACACTAAAAACGCAATGATGCGAAGAAGAAAAAAAAAATCAGCTGGAAAAAGAAGCATCATTGTCCTATTTACAGATGCACCTGGCCATCTTTTTACCTACCTATAAAAATACTATCCAATTTTTATTTATTTTTATTTTTATTTTTATTACTTAACAATGGTAAAACAGCCGAGCCATTATCTGAATTTCTGTGTAGTTTGGCTAAAAGACAGTCGATTCCAGTTTTACCATCATTTCAGTACATTGTAAACTGTGCTTACTCAACCATCTACCCCATTTATCATGGCGTCGTAGAGTATACACATATGAAAGAGTGTAAAAATATGACAGCGATGCACAATGTGATTCTTTTACAACGGCAGAGTACGCAGGTAAGGTAAATACTGTTTGTTAGCTGGTTTGTTCCCTCTAGAAAATGTGTTTGCTGATGATTTTTTTTTTATTGTGTGTTCGTGTACCTTCTATAATGTGTTCCAAACCCTTTAGACCAGGTAGACTTATTATTACTGATGTGTATAGAAAATATCCTCATGGTATGAATAGTCAAATCATAGGAAAGAGAAACAGATCACACACTATAAATAAAGTCACTGTGTCCCAATTCAGCTGCTGGACCCTCTGAAGGCCGGATTTATAGGCCAGATACTGTACATCAAAAGGCCTGTCCCATTTCAAGGGTCCCATAAATGAAACATGGCTGTAAAACCAAACCTTCTTTTGCCTTAATTTAAGAAATCCAACTTGTATATCATCAAACCATAATATCACACAACCGCTTAGTTTTAGCCTAGTTGAGGAATACTCAGTAAGTCATAAAAGCTCTGAAATGTCATGCGACTGTGGCATGTTTCCCAGATATTTTCCTGCTTATAGTGACCTTTTGGGGTAAAAAACAACACATGTAACAGATTGTGAAAAAATCCAGACGCTAATAATACTTGAGGTGTGAGTCCTGGAGTGGAGGTGTTACAGATAAGTCAGATTTATAGAGAAATCTGCAGACCAAGGTTCTAATAGTTTTGGATTTTTCATTATAGTTTAGTTTTGACTTTTTTTTTCCCCCTCTAATTCAGTTAGTTTTAACCCTTTCATGCATGAATTATGAGAACCTTAGTCAATATTTTTTTCTCAAGTGTTTTTGTTCCTCTTTAGGCATGAAAAAAAGCAATGCAATTGAATTTTTTTTCTTTTATGAACCTATTTTTCATGGAGTTACAAAAATGTCCACTCAGCTGGACACCACGTGTTTAATTTTTGAGGCAAAGAAACATGTATTTAAAACTCATCATCAGAAAGTTATATACTGTGTGAAAACTATGAAACAAAAACATTTTTAATGCCGTTAATCTGATGTTTTCTCACATTTTATCATACTCTAATACTAGTTTTCATGGAGATAATATCCTCCTGAGACCCAGGAAATGGCCAGTTTTAGCTCTTTTACATTAAAAATTTGTCTTGATTGGAAACTGCATAATGCAACAGTTTTTTAGATACATTTTAAAAATTATTTTTATTTATTGATTGATTTTTTTTTTTAATGGAATGTCCTTTGTAATGGACAGTATTTTTTAAGTTAAACTGTCAAACTTTTGTCCCCTACAGAGGACAAAAATTCATTACTGGGTCTCAGGAGGATATGCCAAAAAAGACAAAAAAAAAAAAAATTAACTTTTTGTTTTAGAAAACTGTTAATTACAATCTAATAACAATTAGCAATTAATTCACACTCAAACATGTTACTGCAGATCAGGTTTATCAAGAACAGCAAAGTTACAGTTCAGTTTCTATGCTCCGTATATCTGGAACAAACTACCAGAAAATATCAGGTCTGCTGAGAGTCTGAGTTCTTTTAAGTCAAGGTCAAAGACTCACCTGTTCACTGCTGCCTTTGACTAAAAGGCTTTTGACTTTAAATTTTATATTCTCTTTGAAACTCTGCACTGCAACTCTTACTTTAATGTGTGTTTTTATTTTTATTTTATGTTTTTTGATTTTATGTGTTCTTTTCTTACTTGCTGTTTTTAATCACCTTTTACATGTTTCTTTTGTTTTAAATGTGTTTCTTTTTGTTTCTTTTATTTAAATGTCCTGTGTGAAGCACCTTGAATTGCCTTGTTGCCGAAATGTGCTGTAAAAATAAACTTGCCTTGCCTTGCCTTACAGTAATTGTATGAATTAGTGTTTGGGATGATGCATAAGTCCACTGTGTTGGCTGATATGGAACTAAAACTGCAAAACCCATGAATATGTAAGAGAACAGCTGTAGAAGAACTGTCCACTGTCCTGACCACTATGCATGAAAGGGTTAATATTTACGATTGTTGGCTCCGACCCATTTCAGAGCCGAATACTGGAACAAATTCACTCTTTACACACCTCAGACCACAGGAGAATCTGATAGGACAATCTTATAAAACATAAGATAATCTGGGGTTTGCCGTTCTTGGTCGGGACGGGGGAAAATCGGGACAAAACCAGCCCGATTATCTTTAACAGTGTACCCCGCCTTAGATGGATCCAGCCCCTGAATTGGGAGGCAGTGACAATTTGTTGTAGAGACCGTAATGAGACGTAAATGAGTTTTTCACACTGCATATCAAAACACTGTCTGGTGCCACGAAGAAACCCTGAAGAGCAAAAACAACAGCGGAAATCCAACTTTACACACCATTTACAATACTCATGATAACATCTCCTTAAAATACATAAAAGTCCGGAAACGAAGGCAGACGAACAAAAATAAATACAGGTGTTATGATAAGGCCGATTTACTGAGTGAGCAGTCAGTGTAAAGAGGGAGTTATTGTGCTCCTTTAAATACTCCGTTTACCTATGAGGCTTAGAAAGAACATAAAACTAAGAATCTTTATGACATTTGACCAAAGTACTTTTTTTTTTTCCCTTTCAAGACTGTTTTGGTATTCGATCCTCACTCCCATAGCGTTTCAGTTTTAGCTGCAGAACAGTGTTTGCTACATACAATTCCACAGTCACCTCTGAAGAGAGAAAAAAAAAAAAAAGAGAACGGCAATCAAGTCTGGTCTCCTTTGCCAGTTACAGTGCACTTGCACCTTTTCCCCTGCAAGCTTTTGTAGCATTGATGCATTGGTCTGGTAACATTTGTGGAATGCTAATACCTTAGTTTTAACCACACTGCAGGATTAAAACCTACTGCCTGTCGCTCAGGGTTTCTCAGCTGGTGCACTGGGTAAGATGTCGGGTAACATGATTTCCCCACAGAACAACAAGGGAAAGTGGATGAATTAGCATTCAAAAAGGTAAAAGCCCCTTGTGATGCTTTGCTGGCTGAGAGCGCCTGCAGGTTTTCTCCTCTAGAAGATTGGCTTTATTTTTCCATAGAGATCCATTACGGAGCCTTTTGGCGACTCTTCACTGCTGTCATTGCACTTCAACACGCGGCCATAGAGTAGTCTACAAGCACTTCTACTAGGAATACCTTACAGCTGATGGTAAGAATAGACTTACATAACAGACTTTTTAACTGTAAAAACATAGAGAGGACACTTTCACTTTTCACATTTACCCCAGCAGAAAGTGTGTATATACAGCAAACTCACACTAGGGTCATCCCATATGAAATCAACAGATTTTAAGAACATTTCCCACCTGACCCTCTCAGATTTTTCTAAATTTTTACATACTTATAGAACATTATATATGATGGGAAAATCCAAAATTTCAAGGCTTAATTTTAAATAGTTCCAAAGTTATGACCATTTGAAGTAGGTAGGGGCTACCCTAAAATTGCGACCAAAATTGCGACTTGAAATTTTTGGCTATTTTCAGGCTTCTGTAACTTCTGAACAACAAGAGCTAGAGGTCTGAAATTTCAGAATCATTTCACAGGAATCTATAGTCCTAAGAAATGTGAAAATATTTACTTAAAATTTATAATCGCATGTTACAGAGAATGACAAAGTTGAGATTTTATCCATCGCGAACTTCTAAAATGCTACATTTGGCCACTCATTACACAAAAACTAATCATCATATTCATTAGAAATTTTATGTGCTATATCTTGGCTACTTAGGGAATGGATCTGTGTAAAATGAAGGCCTTATGTTATGTATGATATATGAACAGCTGAAAATCAAAAATATCTGTCTGACCTTCGGATTCAAAGGTCAGTATCAGCATGCGGGATAGGTAGGATCACAAAATAAAAGACACCATGTGAAAGTACAGGAATTGACCTAAATTTTGACACCAAGCATAACTTGCTTCTATAAATCCTTCTATGTTAAATGTTCAAATTAAATATGGACGTTATCCCATATTTTAGCCATTTATGGCTAAAATATACGATTTATAGAAGCAAGTTGTGCTTGGTGTCAAAATTCTTCAAATGGTCATAACTTTGGAACTATTTACAATTAAACCTTGAAATTTTGGATTTTTCCATCATATATAATGTACTAGAAGTATGGAAAAATTTAGAAAAATCTGAGAGAGTCAGGTGGGGATCACTTGATGAAATTATATGGAATGACCCACTAGGAAAACTTCAAATCAGCAGATCATTTAAGATCTGCAAAGTGTGGAGGAGCATTGCAGATCAGGCGAGTTAATAGCAGAGTGACACAGCACAAGCTCCAAGACGGACTATATGACCCTGACTCCCCCCTCTAATAAAATTCACATTTCTGTTGAATTGCACATTGCAGCGGTGCATTTACTGTGGTTTCATTGCACTAATCTGTCTTCCATTATACTTTTATTTCAATAGCTTTGATGTCCTTTTATGCTGTGGCAACTTGTGCCTCAGCTGGGGCTCAAGTGGATGATAATTATTTCCCATAAAACCTGAGAGGGGGAGAAAGCAATGCACCAAGATAACATCTGCTTTTTTGGACAGTAAATCATCAGCGCTGCTTGTCTGTATCTCCTCTCTGTGTGGTATTTTCAGTGTGGAGGCACAAAGTTGTCTAACAATGGTTGTTTTAATGGTGTAATTCTGGTAGCAGTGAGACGTGCACAGGCATTAGTCGGTCTCCAACTTTCATTTTATCACCTCTTATTGGGGTAGACGATATAGATACAATTTTAGCATTGCATATTTAGATTTATATTGCAAATCACTTTTTTATAGTGATATAGGAAATTTGCTGAAAATTCAATCGAGAAAAGATTCAAGATTAAAGAAAAGTTATATCTAGTTTAGGTAATAGGTAGGGATGCACCAATTCTGATACGAGTATCAGGTATCGGCTCTGATACTCAGTGTGTGTACGTGTATTCGTACTCGTAAAAGTAATCCGATACAAATGCACCGATACCACTTACGGCTTACATTCACAGTTCAGTGCAGCAGGTACGCGGCGGTGGAATAATGTGCGGGGAGTGTGAAGAGTGTGGAGATTTTTCAAAATAAATGATGGTGATAAAAGTAACGCCGACTGCAAGTAACGTTACAGACACCGACAGATACGGACGCAGCGTTCTGTCCGTCCTCTGCGTACATTCCATTTGTTTTCCAGGTGCTGGCGGATGCGTACCCAGACGGAGAGGGGTCCGGAGCGGTGCGGACCACCGCCAGCGGAAGTGAAAACGAAACTTATCGCTCATTTATCTTTTCTCTACCTGCTGAAGCTAAGCTGTTAAACCAGGGGTGTCAAACGCATTTTTAGTTCAGGGGCCATATTCAGCTAAATTTGATCTGGACTGGGCCGAACCAGAAAAATAATAACATAATAACCTATAAATAATGACAACTCCAAATTTTTGTCTTTTAGTGTAAAAAAAAAACAAAACTAAATTATGAAAATACTTACTTTTATAAACTATCCAAAGAAAAGAAGACAAAAAAAACCTGAAAAAAATTAAATTTAAATTAAAAAATGTAAGAAAACTTATTGCAATTTTATCAATATTCTGCCTCAACTTATCATTTCTCCATGTGCATTATGGATCAGATCTACAGACACTAAACACTTAGTAACAGGCAGAAAAAAGTTCAAATTGTGCTGAATTTTCTTTCGTCATTTCAGGTTGTTCATATTTGTTCAGGTTATTCACATTTTAGTGTTACAGGATAGTTTGTAAATGTAAATATTTTCATCATTTAATGTTATTTTTTGCACTAAAACAAAGGGAAAAAAATTAAGCTGTTAATTCTAGATTTTTTTTGGCTTAATTCAATATTTTTTTTACTTAACTGAAGATTTTTTTTGGCTTAATTCAAGATTTTTGTTTGGCTTAATTGAAGATTTTTTTTTACTTGATTGAAGATTTTTTTTTTTTTTGCTTAATTGAAGAGGTTTTTTTTGGCTTAATTCAAGATTTTTTCCTTAATTCAAGATAAATTTTTTTTACTTAATTCAATTCAAGACTGTGGAATTATTGCACTCGGCAAAAACATCCCAGGGGCCGAACTGGACCATTTGGCGGGCTGCATTTGGCCCCCGGGCCGCATGTTTGACACCCCTGTTTTAAACCTTACTAGCGAAAATGCTGCAACATTAGTATCACATTAGTGTTACCTCTGTCGTCTCCATGTTTGTTATTACTGACTTTCTTCTTCTTCTTCTCAAAATACTTTACTCTTCGTCATTGTATTTGTCCAGTATGGTTAATTCAGAGCGGCGCCCCCTGGTGGATTAATTGAGAAATGCTCATTCCAACACATTAAATGTCAGTAGCAGCACTTTGTTCCAGTCAGACTAATGACAACGACAATAAAGCACATTTACAAAAGCAACTAACAACTGGAATGGGATTATTAAGTACTCGTATCGGTACTCGGTATCGGCAAGTAATCAAATGTAAGTACTTGTACTCAGTCTGGAAAAAAGT
The DNA here is from genome assembly GCF_902148855.1 of Sphaeramia orbicularis. Taxonomy (NCBI): domain Eukaryota; kingdom Metazoa; phylum Chordata; class Actinopteri; order Kurtiformes; family Apogonidae; genus Sphaeramia; species Sphaeramia orbicularis. The sequence continues at coordinate 16,374,454 of NC_043977.1, forward strand.
GGTATCGGTGCATCCCTAATATCTAGTTTAGGTAATAGGGGCATTGCAGTATTTTACAGTGAAAACAGTTTATCATAGCTTTCACGGAGAACAATTTAAAGATTGGAAGGATAAAAAATAATAAATACTAACTAATAACCCCTGATCTTACATTGGTATCTTGCCTGTGTAAAATATGTGTGGTTTGAGAGAAGTAGGAATATAAGACAGTGGGTACCTTTAATAAAAATAGGCTATAGTATTTGTTTCATAAATGTCCAGTATTTCAGATGTTTGGCCTATACTAAAATATTAAAGTCAGGAAATACCTCTACTTTACAAAAAAACAAAACAAAACATCTGTCAAACAAATTACTTCACTCTATGTATTGCAGTTGCTTTAACAGGGATGACTAAAGTAATACAATGTAGGTGATAATGTAGCGTGTATCATCATATCGCCCAACTCCATATACTACTAAGGTGGTATTCATTATTTTACACGTGGACATACTCCACTTTTGGTCAAATGCTTCGTAAAACACATGACTTGAGGTTCAGTATTGTCTCACTGTAAATTAATGTTGTGCTATGATGAGAAAAAAACGAATTGCTGCTTAGAGCGAGAATAACAGCGAAGTCATTTGGCTGTGCCAGAGCATTAAGTGCTATTAAATTATCAGCTCCTGCCTAAATAGGCTTTACAGTCATTCAAGGACAGATGCTTGTGGTCTCCATCAGAAGCAGAGTTTACCGTGGCATCTGGCAGTAGTGTACAGAAAGCGAACTTTCAGTGGATTCAGTGATAGCATTGCACCATTAGTGTGAGACACCCATACAAAGGAAAAGTGTCCTGTTTTATTGTAATGAACCAACCCCTAACCTTAGAAACACAGCACAGCTCTGTACTCACGCCAAGTTAATAAGTGGAAAATGCATCTTTTTTTTTTTTTTTTTTTTTTTTTTAATCCTGCTTTTATGATGTACTTCAACATCTTTCCAGAAACGGCTTGGTCCACAGAGCCTTTATACAGGATTGTGTTTGTCTGGTAATGACATGTAATTGGCTTATTTACAGCTCTGTAGGGTTTGCCTCTTTACCATTTCCACAGTGCTTTTTCTTGGCTGGGTGTCTGTGCTGTTTATCCTGCTCTTCATTAGGTCCAGTGTAAGACAATGTGACAAAGTAAAAAAAAAAAAAAAAAAAAAGAATAAAGAAAAAAACACAAAGAGATCCCTGATGCTTAAACAAACAAAACAAATTAAAAGGGCACTCTGAGAATGCATATCTCTGCCAAGGCCCTGCAGTCCTGTATTTCAATCAACACCCTATCTGGAAATGTTCAGAGAAGTGAAACAAAAATCAGGCTCTGCTCCTCTTTATGAATCTGCTCCAAAATATAATGGGCTTGTCCTTGGCCGTGTCCTACCCTTCCAACAAGTAGTTTTTGTGTAATCCTGCTGACAGAAACAAACCAGCATACAGGCTTGATTGCATGGCCAAGGTAAAAAAAAAACCCAAAACAAAACCCTTCTGGTCCATGTGACATTTTCCTCGCGTTCTGTTCATACGTTTCATTCCGTGCCTGCTTTATATGCCAGTCATCATGCTTATGGACTTAAGAGTTGTCGCCGGTTCTTGTGATGGCATGGGTAACAGAAGGTGTAGGAATGTAGGAGTCGAAGGCTTGTCTTCTGAGAAATCAACCTTTTCAATCCCAAACTAGCCATGCCAATATTATACTGAAAGCTTTCCACCAGGACCTGAACGGCGCGGGGACATCACAGCTTTCCATAAAAGTGTGGTGACATTTACTTTCCCGTTGACCCTTTCTCAGCGCTGCACCACTGACTGCCATCATCCACACTCTCTGTCTTCCAGCGCAAGGTCAATTGGGTTTCTCCTTCAGAATATATTTCACAGCGCAGCAGCCTTATCTATCTGTGTGTGTATTTACTTGCAAATTAATGGATGGTTGTTATTGTGTCAGGGCTGCAGGCATGTTAACACGTCTCAAGCATGATATGTGCTCTCTGTGATAAATGTTTGAAGACCATTACTGGCACAAAAACATGAACAAGTCAAAGGAGCATGTGCGTATAAGCATGCAAACCACATCTGGCCTTTTAAGCCTGACTGCAGGGTTTGCTGATAAGTCACGATGCAAGTCCAGACGCATGTGTCATGTGAAAATGTGTTAAAAAGACAAGGTGAAGCACAATTCATGGGCGTAAAATGAATAGCGATCTCAGCTTTTGTATGGTCATGGTAATAATCTTCTTTGGCCTCACCTCGGTTAATTTCTACTTTTCCTTCTTTTAGAACTCAAATCTTTTTTGATTGTGTCGTTTTCGTGTCTTACTGGTGGTAAAGAGAGCAGGAAAGTTTGTTCCGGGGATAGAACCTCTCACAGATGTGTCTACGTATCATAGGAGTCAAGGATGGAACTAAGAAAGAGTTAAAGTCTGAGTGTAAAGTGAGGCTGTAAGTAATGGTTATTGTAATCTTGTCAACAAAAGGCAGACCCTTAGAATTAGAATAAACATCTTGCAATCAGACATGACAAAGAGAAGTGTTCAGCGGGGTGTGGGGGGGTGGGGGCAGGGAAAACCCAAGTATAGAAATACTGCATGGAAATGAGCGGACAGTTCAGGATCCATTCATCTCCACCCATGCCCCTTGATTCATCCCTCCATTGTACTACAGGTGGGTCACTACACCACAGTGTTCCTCTGTCTGTATGGAGGTGGTGGCAATACATTGCCGGCTTTCATGGCAGCCTCGGACAGGTATTCCTGGTTTTCAGCCACAGCAGGGCGAATGCGTCCGTTCTGTCGGTAGAAGAATCGTGTGCTGCAGTCCTGCAGGTACTCAGGGTTGTGCATTGAGGTCTTCGGGGGGAGACTGTGCTGCCAGTATTCAGGATTGTCAAAAGTGGCTTTCTTGCCTTTTTTATCAAACATGATGGTGCTGCTGGTGATGCCTGAGTGCAGAGCATGTCCTGAATGCCCCGGATGCAGGGTGTGTGATGGATACGACGGATGGGAGAGGTGGCCAGGGGCGACCACATATCCAGCAGAGGAGACCGTGTGACTCGACGTTGACGGGTTGACTGTCTGAGATACTGACTGAGCAGCAGAAGACCCAGAGCCGACAAGAGAGACTGCCCCGGCCAATCCGTTCTTGTCCACGGGGTTAAGAAAGGTATTCAGATACAGTGGCTCGTTGACGTACTCGTCATCCCCGACAGCGGACTGGCTCTTGGGAACAGCAGCTCCTGCAACCATGTGCAGAGTGTGGCAACCGGCTCCGTCAATTACTGCGTGGGCATCACCGTTTCTTCGACGTGTGACGAAAGGGTTTTCCTCTACTGGGTTGAGATAGTCTGTGAAATGAAAAAGGAGGAGGTGGTTGATTAGTGAAGAAATATGGATCCACAAACAGCCGACTAAGAAAGATAACAACATCACATATTAACTTTAGAGCTTCATAAGCCTCATGATCAAACTCATCTGTGCAGAATAAACACTGCAATTTCAGTACCAAACTCCATTCTTTTCATTTAGAGCTGTGTCCAGTGGAGGAAACAACAACAGTGCTTGTAGTTTTTGACACTTTTTCTGCTTGACTCTGAAGGTTGCTTCTTCATGGTTCTCATCCTTATCTTGAATTTCCCTCAGACTTCTTGAATTTCCCTCGGGATTAATAAAGTATCTATCTATCTATCTTGTAATCTGTAATGGATTACAGTTTGGAAGTAACCTGTACAATACTGTTCATTATGATTATTCATTGTAAGTTCAAAAATTCCATCCATCCATCCATCTATCCATCCATCCATCCATCCATCCATCCATCCATCCATCCATCCATCGGCCCACCCACTCTATCTATCTATCTATCTATCTATCTATCTATCTATCTATCTATCTATCTATCTATCTATCTATCTATCTATCTATCTATCTATCTATCTATCTATCTGTCTGTCTCTCTGTCTGTCTGTCTGTCTGTCTAATCACTTTCTGGCACTTTGGTCAAACGACCCAAAGTGTTAGTTTTCCTCACCATGGAAAACCGGCCGAGTGACTCACAACTCCCTCTAGTGGTCGCATATATCTGTCTCAGTTCATATCTTTACAATCAAATTCATTGGCATCGTTGGCAACTTAGAGACTCTTTATTCTGAACACTCTGATATGCTTAGGTCACAATTGAATATTTTAAAGTACAAATACTACATGGAGCTTCTTTAAAAAAACACAAAGCCTGCTGTTCAGGAGTCTTTGACCCAATCCCAATTCACCCCTTGGCCCTCCCCCTTACCCCTACCCCTCCGTGTTGTCCCAATTCTCGATTAGACAGAGGGGAAGGGCTAAGGCGGAGGGCTGTATAGTCCTTGAAACTGAGATTTTTCAGGAAGCTACGAACAGAGGGGTTGGAGAAATTTCCCATAATTTTGTTCGAATCATTGGCAAGATGGAGGTAAACACAGCAAAAAAGTGCAGCAGTATGATGAAAGAACACACAAATGTACTTATTTTCTTTGTAAACAACGTAATCATTTGATCAACTCTTTAATGTCATTTCAATGTGTTATAGATCGGATTTCGGCAGTTTATAGTTGGTAGCCGAAAAAGATGACCAAAACCCATGGAACAGAGATGGTTATAGCTGCTGACGACATGGTGAATACTTTCGAAAACAAAGTTGTCACATCTGTTAATAGCGGCATCGATGACTGCTGATGATGTAACAGGTTGCGAAGGCTTATCCCATTTCATAGGAGAATGTTTCAACCCCTACCCCTTGCAGCTCCATTTCAAGGGGTAGTGTCAAGTGCAAGAGCCAAGGGGTAAGGGGGAGGACCAAGGGGTGAATTAGGATTGGCCCTTTGCCTTTGAATATTATACAAGAAGGCACAATAGAACTATTGTCCTTCTGAAAATAACCACTACTTTTCCGTGCACATACAATCGTTTTAAAATACTCGTATAACCTGAGTTTTTCTTGTCTCTCAGTGCAGTCAGGTATCCTTCCTGGTCCTTATCCGCCTTTGCTCCTCGTTCCCCCAAAAGACCAGTGGGATCAGCACTGTAACGCTGAGAACTACTGTCCTCTCCGCCACCTTTGGTAATCGAAAAAAAAGAAAGAAAAGAAGACTTGTAAGAAATAAAGTGGAGATTTCTGTGTCCTTATAAATGGGCAGTATTTCGATGTGACTTCTGCAGACAAATATTCAATCTCAGACCTGTTGAACACATGTTAGTATAACAATATGATTCTTGCATGTGGGTAAACCTACATTTTAACTGGGTTTAAATAGATGACAAAGGATCACTGTTTGAGTGTGAATAATGCCACAGATCTGTATGATGCATTAATACAGTACCTTGAACACATTAATGTGCCTCTGACTGTGTTATCCACTCACATATAAAAGCAGTTACATGCCTATTTATTTATAAAGCTTAATTTGATTCACTTTTGTTCCTCTTTAAACAAATCAGAAGATGAGATAGAAATGTGCTTCTGTGTGGTAGAAATTTATTCCAACTGACTAGCACCGGAATGGCTTTATATTGCACGTAGAACACCTCTTAAAGCTGAAATTGCTTCACAGCTTTGAGTCGCTCAAATTGAAAAGGAATGCATTGCAGTTCATCCTCAGCTGCTGAATTGCTAATGGCATTAGGTGTGTTTAGACTCTTGGTAAGTTTAATTTGTTTATTCCTACTACTTTTTCATCCCAAAACATTTTTTTTTTTCATACTTACCCCATTTTTAGTCAGACAGTTGAAGAAAATGGTTCTGTGTATGTGATAACTCCAGGCTATCAAATGAATGAATGCAATTTACTATTTAAATAAAACTGAAAAATATGCTTGGCATATATGAGTATGAATCATTTCACAAAATATATATTAAAGTTTCTGTCTGTAATGTGTGGGTAAAAGTTTCACTTCATGTTTCTAATACTGAAGGAATCCACTTAATAAAATCCAAAAGATTGAAATCTTTTGAATCTTTATGGCATATTTTGCTTCATGCGAATGAAGTTATTGCAGTAAACATCAGTGCTCTTGTGGGTGTCAATAGGACACCTGCAAGACCACTGATGTTCACTGCAATAGTCTCATCATACCCTATAACTAGGGGTGTGTATTGGCAAGAATCTGGTGATATGATACAAAGCACAATACTAGGATCACGATACAATATATCACGATACATCATGATACTATTAAAAAGGCAATTTTTTGTTTTCTTTTTTTAAATGATTATTTCCTTGAAGAATTGAGTTACCAGAAATAGGCACAAATACTAAACACATTCTGATTTGATCAGAACAGGATCTGATGCTGTATCACAAAATGTTCCTGTGTTAAAATGTAAATTATGTTTTACAGATATTACAGTTTAAGATCCTGTTCAAATGTTCATATTCTATTAGTTTATAACTAACATCATAACATTATTTTTGTGGAATCTCAACAAAGTAACTAACATTATTTCATAAAAGAGTGTTAAATAATAATAGATAAAATATAAACAAAAAAAGAAAAACAACAAAAACAAAAATGAACCTCCATAATATCTGCATTTGAATAAATACCTAAAAATATCAATACAGTACTTTTTTAATATCGATACAGTATTGTGAAATGAAATATCACAATATATTACAGAACTGATATTTTCTTACACCCCTACCTATAACGTGTGCAATTTCTGTCAAATGTTTACAGTCTTCCATATTATTTTATCTTTTCACATTATTTATCCCACAATATTTATTTTCTCATGTCATTTGCACTATTTCCAATGTCATTTGCATTACTCTCACGCTATTTGCATTACTTAATACTAAATATTTTTTTACAAACATTCCTAGTTGCAATACTTTTATTTATTTTTTTTCTAATGTAAGTAAGTGTGCCTTCTTACTGTTATTTGTTGTGCCTTGTAATTTCTTGCATTAAACTGGAGAGCTCTACCTCAATTTTGTTGAACTTGTACAATGACAATAAAGAGATTCTGATTCTGAAGTGAGAAAATGGTATCTAAGTACAAAACACTTGACACACTGACTATCTTACAATATGTTCATCATAGTCACTATCATTAATTTGCCAGAAGATGTACAGAATTTCCACAGAGTTACTTTTGGGGGGAAAAAAAGTACTTCATCTGCAAAACATCGCCTCTGGAAGTTTTACCTTTACAGTGTCAACACCTAATTTCTCCACCCAAACTGCTCTGATACCTCAGTTCCAGACCTCTTAAGTATCTTCTTATAGTGAGGAGACATTCCTCCACTCAGTCTTCTTTACCTTGTCCTGCGCCGAGAGCTGAGCCGGGTGTCAGGGTGCTGGCCCTTGGGGAGGCCTGCTTCCTTAGGGTGCCATTGCAGCGGGGGTCCTCCTGACTTCCACGGCTAAACCCACCAGCCATCGGCCCTCCTGAGGCCAGGTCCTGAGGGGGCATGCAGCTGGCAGTCACAGGGGGAACAGACACTACTCTGGGGAGAGTGGCGAGCATGTCCTCCATGCTGAAACTGGGGTCCTGGTAACCAAACTGGTTCTGAAGAGAGAAAAGGTATAGAAGGAACAGAACAGGAGTGTCAAACTTTATGTCCATGAAAGTCGGTATTTACCAGACTTGAGGAATATAGTATATGACAGTAAAATATACAGAAACCATAGAAGTCTGCTATGATCAGTGTTGGGGAAGCTACTTTTAAAGGTAACTTCTGCTTCTACTCATTACTGCTTTAATAAGCAATCCATTACTTTACTTATTTATCCTCTATTGAAAGTAACTTTTTACGTTACTTGTTACTTTTATGTTGCTGGACTTTGGGCAGAACCACATATCTGTTCCTAAATATGTAGGGCTACATAAAGTTCTACGATGGAGGACATAACAGGTATTTCTTTTGTGCTCTTTGTTATAAAAAAATGCCACAAACAGAGCACTTGACAGGAAAACACTGGACTACTATAGGCTTCAACACCACCACTAAACCCTATCAAACAATATGAAATATGAAATGACATAGCCTCTATATATCTTATAGGCATATAGGTGAACACAGAATACATAAGGGCTACTTTTTTGTCCAACTCTTGTTTAGTTATGTGGTGAAACGAAGTGAAATGAGAGCTTGTGACTATTGCACAGGTGCAGCTGTTTCACTACCGGATGTTTACATAGAAAAGAATGTGTTTATGCATGCCCGACAGTTTGGAGCATACGCATAATTCTTAGGGGGTAAAAAAATTTTAGGGTAAAAATTGTATGTGACACTTGGCAAATCTGTCCCTAAGAAAAGTAACGTGCAGAATTGAAAAATTAACTAAGCTTCATTAACAAATTTTCAGTAGTAACGCAATACACACAACACTGGCTATGATGATAGATTAGGGATCTAAATGCATTTGTTCTATTTTTAATCAGAAATCTCAACAAATTCTACCTGCACTATAATATATTTGTGTTTTTTATTTGAATGTAATACAGTACAGTTTCAACAGCGCAGCCATTTACTGTTATAACAGGGACTGAAAATGATGAGATTTGTTTTCTTTTTTGAGGAATAAAGTTAGAAAGTAACCACGTTTCTGAAAAATGTCAAGCAAGTTTGAAGTTGAAATGTTTTGAAACACTACAAAAACAAAACTAATGTATTTTCACAATGTGGCTTGAAGTGAATGATCTAAGCTGCATTGTGTGTGACCAACAGATGGTTATGTTACAGCTACTTACACATGGCTCTAATAAAAAGTACAGAAGAAGCATTTAATGGCTAATATAAGGTGTTTTTTTTGGCTGAATACATTTGTTTTACATTCTGAGTGAAGAGACAATAAGAGTTTCTATTAAGTATCAAGTGAATCTGATGCAAACTATTGAGAAACTAGAAAAGCACTCTGCCGGCACCTCCGCCAAGGCAGATCAGTGCCCCCTCCCCCCATCACCACCAAAATTTAATCATTTTTTCCTGAAATTTTCATCCAAATCCGTCCATAACTTTTTGAGTTATCTTGCAGACAAGCAGACAGACAAACAAACCAACGCCGGCAAAAACATAACCTCCTTGGCGGAGGTAATAATAAAAAGAAAATGTGATTTATGTGCATTTCCATAAAATGCGTTGGAGCAGATATTTTCAAATTCTCACACAAATTCTCTTTTTGTTTCATCCTTGGAAAATACATAAAAATATTGTGATCATGATATTACCATTATTATTATTACTGGGATATGCTCAGCATCACTGGGCCCATTCTGAGTATTAAGTGGTTCTAAAAATTAATGCTCAAATGAATGTTTTTGCCACTTTTCAAAGTTTGCCTCAAATTTCCTCAACACTTTATAAAAACAAAGAATCTCTGTGTGTGTTGTCCAGGTTTTGGAAATCACACCCTTAAGGCTGGATTATATTCAAGCAAGTGCTTAATATATAAATAATTTGAAAAAGTTCCACATAAAAGTATTATGAAATTAGAAAAAGGGATTTCTACATGGCATCTAAAAAAAGACAATTCAAGCTATTTGTCCCATTGTTCATCTGTAATATTCAAATATGACAGGCAGGGGAGATACACAGCAGCGGCAAACAATGATATGGCAGCATGACTGCCAAGGACAATTTAATTAAAAGAATTTTAATTAAAAGGCTCCATGCAGTAAAGTCTTTGAGTGGTCATATCAGCTGTGCCCTGCTGTGTGCATTTGTGTCTTTGCTCATAACAAGAAAGTGTTTTTAAGAACCTCACTGGGAGCTTTATTCTGGTTTTGCCTTTTTATTTATCCAAAGAGGTGTGTTTTTCCTTTTACATTCCCTCATGCAGTGTCTAAGAAGCTTGCAAACACAGTAATAAGAGTCCAACTCTGTCGTGTTTTGGAAAACTCCAATGCAGTGGTCTGCACAAGTCCTGCAGGTATTAGCTAAAGCTAAAAGGTCACGCTATTCTCTTATTCCCCTGTCACTCTTTCTTTAACCACCATCTCTCAGCCTTCATTTGCATTTCATCCTTTGCTTCTTGTCCTAATGTTTAACTCTGCTTGTAAAATCTGAAGTTGCTGCAATTTTTAACGCTATTGATTAGCAATATAAACATTACTTCATATATTTAAGTATATTTTGGCATTTAGCTTCATTTAGATTCCTATGAAGACAACATGATGTAAAATACTACCTCCCCCTACTTTTGGGGTTATGAGGGGGCACTGGGAGCCCAGGCCTGTGTAAAAAGTTCACTGTGCCATCTAAATTGACCAAAAAAAAAAAGCAAAACTGAAATACTTTTACTATACTGCTTTAACCCTTTAATGCCACACGTATACATGAGTTCTGAAGCCCTCTACATGATCAGTGTGATTTTTTTTTTCTTGAAAAACCCGATGTATACAATTAGATACATGCAATACACAGATAATCCACTAGGGGGAGGAATTCATTCTCCAGATACCTTTGCAGTGACACTACAAGACTGTCATTCATGAAGAAGGAGGCAGAACTTTGCCAATTTTGAAAAGGAATTACCAATTTGTTAGACATGTTTATGCTATATTGTTTGTTTATTTTTTGGTTTAAAAATAATATTTAAGCATTGAGACCTGATGTATCAAATATGATACAAAATTGAAAATCATACATGGAAATTGATATTTGAAAAATTTTTCAACTCCACTTCTTTAAATTCCAGTTTAAAGAAGTGGAATTTTCTTCAGTTATTTAATGGTTCAGGCTTTACAGGGTTAAGTAAAATTAATTCATACTGGAAAAAGTAGAACACTATATTAATACAAGGACTCATATGTTCCTGCAGAAATGGAGGAAGCCACTGGAACTTTTGGGAGTGCAGTGTAATTTGGACTTAAATACATACTATGATGGATATCTTTCACTTTTTGTTTTGATTTCTCTGCTTGTCTTCCTTTTCACTTTGTATAGAAAAAACATTCTTGATTCATATACTCATGCGTTTTATTTTACTATACGATACGAGCTATTGTGCAAACATTATGCACTACCTCAGTGTGCTAGTTAGGGTATGTTGTCAGTGAAAAATGACAAATTATTCATCCAGACATGTCACGGTTTGTAGTAATTTAAACACTTGTTTCAACACTATGTAGACTTTTTTTTAAGCTCTTCATATATTCACAGTATCAGTGAACTATGTGACCTAAACTCTGTTTACTTTTGCTGTGCTTTGATACAAAATGCATTCAGTCACTCCTTCTTCAAAAATTCATGGATTCCCCTCCCAGTCAGTGTTCACCAAAACAAAATTCTGTACAACCACAGCATGTTCTAGAGACATTTAGATACTTTGCTCGGAATGGTTCACTTTCAGTTCAAAACAAACAAAAAATGCTTGAAATGCTCGTGCAGCCTTGTTACCATCTATAAAAAAAGAGATTATATCCATACTGAAAGGTGCACATTTACAGAGCACATACAGATGTAGTTATGGGTGTTTTTCCACTGGTACTAAGTCATGACTGAGTGAAAAAAACAACACAAGAACACAACTGCTGTTACCGTCATTTACCACATGCATCTACAATATTACATATACATACCAGGGTTGTATGAAATTCAGAATTTCAGACTTTAATTCAATTCAATGAGTAACTCCACCCCACAGGATTTTGAACTGAATTTGAATTGGAATTACAGGAAGTGGAATTAAATTCATTGCAATTCAGAGAAATTCATACTTATCACATATCAGTGAGAATGTAATACTTTTACTATACATTTTTCTTCCAAATGAAAGTACAGACACTAACATTAAGCATACATTCCCTTAATGTTGAATTATTAGCAATATCTTCATTTCAAAGTAATGAAATGAAACAATGACTTCCCAGGTATTCTGGGAAATGAAGCATTGTCCTATCATTTTCCACAATTTGAAAGTTATTACAATTTTCATGATCTGTTTTATAGAGTATGTTTTTAATATTAATTTGTGGTTAAAAAAAAGGCCTATTTATTATAATAAAGTATTGTGTACATAAAGTCCATACAATAATATCTGTATGAAATTCATGTTGTAATCATATGTAAAATATACAGTAAAGCTTCATTATTAAATACACCTTAATTATGTATCATGAGTTTCTTTCAATTTGATTGAATTCCAATTCTACTTCCTGTAATTTAAATTTGAATTACAATTCCGCATCCTAACTGCAATCTCAATTCAAATTAAAATTCAAGAACTGAATTGGAATTTAGGGGTCATTCTCATTTCAGTTCTGTTTTGTACAACCATTACAGACTGACCAAAATATTCAACAATTATTTATCTGCTTGTCTCTTTTAGCAGGTTGAAAGAGACATGAAATAACATGCAACAAATGCTCCACACAGGAATCAAACCAAACACATGCATCCACGTTATATGCAGGTTACTATATACCCTCAAGGCTAATATATTTACAAGGTCAGAACAAATGAGAATGTTGAGTGAATGTCAAATTCCTCCATGCAACAGTCAGATGGATCAACATTAGGCACTACAGTACAGTGTTAGACTGATGGGGTTTGAGCTTCTTTACTGAGCTGGAAATCTGCATGCTGTTTGTTCTGCTATGAATATATTACACAAAACTTATCAGAGACCTGTCATGAAGCATGAGCAGAATGTCAAACCTACTGTATTTGTTTGGCATTACCCTATGTAGTGTACTATAAGTGTTTTTTCCCTATTTAATTTGCAGTTCAATAGGAAACTGTGACAACCTAGAGGAAATACACACTTTGTATTCCACAGTGTTTCAGGTGTATTATGTTGAGCGAGACTGACACAGGCATCTTATGGTATAGTCAAAGCAGCAGGAGCCATTTATAGCTGAAGTATGACTTGTTCTGATGAGCAAAGTCCATGTGGCAACAGAGATTAACTGAGTTGTTCAGTTGTGTGTTTGTAGAGCGCACAGTATGAGTGAAGTTGGACGAAGGTATTCAGACAAGTGTGAGTGTTTCTGCAAAAGTGTCAAATTAAAGACCTTCCTATTTCCAATCCAGCCACTACAACAGTTCATCTTCTGGTTGAACAGATTTATTACCTCCGCCAAGGAGGTTATGTTTTTGCCAGGGTTTGTTTGTTTGTTTGTTTGTTTGTCTGTCCGTTAGTGTGCAACATAACTCAAAAAGTTACGGACAGATTTGGATGAAATTTTCAGGGTTTGTTGGAAATGGGATAAGGAAGAAATTATTAAATTTGGTGGTGATTGGGGGTGGGGGGGCCCACGGGGGGGGCACTGATCAGCCTTGGCGGAGGTCTGCGCTCTCCGAGTGCTTCTAGTTTTAGCTGTGATGAGAGACATTAGTGACATGTTTGGTGAATTTGGTTATTTTTACTTTGGGTTTAATATTAAACAGAAAAGAGGTATAAAAAATTAAATGTGTGATTGATCCATTACTTGGATAAAATGATGAATTACTTAATGTTAGATCTTATCAGGTGGTGTTGTCTTTTCCTAGTCTATTAAGAAGATGTTACAGGTCATCACTTAAGTCGTCTGATTGTTATGGAACCAACACTTATCCCAAAATAGTTATTGTCTCCGCCAAGGAACAACGGAGGTTATGTTTTAACCTATGTCTGTGAGCAAGATAACTCAAAAAGTTATTGACGGATTTTGATGAAATATTCCGGAAACGTTGATACTGGCACAAGGAACAAATGACTACATTTTGGTGGTGATCGGGGGGGGGGGGGGGTGTTGATCTGCCTTGGTGGAGATCTGTGCTTTCCGGTGGTTTCTAGTTTGTTTTTTGGCTGTTAGCAAGATAATTGAAAAACTTATGGACAGATTTTTGATGAACTTTTCAGGAAAGTGTTAATACTGGCACAACGAACAATGATTAATTTTGGTGGTGATCGGGGAGGAGGGGGCATGGGGGGTGTTGTTTGTTTGTCTGTCTGTTAGCAAGATAACTGAAAAAGTTATGGACGGGTTTTGATTAAATTTTCAGGAAATGTTGATACTGGCACAAGGAACAAATGATTAAATTTTGATGGTGCTCGTGGGGGGGTGGGGGGGGGGGGGGGGGGGTGGGGGGGGGGGGGGGGGGGGGGGGGGGGGGGGGGGGGGGGGGGGGGGGGGGGGGGGGGGGGGGGGGGGGGGGGGGGGGGGGGGGGTGGCTGATCTGCCTTGGCGGAGGTCTGTGCTCTCCAAGTGCTTTTCTAGTTAACTCCCGCCAGGATGGTAAAACAAAAAAAAATTGTGATCACCTTTGCTTTGTGTGTTTGTTTGTTGTTTGCCGTGTTTTGTTGTTTAGCACTTATGGGAAAACTATTACAACCATCTTTACCAAATTGTACCCACAGATAGGCCTAGGCCCTGGGACAAACCCATTAAATTTTGGGCCAAGTAGGCCAAAGTTCAAGGTCACAGCAAGGTCACAGCAAGGTCACAAAATCTCAGATTTTCCTGTCTCTCATCATTGAGCAATTTTTGAAAATTCATAAAAAAATTCAAAATGACTCCTATTAGCCTCCAATTTGATCCACCTGTAGCTTATAACAATATCTTGTATCTGGCAGAAAATTGTCCACATCCACTGTGGAATGTGGATTCTGTGGACATTTCAATGTAACACTGAAAATCCCAAAAACGACACATTTTTCATTATAACTCAACAAATATTGATTGGAATTTAATATAATTTGACATACACATGACTGGTACCAAGCTTCAACTTTTTCTGCTGTATGGAACAACCTTGAAACTGTTTAATTGAAAAAGAAATAGTCGATCTACACATGCACACTGTTTGGGGTGCTTGGCGGAGGTTTGCGTTCTCTGAACACTTGTTTATTCTGTGAACTGAGCCACTTCTCTTATAGGACTCCATTCACATAGAACTGACTCAAAGACCCCAAGGCTGGGATGTATTTTTACCTAAACACTGAAATGTTGTGTCTTTAGTCTAAATTTCTTTGCAGACACATTTTCTGACAGTTTCAGTATCAGTTGACTGTTTCAAATAATCCATGAAAGTAAGTTACAGGACACCAACTGCTGTCGCTTTGTGTTTCTTGTCAAATTTTCAGCTTATAACAATTGAAAGAAATTAGTTACAGAGAGATTTATTGACCTAATTGTCTGATTTAACTACCTGCAAATGCAATCCACACTAATGAGAAAAAATAAATAACTGTATAAATATTATTCCAAAAAATATGCAGACACCAAGCTGAGATGGAAAAAAAAGTTGCATGTCTCATTGGCATTCAGAAGACGCTTTATCCTGACACAAACACAGAGGGATATTGGAATACAAAATGGCTGAGTTGCCTGGCTGTGTGTCTGGTTTCGTGATAGATTTAAATCCAGAGATAGAAGATGAACATTTGAACAGCTAAAGAATTGAGGGAATCTGGCTGAAAACCTCATATTTGGAAGGGAAAAAAAAGGCAATTACCACAGTTTCACAATGGAGGAAGAGCAGACAAAACAGGGATTGCAAGATAAAGATGAGAATGAAACTGAGAACGCTGTATGAGTTCAGTTTGGAGAGCTCGATCTTTTGTGGTTGAACACTAGAGCTCTGCGATACATGCTGAGCAAAATCATTCCGACGTCACTTTAACTGCTTTCTAAATGATGGGAGCGAGTACTGTAACTTTATATTGTCCCCTTTTCCATCACAGTTCGATGCCTGCTGTTAGACTCAAAAAGGAATGACGATAAAAAATAGTAATCAAGAGTCTATGCAAAATTAAAAGATAAGCAGCTACAAAATTACTTATTTTACAAGGAATAAAATGACACAAAATTGATCACTTTCCAAAATAAATTGTATTAAAAAATCACGCGACGGAATGCTTTTAGGACCCAAAACAGAGTTTATGTGAGGTGCTCTTTGGAAAAATGGATTCATAAAGTAGATGACAAACATGAAAAAAAAACTCCAAGGTACTTTCTTTAAGCATTAAAATGCCTTTATTCTCATGGAATGGTCATATATAGACCTTAAAAAACACTCCAACGTGTTTCGGCTTCAAGCCTTCAAACAAAACAGAAGTCTGGAAAACTCTAGGTCCTTCAACATGTCAGAAACAAGTTGAAGTGTTTTTTTTTTTAAGGTCTATATATGACTATGTCATGAGAATAAAGACATTTTAATGCTTAATGAGAATGTCTTGGAGTTTTCTTCCTGTTTGTCATCTACTAAAATTGTATTATTTGGCTTATAATCATAAAATTGGTAAATACCTTTATTTTTGTCTCTGGATTGACTCTGGATTTTTTTTGTACCTTTTTTTTTTTTTTTTTTTAATCAGAAGCACAATTAGGTAGTCTTGGATCCACAAATGGCTATCTTAGCAAATATAATAACATCACATACTAACTTTATACCCTCATTAGCCTCATGATCAAACACCCCCGTGTAGAATAAACGCGGTCATTTCAGCATCAAACTCCATTCCTGTCATTTAAAGCTGTGTGCAGTGATGAACTTTCTTCCACTGTCTTTGCTACTGAAATTAGTTTTTAAATAGATCATCTTCGCCTCAGCTGTAGCATTAGTTTTCCATCATGGGGCAAGGACCTCTGCTTCAAAATGAAGCCAATGCAGAAATCTCTTAAAGTTGTAATAATATCATTGATCACTAGGTGCCACTCCAAAAAAACCTGGATCCTTACGACTTACATTGGTCTTCTCTAAAAAATACTATGTCTGTAATCACCCCCCACCCCCCCTCTCTGGGGCTCATTTGTTTTATATGGTAGCTCTAATAAGTGCTCTGGTCCATCTTGAATTTTTTTCCTCTGTTAAAGAGATCTCAAGGTAAATAAAAGGCCATGTCAGGCTTTGACAGGTCTGTATAGCAGCTCTGTCTGGTCGAGTCTGACTTTGTGAATTTCTTATTTAATAAAAGCGTTTTCCTGACAGACAGCTCCACTGTAGTTGCGGTTAACAGGTTCCACTGACAAGACTGAAAGATGACTTTGTTACACAGTGCTAGATGGAGTTTACACTTTTGCTTAGGATTAGGTCACCCATGACATAATTGTAACTATGCTGACTGAAAATTTTGTGACTGAGTGTGTTTTGTTATTGTATGTGTCCGAATGTGAATGCAGCAACGTGCAGAACTATTGTCCAAGGCTAATTTCCAGTATGGGACAATAAAGTTTATCCTGATCCTAATGACCCCTTGTGTTCCTGAAGCCCCGCCATTTTGTACAAATATCTTTAAAATATCTTTAGCTCCAAAACAGAAAACACAGCGATTGCCAAAATGCAAGCAACTGGCTTAAAATTGCAGCGAATGCCGGGTTTCCACTCCGTAGTACCAGGTTGACTTGACTTGACTCGGCCTTTTTGCGTTTACATTATGTAAAAGAACGTGGAATCTGGTACCTGGTACTAGTTTTTTGGTATCCGCTTGGCTGAGGTTCCAAAACAGGTGAAGAGATACTAAAATGTGACGCATAAACACTGCAGACCACTGATTGGTCAGACAGTTGTTTCTGCGTCATTGTGTCATCAATGTGCGACCCCGCCATTAAAAAAAAAAAAAAACAGATTTGGAAGTTTACAGAAAATATACCAATAGATTAATCCACATGATGGCAGTTTGCAAAACTATACCGTGGTCTATTGAGGAGGTTCAGACATTTCTGTCCTTGATGGCTGATGAAAAAATTCAGTGTGAGCTTGACAGGGCAACAAGCAACGAGCGAGTTCATCAGCAACTCTCTGAGCAGACGTCATGGAAGTTACGCGCCACATCGCTATGACGTCCAGGTACTCTAAAGTTGGTAGTATCCTGTAATGGAAACAGTCTCCAGGAATAACATCTGGTACTACAGTTGAGTCGAGCTGGTTCTACGTAGTGGAAACACGGCATTAGAAACCAATGGGTGAGCTCACAGTTATTCCATCCAGTAATTATACACATCCATGTTTTTAACACCATGGGATCCTGGCAGAGTGACTCAGTACCAGTGGTCAGTGGTCACAGTGGTCCATATACTCACATCCTGATCATAACTCTAAAAACCTTAATGATACTTTTAGGTATTATTAGAGAGGTAGAAAGGCACTACATAGATACTACAGAGCTGAAATAACCATTAACAATGCAGTAGCAAAAATAAACTAGAGCCAAACTTTTGCTGCATGAAATGTTGATTGAAAAACACATTATAGACAGTAAAATTTTCTTTTTTTTTTGACTATCTTTAGTTAGTTAGTTTAGTGTATTTTCAGTCATATATGCATTTCAAAACAACAGAGGAAGAGAGAAATAATACTATCTTGTGTGAAATTTTCCATATTGCAAGTCATACTTTTGGCCAAATTTTGATATCTGCGTAACTTTCCTTTCCTAAAACTGCTGCTTCATTTTAAGCAGATATCGCAATTTGGCCAAAAATATCACTAAGCCAATTATGCTATGAGGCTAACAATATGGGACATTTTACATGCTGATGATATGATTAATGTTTTCTGGATCATCAGTGAAGTTAAATACCTTGTTGGAGTCCATACGTGTGCGAGGTGTGTATGCCAGAGGAGGAATGTTGAAGGAGTGTGGCACCAGGTACTCCTCTGCATCCATCAGGTCCTCCAGCTCCTCCTCATCCAGGAGACTCTGGAAGAACTTGCTGTCGTTGGGGCTGGGCAGCTTCATGCGATCGTCACCCTGAGAAAAGTTGGGTGTTGATGTAGTGTGTGTGAGACTGTTCAGTATTTATTAATAGTAATAATGCAATAACATAACAAATCAGTGGTTAATTGTGTCAAGCTGAAACTTAAATCAAGTTTGAGAAAAACCTTAAATATGAGAACAGGGAGATGAACACACAAGTAAAAAAGAAATGGATGCTGGTGAACATTATTATTACTGTGGAAAGATTTGTGTTATTATGTTGACTTTTGGTATTAATGCTGGCTTATGTTTACTATTTTTACTAACTTAATTAAGCCTAGAGCAGTCATTCTAAGGCGGGCGACACCATATTATCATACAGTACTGTGCTAAAGACTGAGGTCAGTATAAGGTTTGTTGGTTTCGTAGTCTTATAATAACCACCCAAATACATTTTTCATTCTCTGTATTAAGATCCAATCTGGATATATAAGAAGTATGTACAGCAGTAAAAACAAAAATTTCAGGAAAAAAAAAACACGCTTCTATTAACCAAAGCGGTCGTGTTTACTGTGACCTCCCTTTGCACTAAACATGTCTTGAACCCTTTTTTTTTCAGACAATATGAGATTTATTGCATTAATTTTCTGATGTTTACACCAGATTTCATTCAAAACATGTCAGATGTTTCTAATTGTTCGTGCTGCTTCTTGTCATGAAGTCAGAAATCACATTAACCTTCCTCTTGCGTTAGCTTTCTGATCTCTTATGTTAATGGGTCAGTTTTGACCCATGTCTTAAATCAGCTGTAAAATACACTAAAAAAAATTATCTACCATCCAATTTGTTTCTCATCTCTTGGTTACCTTGTTAGGCTTCCTTATCCATGAAAATATTGGTTTTAATATTTTTGGTGTGAGCCTCTGGGCCTTTTTTTTGTCAGTATACCTCTCGATGTGGACTCTGCAAGTCAACAACTCATGAACTGACCTCACATGTGTGGACATGCCCGTCTTTACTTGCTTTGTTTTTGTGCAAGTAAACTGGATAAAAAGGCAAAATGAGAATCCCCTACAGCTCACATGATTGTTAGAGGAGCTGGCTGGTGTGTTGGCTAATAGTGCACTTAGGATTTCGGTTTTGGCTCCAATTATTGCTTTGTAATTTTATTTTTATAACTGGATCGAAACCAACCCTAACAATACAAAGGTCATAATTTCAACCAGAGCATTTCATAATTTAGTGAGAAAAATGTTTTTGTATTATTTTGTTGACATAGAGGTTCCTGGCAAAGTCAAAAAGCCTTGATGCAAAACATAAATTTTATGTGGTTCATTTATAACTTTAAAACAGTGGTTTCCAACTTTTTTTGGCTTGTGACCCCATTTTAACATCACAAATTTCTGGTGACCCCAGACATTCAAAACAGACTTTTTTTTTTTGCTAAAATTAATTTCTTTTTGATCATGTAACAGTTTCCTATACTATGTTCCAAATAAATGTTAATTTTGGACAACATTTAGTTTATATAATGTATATAATTATGGAGGCAGAAAAGCCAGGTGTAGATTACTGCACAAAGTGAGAATTTTATTTTCCTTGGTCAGGATATGTATAGTCAGTCCAGCTTGGATTTACAAGGCTGACAATTAATATTGAACAAACAATAACTCAAACTATGAATTATGAAAGAGCTACAGCATCTGAAACTGACCACAATGAACATTCGAAAGATAAACAGTACCACAGTGCTTCAGTTTCAGCTTCACAGTTTGTCATGTCTTTTATGTATTGTGATTGTCTCTCTCAACTCTCCATATATTTTTATTAGTAAGTTGCTTTTTTTTTTTTTATCAATTCCTAGTAATTTCAGGTGACCTCATTTGAATTCCAGGTGACCCCATGTGAGATCCCGGTCCCAAAATTGAAAGACACAGCTTTAAAACCTAAAATGTGTCGGTACAGACCCTAACACGAGGGGAAGGTTAAATAGTCACTTTAAAATTTACAAATGATTTGTGTATCTTTTATGGCTGTTTACATATTTCCAGTATTTTCTTGCTGTATGTAAAGGAAAGAGAATGAGAAATAAATATGCATGCTCATTTCAGCCCTGCAAAAACAATAAATCCAAAGGCTGCCTTAGACTTTTGCACAGTACTGTATATAATAGCAGCAGAGTAGTGTAGTAATAACAGGAGCTGATTGTGTTACTAAGTGGTAAATAATTGTAATGAATGTTGTTGTAAAGAACATTATTCATCATAAGTCTTGTAAATACTATTAAAGTATAAGACAAATATATGATTAAATAAGGCAGGTTTTCAGGACACCCATTATTTATTTCAACCAATTTAAAGTATCTGGTATGTACTCTAACAACAGAATCATAGATAAATAAGTAACACAATTAATCCAACATCAACCACAATCATCAAAATGTACATACCTGAATAACTAAGTATCTCTGAGGATCACGAGCCATGCGAGTAAACTCTGCAGCCAGTTCCTTGAACTTGGGCCGACTGTCTGCATCAATCATCCAACCTGGAAAACATGTTGAAGTTAGTCCTTGGCCTTTATAATGTTTTAATGTTTTAACTCAGACACTAATACCCACATTTTTCAACTGGGCCAGTCGATACTTGACAAACTTTTGCATCTGATTGTACATTTTAGCCTTTTTTGGTCCTTCTGAACAACCCCAATTGTTTTTTGTTTTTTTTTTAAATATCACTTTACATGTTTGAGTTTCAATTTTGTATCATATTTGATACATCAGGTCTCAATGCTCAAATATTATTATTTTTGAACAAACAAAAACATATTATAACACAAACATGTCTAACAAATTGGTAATTCCTTTTCAAAATTGACAAAATTCTGCCTCCTTCCTCATTAATGACAATCTTGTAGTGTCAGTGGAAAGGCCTCTGGTGAATAAATTCCTCCCCCCTGGTGGATTAACTGTGTATTGCATGTATCTAATTGTATACATCAGGATTTTTAAGACAAAAAATATCACACTGATCATGTAGAGGGCTTCAAAATTCATGTATCAAATATGATACGTTTGGCGTTATAGGGTTAAAATGTAAAAAAAAAAAAAAAAAAAGAAGAAGAAAATGATCCAAATGTTTCCCTTACTTGATTTGGAGCAATTAATATACAATGATACATTTGGCATTATAGGGTTAATTATTTTATTTTATTTACCTTTATTTAACTTGGAAAACCTCATGGACATTAAAAATCTCTTTTCCAAGATTGTCCTGGCCAAGAAGGGCAGCAGTACATTAAATAGTTACAGACACAAACTTTCATACATAAAAACAAAAACAAGTATTCAATACGTAAAAAAGCACAAAATCAAGTTAATAACGACAACAAGCAATCCAACTTTTTTTCATAAGCAAAATCACCATCTATACCTGTCAGGATCAGTTTATTTTCTGAACCTTTGAGAACTTAACACCACCTGAGAAAGGGATCTCAAGTGTATAACATACATGAAGCAATGTATTTCTTCACAGTTCAACATAAAGGGATTGTGCCTGTTTTGCACCATTTGCATATGCATAGTAATGAGATTTTGATAGGAACCCCTTAAGCACTCAACAACATATGTTTGTTTGAAATCATGCTCATGTGGCTTCAGTGAGGCTGTCATTCAATTTAAAATGTTTGTGAAAGTGCGTCAACTCCTTACTTGTATCCCATAATTCAAATACATATTCACATGGTAGATACTGTCCATCTATGTTTATCACTGTTTTTCCATAAATGAGCAACAGTAATAATAATAACAGTACATGTCCTGTTATTCTTGATTAAGATCAGCAGGCTTCTCTGTATTGTACTTACTTATTCCAGTTTGAAGATAAATACTGTTTTATCACTAGAATGGCCATATGGAGTAATGTGCTCTTCTGCCAGTTTTTCTGTGAACACATGGGTGTGATGCCAAAGCAATCACATGATCTGGCCATGAGTAAATCCCGTCTAGGTGTCCAGGGAAATAACAGATAGAGATTGAAACACACAGACATAGCTTTACACAGATACACGTGCTGCTACATGGGGTTTCATATGTGATTACACAGGTACTTACAAGCACAGACCTCCACTGAGCCACAGTGGTGGAACAAGCAAAGGGAAAACTGGATCAGATCTATGTACATTGGCCCTAAAGATTAAAGGGGTCCTCCTTGACTGATTCCCACTTGTTTCAAAATGTTTCATGACAACTGTTCTGGTAGTGTTTGTGTAAAAATGATCCTTTTTGATTTAAAGGCTCAATATATGACACTGTGCCTTATGACATACAGTGGAGAGAACTTAATATCCCCCATTCACACATCTGGTGGCCAGAAAAGATGGGGAAGTTCCTGAGCTTTTTGGTTAAGGGACCATAGATGATGCTATTTCCATAGAATGTCAAGCAAATTTTAGGCAAACGTTTAACCCTGTAAAACCTGAACCATTAAATCACTGACAGAAAATTCCAGTTCTTTGAAACTGGAGCCTTTATTGGTCCTTCTGAACAAGCAAAAAATGTTTTTCCAAATATCAATTTCCATGTATGAGTTATAATTTTGTATCATACTTGATACATTGGGTCTCAATGCTCAAATAGTATTATTTCTGAACAAAAAAAACCCATAATAATACACAAACATGCCTAACAAATTGGTAATTCCTTTTCAAAATTGGCAAAGTTCTGCCTCCTTCCTCATTTTTTTTTTTTTTTTTAGATTAGATTGATTAGATTGGTTAACTTTAGACATGAGGACTGATGAGCCAATCAGACGCAGAGTAGAGCGGGTCATGCCGAGGAATACATTGCTAACTTAGTGCTAGAGTCAGGGCTCTACTTAGCGCTGGCCACCTCTGGAACCTGATTGGCCACCTCACGTGACAGTGTCACCCCAGGTGATTGACAGGTTACTGCACGTCTCGTTGAAAGATGCGAGATTATTGGAAATGCGAACAAGAAAGGCAGAATAAACGTCTTTCAAATGAGTGACACATATTGAGAGAACCTACTTTGATAGAATACATAATTCTGAGGTAAGTTTTAAGGTGGTTTCAGAATGAGTCACTGTTTTAAACTACTGACCATATGACCGCACATTTAGAGAAGAGATGTTGTCGCCAATAGTTAAACTGTGTGAGTAGGCTAATGTTATGAAGAGTTAACGTCATCCTATGTTTGCCTCATGTTGAATACACTTACATTCATGCAGCTGCTTGTGTGACCAGTAAAACCTACAAACTCCTCCTGAGCAAGTCAGAATAATTTTATAATAGTGAGCAAATATTACTGATGGAGTTTTGGGTAAACTAAATAGTGTATTCGTTGTCTGGAATACTTAAAAAAAAGGGGACAAGAGGGCAAAAATGGAGAGTATACCCACTTCTCTAGGGACCACTACACCACTACACATGAATATCTCTATATTACAGATACTGGACAAGAACACATTTCGTTTCTCATAGTATCACCTACACTTAACATGAAAAAATACATTTTCACCTCATGTGTGCAGTGAATTGTGTGTGTTAGGTTACATGTATTCAGAAAAAAGTCATAAAACAGGTAGGTGACAGTGACCTCTCCCTGCTGTGTGCATGGGCTTGCCAGGTTGGCGCAGGTTCAGGGATGCAGTGACAGCCAAGGTGACAGTTAGGGCCAGAAGCTGAGGCTCGGAGCGTAGAGGACAAGGCTAAGGTGGCACTGGCACTGAGTCTTTGTCCTGGCAGCAGTGACCAGAGGGTTACGACGCCAGCTGTGACTCCAGCGGCTGACAGCACGACAGCGTTGACCAATCACCCGAGCCAAAACTGCTGGTGTTCGTTGTAATCTGAGGCCATATCTACTGTTACTTTTTAAAGGCTTCGCAATATTGTAATACTTCAAGTCGTGTTCCTGAGTTGTTTTACAACTGGAGTATTATGACTTTAAAAACATCACCCTTTGACACCACCTATACCCTCTTGTACAGCAGCGGTTGTTGGCTCCGTTTAAAACCACTCAATAAAAGCATAATTGCCTACATCAACTGAAAAAGAATCAGCCCTTTCTTCACCCTTAAAATTAGTTGTTTTTTTCAACTGAGCAAAAAAGAGACGAGAGTGAAACCAAAAAAATTCAACAACCTGTGTATAATCTCATGAAAAACCTCTGCAGTGAATTGCTGTTAATAGCTGGAAATGTTCAGTATTTGGTGTTTTAGTAGTTTGTGTTGTTGCATTTGATAATATTAGAGTTCTACTTAGTTCTTTACATTGTTATACTTACATTTAACCATCACCATATAGACGTCAATGGTGCAGATCGGAGGCTGTGGAAGACGTTCCCCTTTCTCCAGCAGATCTGGAATATCTCTAGTGGAAATCCCGTCGTATGGTTTCCCTCCAAAGGTCATCAGCTCCCAGATGGTTACACCTAAAAACAAGAGGAAATGTGAGATGAGCATGTGAAGTACCTGAGAAGACAAGGAAAAATAAGAGTAAAGAAAAAAAAATTAAGAAAAAATAAAGACCAGCAGAATTGAGATTAAAGGGTTTAAGGCAGGGTTGTCAAACATGCGGCCAGGGGGCCAAAACCGGCCTGCCAAAGGGTCCAATCCGGCCCCCAGGATGAATTAGTGAAATACAAAAATTACACTGAAGATTTTAACAATCAAGGATGTCAAAATAAATTTAGTTCAATTCCATCTAAAGTGGGTCAGACCAGTAAAATACTATCATAGTAAAGTATAAAAACCAAAAACCACATATTTTTCTCTTTGTTTTAGTGTAAAAAAAGTAAAATTACACAAAAATATCAACATTTACAGACTAGCCTTTTACAAAAAATGTGAAAAACCTGAACAAATATGAACCTGAAATGTCTTAAGAGATTAAAGAGTAATTTTATCAATATTCTGTCTGTTATAAAATGTTTTGTGCATTTGTAGATCCACTGTGATCTGTACATTATAATGAACATGTAAAAATGAGAAGCTGAGGCCAAATAATGGAATAAATTGTTAAAATTGCACTTTTTTTCTTAATAAATTTCATTTTGGTCATGGTTCATGTTTTTCCACATTTTTTTAAAAAGACAGTTTGTAGATGTAGAAATTTTGATAATATAATCTTACTTTTTTCACTCTAAAACATAGAAATTAGACATACAAATTTTGGAATTGATATTATTTATGTATTATTATGTTATTATTTTAATGATCCGGCCCACTGCAAGTCATATTGGGCTTTATGTGGCCCCTGAACTAACATGAGTTTGACAACCCTGGTTTAAGGTATAAATAACCATCAGGCATATTGGGGTGTAAAGATTAAAGAGTTGAACAGAGAAAAAAAAAACAAAAAAAAAAAAAACAGGAAGAAAGAAAAATGTGAAGTGATAGAAAATGAAAGGAGTGAAGAAGTCAGAGGAAAAGACCACAGGAGATCAGGGGAGGCAGGGAGAAGAGACGAAGAGAGAACATAAGGAGACGACGAGATAAAGCAACATAACAAAGGGATCAGAAAAGAGGACAAGATAAGAGAGGATGAGTCAAGAGAGGACAGAAGGAAAGTGGAGAAGAGGAACTAATCAGTCTTGAAAGTCATCAGTCAATCTGAACTTGCGGCAACTCTTAAGCCTTAATCGTGTTAGCAATAATGAGCTAATGAGTGGCAAGCAATGTAAATTAAAACGAAGAGGTGGAAGTATAGTAGCCCCCAGTTTTTAAGAACAAGACCACTGGGCCTATAGATACAAAGAAATATAGTAATAGATTCAATCAAACATACAGGATTCTCTTTGATATAACTAATCTGACCTAAGACTAAGGACTTGTGTAGTTCTAAACCTCGCTGACGTGCCGATGGCGAACACTCGTACTTATATAATAATGTCAGTAAAAGGTTGGCATTTCGTAGTGATTATGACTGCTACATTTTAAAGCAGTTCAAGAAGTGGTGAAAATCATTAGTTTTATCTCCTGTGTACACCTGCCGTCACTCTATAAATTGCCTGCATATCTGGGCGGTAATCAGCAGAACACAAAGCTGCTATGACTGTCGGAAAATCATTCATTCTTCTGTTCTTAACTATTTCAGTTTGTTGTTTTTAAATGACTTTTCCGATGTATGCAGCTGTACCATAATGATGATGCAGCTATTTTCGCATATTTACATTCTGTGGACTGAAGGGCAGCTGAAATATAGGCTTAATTATAGTGGAAGTGGCTCTGCACTGTTCCAGGTATGAGTGTGTATGTGCATTACAGTGAAGATCTGGGGTGCCCATAGTGGGGGGTTAACATGACAAATTCATAGGGCCCAGCATTTGGGGCGGGGGGGGCATAGTGCAGTGGAGGGGGTCCAGTGGATACAGGCTAGAAGTTGTGATATCTATAAGAGAGGCAAAGAAATCGGGAGATGGACGTTGAAATATGTTAAGTTTCAGTTTCGTTTCACGCTAGCGTAAGTGACGGTATGCCCCCCACCCACCCCTGACAGATCAACAAGATACTGAATTTTATGAAGGGTCCACAACGTCTACCTTTTATGTCAATGTTTACCACAATTGGTAGTGGTTGCCCTGGTGCAGATAACAGGCAACCACAACAGCGGTGAGGCTGTTGAACTCAGGCACTGCTCCGTAGCCTCTCACATAAGGGACGGTTACACAAATACCTAACTGCACCTTATTGCACTGCCTCTTTGCACTTCACTCTGCTGTTGCACTGTACTTCAGCGTCTACTGTGTATAGGCTAGGTTAGGTTGTAAATATGTGCTATTCTTTTATGTAGGTATTTTAAAGTTTAATTTTAGACGTATATTTTACTGATTTTAAATTAGCCTTAGTTTTAGTCGTTTTTAATGTATTCATTTATTTATTATTTATTTTATTCAGATGGCAAATACGGGTCCTCAGAAACCAGTTTCGTTCTATTCCTTGTGATGGAATGACAAATAAACTCCTTTGAATCCTCTGAACAGATGTATCATTTTTCAGCAATATTAGTCATTTTTCCATTGACCCTCAAATTATGCGAATGTAACTTGTGCATAAAAATGTACCTAATGGAAAAATGACAATTTCGCCAAAACTCTCGTTCTTCGGTGACAAATTTTTGCGCTGGCAAGAGGTGGTTTTTCAGGCGTAGTGCAATTGGTACATCACGCAAACTGCAATGCAAAGACCTTTCTCCACAATTAGAGTCACATGAATTAAAAAAAAAGGATGTTGATGGACCATATATGTGGACACATCAGGAAACTTAATCATTTTTAAATTTAGTATAGGATAGAGGGGTAATATATATTAATAATGAATATATCTTTAAATCAACACAATATTTACGTTCTCCCCCATGTTCATGGAATGACTTCTCATGTCATCTCGCGATAATAAACAAATAATCGCATTTGTGACTTAATGGAAAAACCAGGTACTTGGTACAAAACCAGATTTGGAAGACCCTCCATCTTCTCTAAGGTCTCCGATTTGGGAGCATTTCGGAGTCCCTGTCACTTACAGTATGTTAAAAGAGAGAGACAAGTCGATAAAACAAGAGCGACGTGCCAGGATTGTTTCGTGAAGATCGGTTATATTTCTAGTAACACGTCAAATTTCATAATGCATTTAAAACGACACCACCCAACTGTTAATATTATTGCTACAAAGAGAACAACTCTAACATAATTTTCTGTCAATAAAGTTTTTTTTTTAATAAAATCGGTCTAATTCACTGTACCAAAAATGTATCGTAAATGTACTGAACCAATGACCCCTGTCCCGAAAACGTACCAAACCAACATTTTTATGTACCGTTACACCCCTAATGGACAAATATATGAAAATCTACATCTTAGAGGTGAAGACAACTCAGCTTCCACTTCCTGTTTGGAAACTTTCTTGAGCCTTGAGCCTTTGCATCTTTATGATGAAGTGAGTGAAACATTTCAGCTGACTCTACATAGTGACATTTCTTTTTAAAAACCATCACTGTCAACATCTGTCCTTCAATCAAAATATGTCGGACCTCATTCATTTTCTGACGTGTCTTACTCAAGCTGTTTTACTGCTCTCTTCAGAACCGCCAAAACTCATATTGGGACAGAGATTTACCTCAAACCGCCACCTCGATCGGTTATTATTTTGTCAGTTTGCATCATAAATAATGAATTAAAACACCACGGTAACACAACAACAAAGGCGAGGAGGTTCAAGAGGCTTCACAGCTTCAGTTGGCCACGAAAAAAGACAGTATGACGACAAGGAAAAAGCACTGAGAATCTTGTAAATGTAGCACACACTTGAGCTGATATTGATTTTTAAGTTGGCCTTTTTCAGGTGATAAAACCAGTGCAAAAACTCTGACTAACCCTTCCAGAGCCTCATATGGTTCTGAATAAGTGTGTTGTGATTCTCTGTTGGACGTCCTTCAGCTACTCCTGCCTCACATCCACACATATTCTAACACTGATCACCTCCATCTAAGCCTCTGTCTGGCTTAGTCATAATTTTCAGAATCATGCAGTGGGTGGGATTAGACTCACAACGGGGGTAAAGTTACTTTTTAATGGTTTTGTCATGCCCTAAAGTAAAATCTGAAACTTACCGTAACTCCAAACATCGCTCTGGTGTGTAAATTTCCTGTAATGGATACACTCCAGGGCCATCCATTTGATGGGCATCTGCCAAGAAGAACGTGTAGATGATCCACCATTAATCCAAGAAGACTTGGAAGAGAGGTATAACTCAGTCAAAGAGAACACACACACATATATACACACAAATAAATAGAAATGGGTGCTTCTATGAAACTGGTCCCTAAAAACAGGACAGAGGGGCTAAAAATTCAAACCAGATGAAGACTAATGTTATGAAGCAACTTTGGAAGCACTTTGGGTCTATTTAAAAATGAATATTTACTGAGTTAAAAAGAAACTATTTTTCAGATGAAACACATTTTTATATATTTTTTATATTACTTTTTGTACAAAAATCTGCGAGTAACATGGTAAAAAGGACATGTAAATTACATGCTACTATTTTTTCGAATATCTATTTTTTCTCTCACATGTACATTTTGAGAATCGAACTAATTATGCAAGGCAGAGTGTTTCACAAAAATGTCCGCTGTTGCAAAATCACTCGCGATTTATTTGTGTTTAAATGGGCAGGTTCTGCATGTAACACAAGTGGACACGATGGGTTACACACAAAACCTGGAATGAGACTGAGATTCATGAAAAACCTGCATGTCTGGATTAGAAAAACCACTAGGATCGACACATTTAACACAGTGTCTTTATTTATAGTGGCATATAAAACCATTTCAAGCCATGTTTTCCAGATCAAATGCACTGACACCTAGGTAGCTCTTCTGGTCCAAATTTTGGTCATATTTTTGGCCCTAATATTTTACTAAAAATTCATTAATTTTGGGATGGCTCAGAGCAAGAGTATAATTTTTTTTGCATTTATTTGAGGTCATCATTAGGTTCAACCTGGGGGAAATATGTCTAAATTTGTCTTTTATTAGTGAGTCTAAAAAAGCGGGCAAAGTGGCAGGTACCAAAATGAACCCACTTTCATAGGAGCACCCAAATAGGTACACAGATGAAAACGCACAAATACAGATGAAAGCTTCAGCTGGAGCGAGGTGGGGCAAATGGCACCGCAGTCTGGGAAGCAGCTTAACACTGTGATTAGATTTGAAGGCCAATTCTATTGATTACAGTGATGGAGGATGAGGGAGGGATATGTCGAAGGGTCAAGTGCGTCTGTCTTTGAGTTTGCTGAGGGGATAATACCAGATTGCTCAGTACTGACACAAGTCATGATGGATACACTGGAAAAGGCTTTTCAAAAAGAAAAAAAAAAAAAAAGAACCACAGACAGCGATTGAAAACAAATACAAAGAGGCAAAGGATGAACAAAGATTAGACGAGGCCAGAGAGCCCCAAGGACATATTTGTTTACTTCATTTATATTGTTTTGAGAGCTCCATTCCCCAAAAGTAAATAAAACGGTCCAGTAGAGCAGAGGAGTATCTCACTGACTCCACTAAAACTCTCTTTGTGATGGGCTAAGTTCCTCCCACAGGGTATAAAATCCAAATGAATGGTAATGTCCACTGTTGTCTTTTATAGCACACTAATGTAGTCAACAATAATAATTCAATAATATTGTAATGTCAGTGAGCCAAACAGCGGATGTTTAAAGCCGATAAGAAGGTCGTTCAGTGAAAGTATAAGTGATCACACAAAACATTTTGAGTTTAGTGTAACAGTAGTCATAATCCTAGAACCATGGGCCTCATTTACCAACTGTTTAAGAGAGGAAAGGCCGTCTTAACACCTCCTGAAAGAGTTCACAAAGATATTGACATTCAGTCATTTTCCGATCTTAAATATTATTTATTATTATTTTACAAAGTATTATGCTCTTCTAAACTAACCCCTATAGACCCAAACAACCACTGGTGACCAAATTCATCTACTGATTTAAACTATTTAATACCTGCTGATCCACTAATCCTATCAATTCGTGTAAATAATTGGTGTAAAATGCAGTTTGTTGTGTTTTCATGGTCATCAGATATGACTAGAGCTGCAACAAGGACTCAAGTAATTTGAGTATAAAAAGAATCCTCACATTTTTTTTTGCTTTGAGTATTCATTTAATTATTAATTTCGTTAAACGGTTAAAATTTACTCAGGGGGTCAAATGAGTGGCCAATTTTGTCAAAAAAAAAAAGTTGTAAGAAATGTATAGAACTGTGTTGAAATAATGCTAATACATTTGTGCACAGACTACTGATATTATTTGACAGTGGAAGCTATATTTTCAGAAATACTGGATTTTGAATAGTACGTGTATGTGAAAACTTTTGCTGGTGGACGGACGTGACATTACCCATGATGCTCTGGTCAGTACCAGTACTTTATTAGTAATAAACTTATAAACTTACTATTGCTAATTATCCTCTTATTCATAAACGTTAGTATTGTGGATCTAAAATAATAGCAGCTGACACAAAAACACAAAACGTGGCAGTGGACAGATGTGACATGGTTGTTACAGATCCCATCATACTGATGCTCGGCAGCCATGTCACCGTTTCCACAAATGATCCCTGTGCAAAAACTCGTATCAGAATTATTTATTGTATAGTTTATCATCATACTAAAGAGTAAATAACAATATAGAATTGTTATTTCTTTATAAAAATGCTTATTATTAGAAAATTACTGATTTAAAAAGTGACGTGTGACATTCTGAACGTATGTATTTGCGTAACATAAGCAGGATGGATCAGCACCACACTCCATATTACAACCTGTAAAAATAAAACATGTGATATGTAGGATAGAATCTTGTAAGAAAAATTGGGGAATCTAAAAGAATAGAATATTTGTTTTTCAGGTAAATTCAGTTCAAGTATAACTTGGCCATTTGTGACATGAAAATATAGCATTAGCACTGCGATGAAATCGGACATTTTTGACCTGGAAACATAGTTCATATGACCATCAACATGTTGCAACAGAACTGAAATCCTGTAAATTTGCATAACTTGCATTTACCAACACAAAGTTCCTTTGTGGATTCACTTACATTGATTTCTTATGCACAAAGACATAAATAAGACCTCTAAGCAAATTTTAGCCGTTAAGTAGTCACTTGTGTTCTGTCCCATCCCAGTCTGAACGTAGCCTAATAGTGCAGAGTGAGGAGAATCTCGTACTTGTCCTCACGGAACCTGGCAATGTTTGGATCAAGCGCTATAGATCCATACTAGACAGGTTAACCTTGTACGTCCACATGTGCAACCCACTGTGGGCTTTTTTTTCCTCTCCGCAGGGTGGGCATATCACAAGCATCCATCAGCCGTGCTCTCCTGCATGCATGAACATAGTCTCCACTCCTAGCATCTTAACAGGACTTTGGGTGTTTTCATACGCAGCAGACGTAGCTGCTTTAAAAACCAGAGTAGGTGTGAAAAGAAACGACAGCTGAGAGACTGTGTTTTATTTATGTATAAGGCATTTGGAGCCTATAGAGGACCTCGGAGAAATTCGACTTTTTGGTTGTTTTTTTTTGTATTTTATAATCTTTGTGCCTCCTTTCATCTGATTTGAGATCAGATTAATTTCTTTTTCTCCACTAGTGATGTTGTTAAATATGACTTTTGCAGCAGAGTCTGTGTTTTTAGAGTTTTTCCTGCTTTCTTTTCTTTCTCTCAGGGATTCATCATTGTAAGACCACAAGCATAAACACTTTTGTGACTTGAGAACACAAGCGTGAATTTGACTTAGAGTTTTCTAAGGGACCTTTCTTAAGTTGTTTTTTTTTTTTAATACCAGAATATGGGTAAATGAGGCCCAACAGTTTTTCATTGTTATCATCAACTATATGGCCTTCAGCAACCTAAAAGACAAATTGTAGGTATTGTTCATACTTTTCCCTTTTAAATACATTTTTCTGTATTTATTTATTTGAGAGCAACTTTATATGTTTGTATTTATTTTATAAATATATATAATTTTATACTTTTCATATTTCTTACTTTAATCCTTACTTTTTATATTACTATTCAAGGTTCAAGGTGACTTTATTAATACTTGCAGGTAGATTTGTTCTGCAGTCTGAAGAGGGCATCTTAAACACAAAAAAAAACATTCAAACCACAGGACACAAACAGCACAGACAAAAGACATTGCTGATCATGGTTAAAACAAACTAGAAATAAACAGATAAAAAAAACAGACTAAAATAAATAAAAGCCATCAGATATCACTAAAATATCACTAAAAATGCCAATATAAAACCTGTAAAATGCATGATAAAAACATGATATAATGAAATAAAATAATATAATACAAGGAACAAAAGATAAATAAATGATAGATAAGTTAAGACCATGTTAAAATAAGCCAACTATGCCTATGTTGCTGTAACACTAATAAAGGATTTATCTTATTGTGTCGTATCTTATCTTATCTTATCACTAACTGTATTAGTTTGCAACTGGAACCACTTTTAGATATGCTACTATTTCCACTAATACAAATTCATTCATAAATAAGAGCTAGGTAGCAACTATTATTGATGACATATATTAATTTGTGATTCATGTGATACTCAAGAGTTTAATTTAACTGTTTATAGAGCAAACATTCCCAGATATTCCATGTAGCCTCTAAAAAGTGTATGATGTAGAGACTCATCAATTTTGCAGTATTGTGAGTCCGTGGCGTACCTTGCCTCCATCAGCATTATATTCCTTCTCATTAACATCGAGCAGGCGAGCAAGTCCGAAGTCTGTGATCTTGATGTGGTTGGGAGATTTGACCAAGACATTTCGGGCTGCCAGATCCCTGTGGACCAGCCTGCGCTCCTCCAGATACATCATCCCCTGCAACACACATGAATAAAAAATAATGTATATATACAGTATTGCTTCAGGTTTTTGTTTTTAAAAAAAGCCCATATCTACAAGCATGAGTGTGCACTGAAACACAGCCACCTGCACAAACACAAACATGAAAAAACCCCAGCTCAACAGCAGCATCTGTCTTCATCATCATTGTCACTATCACTGCGAGTCCCATCAAGACAGCATTAGAATTTTTATAATTATTTGTGTCATCATCATTACCATCACATTGTTATTTTTATGGTTATATTTTCCATCAATCAACAACCAGACTGTGGAAAAAAGTCCTTTATTGCCAAATGCTTGGCGATGCAATAACAGCAGCATTCATTAGCATCAACCCAGAGGCAGGTTTTCAATTAAAAACAGGATTCACAGAAGTGAGAAATGCTAGAGTCGCTGGAATATTTTATTTAATGCATTTATTAAACAATTAAAAAGCCACCTCTGTCTATCCATATCTCTTTAATTAACAACCAGAGACAGGCGAGACAGAATATTTCCTCCTTTTACAGTGAAAAAAAGAAAAAAAAAAAGTAGATCAGAAATACAATTCGAAATGCTTCATGAGGTATTTTACACCCAGTGTCATCAGACTGCAAAATCACTCAATCAATCTCCTTAGTGAGTTATTTCTGGGTGGTAAAATGAGTATATTACCTTAACCACAAAAAGTATATTGCACTAAAACCTTAAAACCTCCAGCATATTAAAGGAGCTATATGTAAAATATCAAGACGTTACCTGAAATCATAATTGAAGTGTTTTGGGAGATAGTTCTAAAATTTTGGAAGATGAGTACATTGTAATACAGAGATATGCATGGAATTTAACCCTGTAAAGCCTGAACCATTAAATCATTGACAGAAAATTCCAGTTCTTTGAAACTGAAGCCTTTATTGATCCTTCTGAACAACCCCAAAAAGTGTTTTAAAAAATCAATTTCCATGTATGTGTTTCAATTTTGTATCATATTTGATACATCGGGTCTCAATGCTCAAATGTTATTATTTTTGAACAAACAAAAACACAAACATGTCTAACAAACTGGTAATTCCTTTTCAAAATTGGCAAAGTTCTTCCTTCCTCATTAATGTCAATCTTGTGGTGTCACTAGAAAGGCCTCTGGTGAATGAATTCCTTCTCCCTGGTGGATTATCTGTGTATTACATGTATCTAATTGTATACATCAGGTTTATCAAGGAAAAAAAAAAATCACACTGATCATGTAGAGAGCTTCAAAACTCATGTATCAAATATGATACGTTTGGCGTTATAGGGTTATTTACAACACAGGGTTGGCATGTTGTCATTAGTGTATGTGGCCACTAGAGGGAGGAGGGAGTTACTCTGCCAAATAACTCCAAGGCCAGGTTGAGGATGAGAACCATTAAGAAACAACATTCAGAGTCAAAGAAAGTGACAAAGTGATGCACAAATGAAAATGGCAGCACTGGTGTTGTTTTCAACACTGGACACAGCGTTGAATAGGGTTACAGAGGGTTTCCTCTTCACAGCTGAATGATTATTAAGTTTATTATTATCTTTGCTATGTTAGCTGTTTGTTGATCAATAATTCAATCAAAACTATGACAGTTTAGATAATTCCAAACAAATTTTTAGTGCAGCCAAACCTTAAAGAAAACGGAGGTAATTTGTGGTTTTACTGTGGCTGTTTTCTATCTGAAAATAAAGTTAAGCTAACAGAGCTATAATGTAAACTATCAGCTAGCACAGTACATTAAAATTACAAGACAGCAGTGTTATTTCGAGTTTTTGCTTGAAGGAGAAACCATGAATAACAATATAAATGTGTGTAAACAATAAGCTTCATGCTTAATTCAGTGAGTGTTACGGTCTGTGGAGACGTAGTGTTAATTTGTTGGTGTATTTGGTAGCCAGGAGTGTGTTCTGGTACACGACCAATTAATTTTTTAATATGAATAAAACATACAACCCTGTTAAACACACATAATCACACATAAAACAGTCACCCACGCATACTAAAAAAAAAAGTAGAACAAGGAGGTATTATTAATTTATATTACCAAAAAGTATATAAGGAAGTACATATTTTACAAATTAATGCTCTGTTCGTGTTGTGAAATCTCCTCAGTTGCTACAGCTTGTGATGCACAAAGTATCCACTGCTAAATGTGGATCACCACAGGAATGGAATTGAAAAGAAAGAAAGATGGGAGACGGGGGGAAAAAAAATAAAAAAGAAGAAGACGACTTTTCAAATTGAACGGGCAATAACAGAAGCCACTTTGTTTGAAGTGGTGAGAGGACACAAAAACAAGGACTTATTTGAAACCATAACAAATTGGATTTAGCGCGAATGGGCTGAAATGAAAGGAGGAGTGGATGGAGGAGGAGAGACGAGGAGGGGTTTGGATAGGTGGGGTTGAGCAGAGGCAGCCTAAGAGGTGAGATTACATCGGTAAGGCTGTAATCACACTGCCTCATTTGGCTCCCTCCCAGGAGAGAACATGTGGTATCAGCAGACACCTGCACATTTACACCCAAACACACACCCTTACACACATGAAGCTCACATGGAGACGCAAACACTTCCTCCTCTGCGCACACCACCGACACTTTGCACATGTACTGTCCTCATACATTTGCAGCGACGCAGAGGAAACAATGTTATTCATTTTGGGAATGAAACTACTCACATGTATTTCGGATTGATTTCAATAATTTCATAAACACCAAAATTGACTCATGTGAATTGAACTTTCAACATGTTTTATTTGGCCTTTCACAAATATATATATATATATATATATATATATATATATATATATATATATATATATATATATATATATATATAATCAACTTTTAGCATTATTTGCCATCATCAACTTTTTAGCATTATTTGCCAAATTTCACATTCATTGCACTAAATTTGCACACCAACCTCCAAACATATTTTTTTAAAGCACTTTTTTCCAATTATTTAGATTATTTGAAGAACATTATATATTCTAAAGCAAATAAAATAAATAATATATATGTATATTTGTCAAGTACATAATCTTAATTAATTTATATAGTTTCTATTTTACACCTCAGGCTTTTTTATTTTATTTTTTATTTATTTTTATTATTTTATGTTATTTTATTTTTTTTAACTTACCTTTGTTTCTATAAATTGAAAATGTAAAATATGTTGTGAAATGTGATTTTTTTTATCCTAGTTTGATGTATACTATTATGTATATATACTGTTCAGTTGTTCATTGTTCAATTAAAAAATAAAAATTCAAAGGGGAAAGGCAGCCATTGTTAATGTATAATGAACTCATTCCTAAATAAAATTTAAAAAAAAAAAAAAAAAAAAACTGTCCTCATACATGCTGAGATATGTCCTATGACCATGTGGATAAATGTGTCTATTGTAGGTAAATGGAAACAAGCTGAAAGAATTGAGAAAAGACCATCTATACGGTTACACCTCCTGAGTAGTGGGGGACAATTTTCTGAGGGGGAGTGTTAATGTTTAAAACTGTGCAAACACACAAAAAAAAGAACACATCTAAAATAGGAAATGCATTCTCTGTCTGCCACGTTGCTAAAAAACTTTTACACTCACTCACTTGCCTTGTTGTTAGCCATTAGCTTAGCAATAGTTAGCTTGAAGGTAACATTTTTATTATATTGTTTTTATTTGGTAGTGGTTTATTGTTCTTTTTTGTTGTTTTTAATTGTATGGATTTTTTATGTTTTTTAATCTATTCTTGTATTTTATTGTTTTATTTGGGTTTTATTTATTCTTCTGTACAGCACTGTTTTCTTTTTTGTACAGTTCTATGTCTATTAATGTATTCTGTATTTTATTCTTTTATTTTGGGTTTTAATTATTCTTCTGTACAGCACTGTTTTCTTTTTTGTACAGTTCTATGTCTATTAATGTATTCTGTATTTTATTCTTTTATTTTGGTTTTAATTATTCTTCTGTACAGCACTTTGGTCCACTGTGGTTATTTTAAAGTGCTTTACAAATAAAGTTGGATTGAACTGGATTAATGGCTTAAACAGGACAAATACTGAAACATTTAGCAACTAGCATGAATTCACTCAGAGATGGACTTATTAGCTCACTTATAATCTGCAGATAAAATACAGTTGAGACCTTTAGCTTGGTAACGATATAATTATTTTAACCACTTGAAGTTTGCAAATACCAGTAATAGAAAAAGTGCTCTATTGCTAATGTTTTAGCTGTGTTGCTAGCTGCTACATGTAGGCTAACTCACATCACTACTTAAAAATTAAACTAAATACCAAGTGCTGAGTTCATTCGTTCTCTTTCTTTCTTTCTTTCTTTCTTTCTTTCTTTCTTTCTTTCTTTCTTTCTTTCTTTCTTTCTTTCTTTCTTTCTTTCTTTCAGTAAATATGACCCCTCAAACCATGATGTATATTATCCCATAAACATCCACTGTCGACTAAAATTGTCTATTGATCTAAGATGTTTAATACCTGGTGATCCGTTAATCCTTTCAATACGTTGAAATAATTGGTGTAAAATGCAGTTTGTCATCTTTTCATGGTCATCAGATATGAGCCCTTTGGATGTTCAGAGGCTCCGTTGTGAATGTGGAAACACCGTCAAAATCTACAACACTGATTCACCAGTAAAACCCATGGAGTTGGATCAATGACAGTGGTTGGAGACGCTTATTTATATGTTCAGCTATTGATATCGTTGCTGAAAAAGTCACTTTTCATCAATTTTCTCTGTTTCTGATTCAATAGCCTTCAACTTTAATCTGAGCTTTTATGAAAATCTACATGATGAGTGAATTAAATATAGGAATATACATGATTTACACGGAGAAAACACAAAATAAATAGTGATAAATCACTTAAGAAAAGTTGAATATAGAGAAAAAAATCATTTGGGAACTACCACAAAAGTAGCACTGGGTCTTTATGGGTTATGGAGTCCTGCATTTTGTCCTATTCCTTGACCTGATCACACATTAATGACCCGTTGTAGCCTCACTCATGGGAGCAGATTAAAAACATAATAAATAAATAAAATTAGTTAGACTGAAACAATCATTCATTCATTCATTTTCTGGACCTCACTAGGGTCACAGGGGTCGCTGGAGCCTATCCCACCTACTTATGGGCGAAGGTGGGGCACACCCAAGACATTTCACCAGTTCATTGCAGGGCTGAATTATGACTGAAGACTGAAACAATCCATGAATAATTGCTTAATAGTAGGTTACTCATCCACAGCAAAATGCCAGTACATGCATGTTTTCCATTTCCCTCTTCATCAATTGCTTGTCTCTAGTGTTTTGTCCATCTCTTGTATACCTTCCCCCGCTCACCACAATATTTAATAATGTATGTCTAGAATTAAAAGGGAACAGATAAAGATTTCAGGTATTCCCTGCTGGCCACTGTCTACAGCTCACATATAATCAAGTCTATTTGTGTGCGTATGACTTGGAATATACACTGCCAGGTTTCTGACAGATTCTTATTTGTACATAAATCGCGCCTGGTAATCTCCTCAATTTTCGAGACAATTAAGCAGTGCATAGTGAATGGATGGCTTGGCAACCCGTGAATTTTAATTTGCCAGCACAATGAGATTTAGAGGGGGAGGTGATGGAAGTATGCAGAGTGGGAAGTGGCTGCAGACGTGCGTGAGGAACAAACTTTTTTTTTTCTTTTTCTACGCGCTTGCACTCATTTACTGCCCTCCCATGTGGACAAGATGAGAACAGCTCCCTGCCAAAGGCTTGTAATTGCAGCAGACCTGGATGCGACAGCCAACGGGGGAATGCCACTTGTGGAGGCTGTATTTCAGGTAAGCCTGTGACAGCACAAAATCCACGGGCTTCAGACTGACTCAGTTATGATCACACCTCCAGATGAGACCTGCTATTCCACTCGTGTGATGTGTATGGCCTAAAAAACATATATATATTATACAGAATGTCAAGGAAAACATCTCAGAGCTATGGGTGCGAAATGTCACTAAGAGCCGACTGTAAATCTACCTACTTCTGTGTTTCGGATGCTTGTACAGACCAAAGTTTCCACGATTTTTTTTTTTTTTTTTAGAGTTTTTCTTCAGTCACAGGTTACATCTATGCAACATGCCTTTGTATATAAAAAGATATCAATTCAGTAACCTCGTTGACAGCAATATATAAAAGCAAAACAAAACGTCAAAAAAGAACAAAACACTGCAAAAATCTAAATCTTACCAAGTGTATTTTTCTCATTTCCAGTCAAAATATCTCATCACACTTAAAATGAGACATAATCACCTAAAGAGTAACTTTTCAGTGAGATATAAGAACTTATTTTTAGACAAGAAACCTTGAAAATCTTATTTCAAGAAATCTTACCAAGATAATTTTCACTCGTTCCATCATCAGATTTTTTTGCTTAATTCAAGACTTTTTGCTTAATTCAATATTTTTTTGCTTAATTTTAGATTTTTTTTTTTCTTAATTCAAGCAAAAAAAAAAAAAACAATCTGCCAATGGATCAAGTGAAAATGATCTTTTTAATTAATTCAAAGAACATGGGATGGAGGAGTTGGGGATTTCCATTTAAGTAATATCAAACATCACCATTTGTATTTTTTTGTTTTACCTTAACCCATAAAGACCCAGTGCTACTTTTGTGGTACTTCC
Organism: Sphaeramia orbicularis; assembly: GCF_902148855.1. Taxonomy (NCBI): domain Eukaryota; kingdom Metazoa; phylum Chordata; class Actinopteri; order Kurtiformes; family Apogonidae; genus Sphaeramia; species Sphaeramia orbicularis. The sequence continues at coordinate 16,415,199 of NC_043977.1, forward strand.
CAAATGATTTTTTTCTCCATATTTAACATTTTCTAAGTGATTTAACACTGTTTATTATAAAATATTTCTCCACATTTTGCATTTGTCCTGTGAAAATTAGGTATTTTCCAATATTTTAAGTACTGATCATGTAGATGTTCATAAAAGCACAGATTAAAGTTGATGGTTGTTGTATCAAAAAGAGAGAAAACTGAAGAAAAAGGGACTTTTTCAGTAAAATATAATGTAAACTAGAAGCACTCGGAGAGCGCAGACCTCCGCCAAGGCTGATCAGTGCCCCCCCCCCCCCCCCGTGGGCCCCCCCACCCCCGATCACCACCAAAATGTAATCATTTCTTCCTTATCCCACTTCCAACAAACCCTGCAAATTTCACCCAAATCTGTCCATAACTTTTTGAGTTATGTTGCACATTAACGATCAGTGCCCCCCCCCATGGGCCCCCCCACCCCCGATCACCACCAAAATGTAATCATTTCTTCCTTATCCCATTTCCAACAAACCCTGAAAATTTCATCCAAATCTGTCCATAACTTTTTGAGTTATGTTCCACACTAACGGACAGACAAACAAACAAACAAACAAACCCTGGCAAAAACATAACCTCCTTGGCGGAGGTAAAAATAATGTAAATCAACAATCTTATCAGGAGAGTTGAACAAACTATACAGAGTTTAACTAGAATTTCCCTAACATTAACCCATAAAGACCCAGTGCTACTTTAGTGGCAGTTCCCAAATGATTTTAACTCTATTTTTTAACTTTTCTTAATTTATTTAAGACCATTTATTATAATACTATGCTCAGAATTTTGCATTCTTAAGTGAAAATCAAGCATTTTCCTATATTTAACTTGCAGATCATGATTGATGTCCATAAATGCTCAAATTAAAGTTGAATGTTATTATATCAAAAACAGAGCAAATGGAGGAAAAAAATAACTTTTTCAGTAAAATATATCATTAACTGAACATAATCCAACTGTCTCCATCCACTGTCATTGATCCAACTCCATGGGTTTTGCTGGTGAATCAATGTTGTAAAAGATGATGGTGTTTCAACGGTAACTTCAGAGCCTCTTAATGTCCAGATGGGTCATATCTGATGACCATAAAAAGATGGCAAACTGTATTTTACAGTAATTATTTACATGTATTGATAGGATTAGTGGATCAACAGGTATTCAACATTTTAGATCAGCAGATGATTTTGGTCAGTGATGGATGTTTGGGTCTTTATGGGTTAAATTCCAATCAAATCCCCACAATCCCATCTTTGGTGTCCATTAATGAGAACGATCCTTCGAAACTTGCTGTATATTTGATTATGTGTAAAATATGATTAGGCTTATTCTCCAATGGGAACAAAATTCTCATTTATAGAGAAAGAAGAAAGGACGGTGAACAGGGTATCAGGAGAGCTTCAGGTCTGAACATGTTTAACTGCACCCCCCCCTCCCAAGTCAAGAGAATTACTGCTCTCCCAGAAAATATTCTGACCTCCTGCCATGGTTATTTATGCTTATTTCACAGAGTCAAGCGAACAAAACCCGAGTAGACGGAATTGTCCTCAGATGTGTTTTGTGAAGACAGATTTGGCGGCGAGTGGCAAAGGGCTGCAGGATTAAATCAATAGGAGGAGAGAGAGGGGAGGTGGCGCCCATTCTTCACCGCCTGGCACTTCACGCTGTTGTTTATTCTGGCAACACACACACACACACACACACATATATATAGAAAAAGCTGCCAACACACCCAGACAACATACACACACATACACCCTCTCACACCGAAATCTATAATCAAGTGATTCATCCTGATGCAATGTTATTCATGAGAAGACACTTCTAATGTGACTGAACATCCTACAGAGGCTCAATAAACCTCTTGTGTATTCAGTCCATTTGCAGAGTGTGTGTGTGTGTGTGTGTGTGTGTGTGTGCGTGTGTGTGTGCGTGTGTGTGTGTATGTTTGTGTGTCAGCTGAGACGCCTCGTGCGCTGGGAGGAGTGTGACATCTCTCATTGTGGATGTCTGCACAGGAGGAATGTAATCTTTGGGGTCTTTGAATGTTAACATTACCAGCAGGTATCACACAAAACAACATTTATTACTGTTTATTTATTATCAAACAGCTTCCAAACTAGTGTTGTTTCGTTTCTTTATGTCTAAACGAATCCTACTAAAGATGCACATTATTTCGGAGGTTGTGATCAGATGTAGAGAGTAGCTTAGATGTCATTAGGGTTTGTAAAGGATCAAAGTTTTGCTTGTTTGTTCTTAACTAATGTAAGAGCATAGGGTGGTATTGTATAAAAATAATGTAAATGAGCAATCTTATCAAGAGAGTTGAACAAACTATACAGAGTTTAACTAGAATTTCTCTAACATTAACCCATAAAGACCCAGTGCTACTTGAGTGGCAGTTCCTAAATGATTTATACTCTATTTTTTTAAAAACTTTTCTTCATTTATTTAACACCATTTATTATAATACTATGCTCAGAATTTTGCATTCTTAAGTGAAAATCAAGTATTTTCCTATATTTAATTTGCACATCATGATTGATGTCCATAAAAGCTCAAAATAAAGTTGAATGTTATCAAATCAAAAACAGAATAAATGGAGGAAAAAGTGACTTTTTCAGTAAAATATATCATTAACTGAACGCAAAAACTAGTGTCTCCATCCACTGTCACTGATCCAACTCCATGGTTTTTACTGATGAAAAAATTATTGTAGATGATGACAGTGTTTAGGGATGCACTGATACCACTTTTTTGTAGACCGAGTACAAGTATAAATACTTACATTTGAGTACTTGCTGATACCGAGTACCGATATGAGTCCTTAATAATACCATTACAGGTCTTAGTTCCTTTTGAAAATGTGCTTTATTATCATTATCATCAGTCTGACTGGAACAAAGTGCTGCTACTGATGTTTAATGCGTTAGTATGAGCATTTCTCAATCAATCCACCAGGGGGCACCGCTCTTAATTAACCACACTGGACAAATACCATGAAGAAAAGTAACGTTTTTTGAGAAGAAGAAAGTCAGTAATAACTAGAAAAGCACTTGGAGAGCGCAGACCTCCGCAAAGGCAGATCATACTGCCGTAAATGGTATCGCTGCAGTTGTATCGGAGTACTTTTACGAGTACAAGTACAAGTGCACACGCTGAGTATCGGACCCAATACCCGATACTGGTATCGGTGCATCCCTATCCAAAATCTGATTTTACCCAAATTGGGATTCTGAAATCAGGTCACAATTTTTTTATTTTTTTTTTTATGACTTGTATTTTTTATTTACTTTTTCCAAACATATCACATCATCACACATCAAATACTAACATTAGAGCATTGGTAAATTACCCACCTTCTGTAACCAGAAGGGGTCTTCATATTGATATAATGGCTTTTTATTCTGCACACATCAACTTTGAATATCCATGTACATAATATATACATACACCGTGAATATCTACACAGAGGTGTCTAATCATAATATACACATATACAAACATAAAGTATGTGATCATTGTCTTTTCAGTGTGAATCCTCTTAGCCTTTCGTCTTTGCGATCTAAAGATTCCAGGTATTTGTTCCATTTCAAAAGATATTTTTCTGTCTTTTCCTGCATCCTATATGACACTCTTTCATATGCCACTACTTTTCCAACGTCCGTCATCCACTCCTGGAACGGAGGTTCTCCATAATTCCTCCAGTTCCTCATTATAATTTGTCGTCTAGTCATTAGAACAGTCTATATCCAGTCTTTAGTAGTTTGGGAAATGCAGACAACACTTGAAGATTACCTAATATAAATAACTTGAGACATAACATAAATTGTCGTTGTATAACATTAATAACATACCTGTGAATCTTCAACCAAAACTCATTAATTTTAGGGCATATCCACAACACATGCATCTATGTACCTTCATCTACACCACACTTCCAACAGGTATCGGATTCAGGTCACAACTTCTAATCATAAAGTCAATATATGGCAGAGAGCAGTATGTCAAGCCAACATTTCAGTTCTATAAATTGTAAGTGATTAAAATGCATATGCTTCCAATACTTGAAAGAAAAATTTGTTGCAGTTCAAAGTGATGCAATACTGAAAGCTGGGATTTTCATTGGACCCCAGAATGGAGAACTAATTGGTGATCCAGTATTCTCCTTAAAGCTCAGATCTCTAGAATTAACTGATGAGGTTCATTTATTAAATGGTGCAACATTTTCTGGTCAACTGTAGAATCCCAGATTATGATCAATTAGTTGAGGACATGAAAAAGTATATGAACGATCTGCCTCTATATCAGACAGGCCTCCTCTGTCTGTTTTTTTTATATATATATATATAGTTTATTTTGAATATGCAACAAAACAAAGTAATCTTACTTACTCCTTAGGAATAAAACAGAGTAAGAAATCATGGGGAAAAAAAACTAAAAATTTTAAAATCCCTTCTTAAAACCCATCTTTTCTCCTTGGCTTTTGACACCATGTGAGATGTTTGACTATTATTTTTTCATTCTATTGTTTTATTGTTCTTATTTTTATTGCTTTTGATTGTACGTCTTTTATGTTTTTTTTTTTATCTATTCTTGTATTTTATTATTGTATTTTGGTTTTATTTATTCTTCTATAGAGCACTTTGGTCTACTGTGGTTGTTTTAAAGTGCTTTACAAATAAAGCTGGATTGGATTAGATAAATGTATATGAATGAATGGGTTTCAGAATGTCCTCAACTTTGATATTTCCTTCAGTTTTGTTGATATGAGTGCTGAGCATGGTAAAGGTCCTCATATTTCACAATGTCAATCGAACACAAAGGGGCGTCAACCAAATCAGTTGTGATTACTGTTGGGTCCACAGTATGAAACTGAAACAACCTATAAAAACAAGACACAGTGTCTGAAACATTTTGAAATAGCTGAAGGGCTCTGTCATTAATTTAGCACCAATTTAACGCAGTGCTTTTCAACCTTGGGGTCGGGACCCCACATGGGGTCACCTGGAACTCAAATGGGATCACCTGAAATTTCTAGTAATTGGTATAAAAAAACATATATGTTAATAAAAACTATATGGTGAGTTGACAGAGACAGTTCCAATATATAAAAGGCATGACAAACTCTGAAGCTGAAACTGCAGCACTGTGGTACTGTTTATCTTTCAAATGTTCTTTGTGGTCGGTTTCAGATGCTGCAGCTCTTTCATAATTCAAAGTTTGAGTTATCGTTTGTTCAGTATTAATTGTCAGCCCTGTAAATCCAAGCTGGACTGACTGTACATATCCTGACCAAGGAAAATAAAATTCTCACTTTGTGCAGTAATCTACACCTGGCTTTTCTGCCTCTGTCAATAATAATATACATTATATGGACTAAATGTCGTCTAACATTAACGTTTATTTGCAACATAATATAGCAAACAATTACATGATCAAAAACAAATTGATTTTAGCCCCCAAAAAAAGTCTCCATTTTGAATGTCTGGAGTCACCAGAAATTTGTGATGTTAAAATGGGGTCACGAGCCAAAAAAGGTTGGGAACCTCTGATTTAACACATCTTCAGATAATAAAAGATACATACACAATAAAACTCATCAGAACAAAATTGGACAATGTGTGTTTTTTCATATGTTCACGAGTCAAAAACCTAATGTGGACTGATTTGGAATCAGCATGATTGTGAAGATCGAATGTTTTTCCTCCAGTAACAGGATGATTCATTCATTATTTATTTATTTATTTTTAACCCAAAGTATTTGCTTATCCTAATTATTTTAATTATTGTTGCAGGTCTAGATTTCAGACATATTAGGTTAGAGCACAAATGATTTCAATATCTGGAACATACGGTGGGTGAAATTATTACACTGCTAATTCCATTCAGTGCTAAACTTTATAGTTAGTAAATGGAATAATAATTTTGCAGCTTATTTTCCACTTAAAAAGCATTATAAATAATGACATATTTCAGTGTATATGGGTGGAACATGGTATAAGTAAGGTTATAAAATTATAAAGGCTATAATAATGTACTACAAGGCTAAAATTACAGGTATATAACCAAAAGCTATACCAAATTACACAAAATTTACTTTAAATAGCTTTTTCTTCATAGAAGTCAGTTGTTGTAAGGTATGGTGCCAAATGCAGAATACCAGACCCTGCAAAAAACTGTAATTACTGTCAACGAGAGTAATTTTGTTCAGAACACTGAATACTCAGCAGCAAGAGGAGAGCATGACTCATCTGGGCTGTTTTTCTCTTTTATTTTACAGCCTCTCTGGTTCATTTTAACAGGGATGCCAGTATTTCTGGAGGGCACAGGATGTTTGGTGACTATCTATTTTGTGTTATCATATGGTGAATAATGGTGCAGTTTTATTGGGGGTTTGTGACACCGGTGCGGCATCTGCTTGACATAGTACATGTTTAATGTATAGTTTGGATATAAAAAGATCCCAGTGGGCATGGGGAGGTGAATCACTGTTTAAGGAATGAGGTGAAACAAATCAGAGCAATGTGGAGGAGAAACGGAGAGAAAGGGGGGGAACGATAACACAATAATGATGAAAGCGGTAGGCATTCATTTCATTTTGAGCTCCCATGTCAGAATGAATTTAGAAAATGACATTAGGGGGCAGCTTGAATACGAACAATTCTTCTGAGCTGAGACTGGGTTAGCATTGAGTGTGAGGGGAAACCTTGTCCGTATACATTTATTCTCTCTGATGAATGCCTGATGCCATATCTACAGCACTAAGGGGGGTTAGTCCTTCCTACATGTATATCCTCATATACAAATACTCTCGTGGGTGTAACTGACACCTTATGTGATCATGACTTTTAATTAAGAATTAAATGACAGGCTGATATCTGCAATAGTGTATTAACACCAGATATGCACTGAATACAGATGTTGCTGTAAGTACACCCATGTTGAAGCTCAAGTTCATAATACAGGGTGACACAAAAAAACGGGAACTTTTTAACAATCCGATAAAACCAAGAGTGATGGAAGAAAAATATTTTATTCATAGTAACTGAAACCTTAAAACATGCCATTTAAGAAACAATGATGGAATTTTCATTTTTTTAAAATTACAGGGTGACCCAAAAAAACGGGAATTTTTGAAGTGCGTATTGGCAGACATGAGCAAGTGGCAGCACTGCGAGACAGTGACCTTGAGCAAGTAAACACACCCCCATTTTAGTAACCATTGGCGGCTGTGCGAGAATTGTTCGGTAACCGTGTGATCTCAAGATTCGGTAACGTTCCCTGGCCCCCTAGATTGCCAGATTTGTCCGTTTGTGATTTTTTCTTGTGCGGCTATCTCAAGAGTAAAGCGTACATGACTCGACCAAGAACTCTGGATGAGTTAAAACAGAGAATTCAGGATGAAATTCACAGTATCCCAGCTGAGATGTTGCAGCGGTCAATGAGGAATCTCAACAGCAGATTTCAAGAATGCATTCGTACAGGAGGACGCCATCTACAGAAGTAATTTTTAAAAAATGAAAATTCCATCATTGTTTCTTAAATGGCATGTTTTAAGGTTTCAATTGCTATGAATAAAATATTTTTCTTCCATCACTCTTGGTTTTACTGGATTGTTAAAAAGTTCCCATTTTTTTGTGTCACCCTGTAGTAAGACCATTTTTTTTATTAGATTGTGTGTTTGTAATGATGACCCTATATGCCGCTAAGATGTTTTTACACTCACATTGAATACTGTATAACTTCCTGGTCACTTGCTGCTGGCACAACACTCAAACCCATAGTATCACTTTTTTAAAAAAAGACATAAAAATGTTTTACAAAAAATCCCCAAAACATTTAACCCTATAACACCAAACGTATCATATTTGATACTTGAGTTTTGAAGCCCTCTACATGATCAGTGTGATATTTTTTGTCATGAAAATCCTGATGTATACAATTAGATACAAGCAATACACAGACAGTCCGCCAGGGGGGAGGAATTCATTCACCAGAGGCCTTTCCAGTGACACTACAAGATTGTCATTAATGAGGAAGGAGGCAGAACTTTGCCAATTTTGAAAAGGAATTACCAATTTGTTACCTCCGCCAAGGAGGTTATGTTTATGTCGGCGTTGGTATGTTTGTCTGTTTGTGTGCAGGATAACTCAAAAGTTATGGACGGATTTGGATAAAAATTTCAGGAAATGTTGATACTGGCACAAGAAACAAATGATTAAATTTTGGTGGTGATCGGGGGTGTGGGGGGGCCACGGGGGCCCACTGATCGTCCTTGGCGGAGGTCTGTGCTGTCCTTTCTGGAAAAGCACTTATAGAGCGCAGACCTCCGCCAAGGCCAATCAGTGGGCCCCCGTGGCCCCCCCACACCCCCGATCACCACCAAAATTTAATAATTTGTTCCTTGTGCCAGTATCAACATTTCCTGAAATTTTCATCCAAATCCGGGGCACTGATCTGCCTTGGCGGAGGTCTGTGCTCCCCGAGTGCTTCTAGTTAGACATGATTTTGTTATATTAAGTTTTTGATTGTTCAAAAATAATAATATTTGAGCACTGAGACCTAATGTATCCAACATGATAAAAAATTTAAACTCATACATGGAAATTGATATTTGAAAAAAAAAAAAAAGATCTGGAGGTTGTTCAGAAGGATCAATAAAGGCTCCAGTTTCAAAGAACTGAAGTTTTCTGTCAATGATTTAATGGTTCAGGCTTTAGAGGGCTAATTTCCACCACTGCATTGTATTAGATACATTTCTTAATTTTAATAATTTTGTGAATTTTAAAAATGCGTGCCTGATATATAAAATCTTGCATGTACTAGCCCCTCCTCCTTTGACAGACTGTATCAAATCCCAGTCTGTCAGTGGGAGGGGCCACAGCTCCAGGAGACAGTGATGTGCCATGCAGGCGCACTACTGTTGGATAAACGACACTTTCAGTCACTGGAACTGAATATTGGAACAGTTTACCACTCAACATAAGAGACTCACAGTCACATGCCTCCTTCAAATCACAACTTAAACACTGGATGAAGGAAAACCAAGCCTGTGACCATCAGTAGATTGTCCTCATTGTGTTGTTCTGTGTGTTCTTAGGATGTTTTGCCTTTTTGTCAGTTGTCTTTCTTGTCCCCTGCCTAGAGAGTACAGATGGAATTAGCACTGTTGCCACAATCTGGCATATTTACAGCTGCAATTGTTGGATATGTTCATTGATATGCACTGTCCCTAATAAATAATTGTTGCCAATTTATTTCACTACATCATTACCCATATGGTCAAAAGATTTGCGACGATTAACACAAAAACGCACAAAGATCTCCACAAATATTGGAACAGAAGTGTTTTTCTTCATGCTCTGAGTAGATCAGGCAGTAATGCATTCTGAGGTCTTTGCATACTTTTATGGAAAAATCGGTATTCAAACATAACAGAGAACGGAAAAATTTGGCCCCACTACCGGAAAGTGTTGTATGCAGAGTTAACACACACACATACTTTAGTGCGCAGACAATCCTCAATTGTGCGTTAAGCATTCATGGATGCCTTGGAGCCAGCAAGCTGGTCTGACTGTTCTTGTAATATTAAGTCTCTCCTCTTTCACCAACGGTACTATTTCTGGTACAGCATTAATAAAAGAAGTTAGAGACACATTTTTGGTGCCAGCTGAAATCAAGTCAAGGTTTATTCACCAAGTGATTTAATATATCAGAGTTTTGACCTGTGCACTAATAGTGGATTTGGAGGGCCATGATTAACCACTCATAGGCTATGTTCAGACTGCAGGCAAATGTGGCCCAAATCCGTTTTTTTACCCATATGTGACCTGTATCCGATCTGTTAAAAACAGTTTGAACAGCACAAATCTGATTTTTTCTAATCCGACCCAGGACACTTTGATATATGGATCCGATATTTTCCAATGTGACTTCAGTCTGACTGGCTAATTGCATTTATTTGACCTTTACGTCATTGAAATGCAACAAATGTCACAATTCTGCATCCCGGGAGGAGAAGCAATGAAAAAACATATTTACTTCCTTAAACAGTGCGTGCCTGCGTGGTAATGTATTACGTCAGGATTTCTTTTGCGCATGCGGGTCACTTCAGGGTCGCATTCAGTTCATACTCAAAACTGTATAGAAGTCGTATTTAATGTGTAATATGAACAAGCACACAAAAAAATGGGATTTGACCAAAAAGTCCGAATTGTACATTAAGACCTGCTGAACGTAGCCTTAGTGGTTATTCATCAATGACTAGGGCTGTCGCAGTGAGTAACCATGACAACTGCTATGTTCTCAGTGGGGTTTTTTTCATAAGGCAACACAACCAGCATTATTTCACACAGAATCATCTCGATTCATTACATGAGCTGCCTTATATAATTACTGGACTAATCAAATCACTACATAAATAAATAAAACTCCTTTCCACACTTTTTCAAATAATATTTACCAGCCTAAATAGAGAAAGTGTGGCATTAACGTTCCTAGACTAGTGGGTGTATTTATGTCTGTGTATACTGACATTTTAATGTCTGTCCAAACTAAAATGCTCATTTAGTCAGCAGCAGAACCTGTAGAGTTTCTATAATGATTTGTTTTGCTGTTGCTAACGAAATAATGACTTAAGAAATGACTTCTTCAAATAGTGACAAATTACCATAACTCGGTGAGCTGCAGAAATGTTTGAAAGAATTTTAAAATCACAATGATGATGTGGAGAAAAAAAATCAAGCAATGCACAAGCAAGTTTGTGATATTTCTAGTTTTGGCCTTGACTGGTCTTGGAACAAAACTCCAAACGAGGCAAAGATGAGGTCAAGACCTTAAATAAGACAGTGACCAAACTTGGGTTTTACAACATTAACCCATAAAGACCCAAACATCCACTGGAGACCAAAATCATTTACTGATCTAACCTGTTTAATATGGGTGTTAGAAAATATCGGTTCTGCAATATATCGTGATATTTAATTTCACAATACTGTATCGACATTTTTAGGTATTTATTCAAATGCATATATGGTGGAGGTTCATTTTTGTTTTTTCTTTATTGTTTATATCTTATTTATAATTATTTAACATTCATTTATTAAATAATTGTCATTTCAGTCATCCTAAAAGCACTTTTTAGTGTCTGAGAAGCAGATGGTAGTTCCTTTGTTGGGATTGTACAAAAATAATGTTCTTATGTTAGTTCTGAACTAATAGATTATGAACATATGAACAGGATCTTAAACTGTAATGTCTGTAAAACAGAATTTAAGTTTTAACACAGGAACATTTTGTGATATAGCATTCGATCCTGTTGGGATCTAATAAAAATGTGTTTAGTATTTGAGCATATTTCTGGTGTAATTCAATTCTTCCAGGAAATAATCATTAAAAAAAAGAAACAAACAAAAGATTGCCTTTTTAACAGTATCACAATATTTTGTGATATATCGTATCGTGATCCTAGTATTGGGATTTGTATCGTATCGCCAGATTCTTGCCAAGACACACCCCTACTGTTTAATACCTGTTAATCCACTAATATTATCTATCCATGTAAATAATTGGTGCAAAATACAGTTTGTCATCGTTTCATGGTCATCAGATATGACACATTTGGATGTTCAGAGGCTCCGTAGTTACCATGGAAACACCATCATCTTCTACAACACTGATTCACCAGTAAAACCCATGGAGTTGGATCAATGACAGAGGATGGTCACACTTGTTTTTGTGTCCAGTTAATGATATATTTTACTGAAAAAGTTACTTTTTCCTCCATTTACTCTGTTTGTCATACAATAACATTAAACTGTAATTTGAGCTTTTATGGACATTAATCATAATCTGCAAATTAAATACAGGAAAATGCTTGATTTTCACTTAAGACTGCTAAATTCTGAGCATAGCATTATAATAAATGGTCTTAGATAAATTAAGAAAAGTTAAAAATAGAGTTAAAATCATTTGGGAACTACCACAAAAGTAGCACTGGGTCTTTATGGGTTAATGTTGGGGAAATTCTAGTTAAACAATCTGGACTTGTCAGATCACATGACCTTTTTCCATTGAGACACAGTCCAATCTTTATGCTCTCTAGCAAACTGGGATTCGATATTTGTTGTTAAATACAGTTGTGGAAAAAATTACAAGACCACCCTTGTTTTCTTCAATTTCTTGTTCATTTTAATGCCTGGTACAACTAAAGGCACGTTTGTTTGGACAAATATAATGATCACAAAAATAGCTCATAAGAGTTTAATTTCAGAGCTGATATCTATCCATTTTCCATGGTTTTCTTGATAATAACCAAAATCACTTCAGTTCTTACATCAATATCTATGGCATTGTACTGACAAAAACAGTGCTGTTATTCATTCCATGTTTTCTTTTCTGTCTGTTTTAGTCACATAATGCACACAGGAGTTAGTACTTGATTGCATAACCATTGTTTTTGATGACTTTTTTGGTCTAATAATTTTTTCCTCGACTGTATTTGTATTAGTGGGATGTTTTTCCCTCCAGATGCTGTGGAGAGGATGACATTATGAGTATAACTTTAAACTAGTGTATCAGTACTGATGTTTATTTCTCCATTGCAGTCCTCTGTTTATGAATTATTCTATTTTTCTCTCTTGCTGTTTAACTTTTAGTCTGAAATGTAATAAAGTGTGTGTGGAAATGTACTTTTTATTTTGGGCCTTTCTACATTCAGGTCAGGGCTTCACATTCATCAACGGTTTCTGTTCAAGGACGCTTCAGTTATGTTGAAGTTTTAAAACAAGATGCTCTGGTTCAAGCCCAAAATTTGCTTCTATGCTTACCATTTCATGTCAGTGAATTCTGGTAAAAAAAAAATCCAACTACTCTTGCTCTTCGCAACATCACACAGGACACGGTGCAGGGCTCACAGGAGACAGACAGCGTTAAAACTGCAACAAGCACGGATGGGTTTCTATATCGGAGGATTTAACAGAAAAATCCACTGCTTTGATATAAACACTATTTCCTTAATGACCGGAGAAGCTGTTTTGTTGCTGCGGCGCTGTCTGTCAGCCGTCACTCCAAATTGGCTTCCAGGATCTGTCACTTTGGCACCTTGGCGGGTAACACCATCATGACGGTTGATGTTTTAATCTAAAAACAATCCCGCTCTCAGAGGGTTTTCTAATCCGTCAGTTCCAGTTTGATAATCAAATCAGAACTAAATCGAAGTTAAAACAAATTACAGCATCTCTCTTTTAAAATGAAATGCCGTAACTTTCTTTATTTGCTAAGAAAAGGGAAAAAATAAGTAAAAACAAACATAAAAAAAAGAAGAGTCTTTTGTCACAGCGAATTATATTATTGGTGTACGGAAATTGGATCGGCAGTAAAAAACGGAGAGATTGTAGGGTCTGTGTGGGTTCAAAGAAAAGGATGCAACAAATCTCATCAGCAATTCACTCAGACTCTCCTTTTTGGCTTTAATACGAACTCCAACAATTACTCCAGAAGAAAAATATTTACTTTAGTTTAATCTGCATAAACTGACTAATCCATTCCAGCTATGAAGGCAAAATTTCCTCTCACTGAACAATATAATAATTTTGTTTTGTCAGAGTACAATTACTGTTCACATAAACAGTAGTTTTAATGGGGTACGATGAAAAAAAAAAAAAAAAAAATCTGTGACAATAAATGTGAGAACTGTGAGAACATCCGCAGCTCTGTGGAAAAAGCTGTGAGTTAAGTTAATATTTTTTGAAGCCCTTCTTTCAGCGCTCTCTTATGAATTAATGTATGAAGTGTATCGTTTGACCTCACCACCTACAGAAGGAGGAACTGAGAAAAGGCAAAGAGAGAAAGAAAGAACGATGAGGCAGCAGTGACTAATGTAAAGACAGATTTACATAAGGCTGTAATGGCCAGTTATCCTATATATACACAATAAAATACATCTTTTCTTTTGACTGTCATTTCCAGTTTGGCATCAGTATAGAGCAGCGTCCAGTCCAAAACAAATAAATATTAATAGCACAAACCAAAATCTATTTCTGCAAGCTAGTGCCCTGTCCATACTAATAGATATTTTTCTAAACAGATATTTTCTTCCTCTGTTTTTAACAACAACTATTTCTACATGACCTTTGATTTACTAAATATTTGTTGTTTCAGTATGAAAAAGTGGTTTAAGGCGCATTTGGACTTGGTCTTAATGGAAAAAAAAAAACTGTAACTCTATAAAAGTTGGACAGTGGCCCCGGGGGCCCCTGGACTTTAATTAACTCACTTTTGAACTCATCATATTTAATTAACAACAGTAGCACCTAGGATACTCAGAGCTATTGTAACTCTAAGATGATGGTCTGGAATGAAATGGACGCAAGAGGTTTTGTTTGGTCGGTAATTTAAGTTATAGTGGACTACAGCGTTGACCCGTGGGGAACCACAGGGTCTAGATGTGGTAGTTTTTATACTGGGGAGAGCTGACTCTTGGGAAAAAGATGTCTATATTTTATAAGTACTGACATAAAAATTGTTTGGTAAATCATGATATTTATTATTTTACATATGATAGCTGACGTATTTTGATTATAGCTCTTTGAATTGTGATAGCTATCTTCCACCTCCTGGGGTGTTTTTAAAATCCACATCCTGATTCCGTCATGGGTGGGTGGGCATTTTGCTTGTTTGGAGGTGCAGAAAAATATTGTTGGACCAAAAGGGGGGGGGGGGGCTGGTTGTCAATCAGCATCCGTTCAGCTCTGTGAGGGGTAGTACTTGTCCCTCTGGGAGCAGAGCTTGTCCCCCCAGCCCCCCCCCCTGACCATGCCCCTGTCCCTCAGAATGAATATTTGTTGTGTATTTGTGCATGCTGTACCACATTTGTCCAGCAGTCACCGCCAAAGCGTTCTGGGCATAGCAATGTGATTGTAAGGCTACTGTATTCCAAAATTACTAATATCTCCCAAAATGTTGGTCCTATCAACTTGCCGTTTTCACTAGTGTGTTCCGTGACCAAAGATACATGAGTATGCCGAACTGCAGCAGTCAGCTGATTCCGGATTTTGTGTGATACCCGAGACACACACACAGAGTCCACTTACTTTTTAAAATATAAGATTGTATGTGATGGTTAAAAAGGTCTACTTTGCTCTCTATATGAGGATACATGGATATACAGACACATAATGTGTCATTCATGACTGCCACAACATATGAGCAATTGCCGTATTCAGGCCTCAGCGCAAATTAAAACTAAAATCAAACAGAAATGTCAAGAATAAAAAAGTAAAAAACAACTAAACAACTATATTAGATTTTTAAAAAAAAATCAAAACCACTATATGAAAAATACTAAACCATGGCAGCTTCTGAAATTTTAACCTAAGTCTCTGAAAACTGCCTCATTGGTCTTTTTTTCTTTAACCCATAAAGACCCTAACAGCCACCGTCGACCAAAACCATCTACTGATATAAACTGTTTAATACCTCTTGATCCACTAATCCTATCATTCATTATCTGAACCCGCTTTATCCTCACTAGGGTCACGGGGGTCGCTTGGAGCCTATCCCAGCTACTTAAGGGCGAAGGCGGGGTACACCCTGGACAAGTCGCCAGTTCATCGCAGGGCTGAATATATAGAGACAAACAATCACTCACATTCACACCTATGGGCAATTTAGATTAACCAATTAACCTATTAGTGCATGTCTTTGGATGGTGGGAGGAAGCCGGAGTACCCGGAGAGAACCCACGCAGACACGGGGAGAACATGCAAACTCCACACAGAAAGGTCCCACCCCTGTCTTGCTGTGAGGCATGAGTGCTAACCACTGCACCACCGTATCGCCCACAATTCATGCAAATAATTGGTTTAAAATACAGTTTGTCATCTTTTCATGGTCATCAGATATGACCCATTTGGACGTTCAGAGGCTCCATAGTGAACGTGGAAACACCATCATCTTCTACAACACTGATTCACCAGTAAAACCCATGGAGTTGGATCAATGACAGTGGATGGAGAGACATGGTTTTCTGTTCACTTTGCGAAAAAAGTCACTTTTTCTTCAGTTTTCTCTGTTTCTGATATAATAACCCTACCTTTAATCTGAGTTTTAATGAACATCTACATGATCAGTAAATTAAATATAGGAAAAAACATGATTTCCACTGAAAAAACAAAAAATACAGAGGGTAATATTAAAATGAACAGCGATAAATCACTTAAGAAATGTTAAATATAAAAAAAAAAAAATGACGCAAAAGTAGCACCGGGTCTTTATGGGTTAATTTGTATTCTATAATTGTGTGTTGTTTGTAAAAAAACTAAAACAAAAAACTATAATCTATGATCTGATGAGGTCTTCAGGTTTTTGTATGTGAAGTACAAAGGGTAAAGGTAGGATGTTAACACATTTAACACCAACAATAAATGACACCTAGGTAAAGCAGAGCAGGTGCCCATGAGGTGAGGTCAGAGAAATACCAGCGCTCAGCAGAAACTCATCCATCTTTCCCCATGTTCATCGAATCATCTCGTACTGGGAGGTCAAAATCAAAGTCTAAACCATAGTGTGGAAACGGCTGGATTCAGCAACTCACTCTTTACCTTCTGCTTCTTTCGGGGCATCAGTTGTGTTACTCTAAGTGAAGTCCTCGTATTTAAAATGCCTTAGTGTTATTTTCATTTTGTTGTCACCGGAGTGATTCAAGGATCCTGACCAGCTGACTTAAAAGTCCATGTGGAGCAACAGATGGAAGAACAGTGTGCCATTTTAGCAGCCACTCATGTCTGAATAAAATCCTCTCACCGCTCTAAACACTGCATCAAATGACACACTGGGGTCTCCATTTCATTGTTTACTTTGGTGAGAAATCTGTGGATATTCCTCTGTGTTTCAATTGTAACATTTCCTGTAGCTTTTAACATCACACAAACACATGAATCACAAAGAAATTCAGTCATTCAGCCAACTCGTCTCGCCTTAGCTTTCATTATGTCGTCATTTAGGGTTAAAGAGTTGTCTAATGGAAGGCTCTTAACCCATAAAAACCAAAACCTCCACCAACAAACAAAATCATCTACTGATCTAACATGTTTAATAACTGTTGATCCACGAATCCTTTCAACATGTTGAAACAATTGGTGTAAAATGCAGTTTGTCATCTTTTCATGGTCATCAGATATGACCCATTTGGATGTTCAGAGGCTCCGTAGTTACCGTGGAAACACCGTCATCTTCTACAACATTGATTCACCAGTAAAACCCATGGAGTTTCATCATCATCATCATCATCACCTTTATTTAAACTTGGAGATATATTGAGGACGCAACCTCATTTACAATATAGCCGAGACAGAACAAGACCTTTGAAAGATCCAATGGACATATCACTTAAGAAATGTTAAATATAGAAAAAAATTCATTTAGAAAAATTCATTTGAATCAATGAGTTTGATAAATGACAGTGGATGGACTCTGGGTTTATGTTGTTATTCAAATATTTCCTGAAAAAGCCACTTTTTCTTGACTTTTCTCTGTTTTTGATATAACCCTCAACTTTAATCTCAGCTTTATGAACATCTACATGATCAGTAAATTAAACATAGGAAAATACCTGATTTTCACTGAAATACTGCAAAATACAGAGGGAAAATATAATAATAAATGGTGATAAATCATTTTAGAAAAGTTAAATATAGAGAAAAAAATATTTTGGACCTGCCACAAAAGTAGCACTGGGGCTTTATGGGTTAAATATTTTCTCAGTAAAATCCAACTTCTTTGTCAGCAGCTGGCAATCAAAAGCATCTATGATCTAAAATGCTTAATAAGTTTTGATCCACTAATCTTATCAATAAATGAAAATAATTCCAGCAAAATGCAGTTTGTCATCTTTTCATGGTCATCAGATATGACCCATTTGTACTTTCAGAGGCTCCGTAGTGATCGTGGAAACATCATCGTCTGCAAAACTAATTCATAAATGACACCCATTTAGTTTGACAAATGACAGTGGTTAAAGACGCTTGTTTTTGCACTCAGTTAATGATACACTTCTGCTGAAAAAGTCACTTCTCCCTATCTTTTTTGTTTTGATACAAAAACCTTTGAACCGACATGGTCAGTTAATTTTAATACAGGAAAATTCAAGGGTAATATTGTAATAAATGCTAATAAATCACTTAGGAGATGTTAAATATTGAGAAAAATTCAGTTTAAAGAGTCATATTTTGCTAGAAGTTAGAATTTGAACCCTCCAGGTGCTGCAAAGCTATCTTTATATTCATTTTGGCAAAAATTGAGTGGTTTTCTACAACCCGTTTCAATTCCTGCTTTTTGTTGCGTCTATAACTAGTTACGTCTCGACATCTGCACATTTAAGGTCAAGACTTTTGCCGAACATTTCTCTGAATACGACATAACTGTTTGTCATCAGCAGCAGTTGTAGTCCAGACTGAAAATATGTCCAAACTTCGAGCCCATTACCAGAATGTTCAGTTGTTGGTTGAACGTAACAGAGCAGCACAGCCAACAACCTGGAGGGGGTGGGGTGTGAAGTGGCTCATGCATTTAAAGGGCCAGCGCTCAAAACGACCTTTCTGGTGTCATTACTCAGAAATAGGGTTGAAGATGGACCTGTGGAATTGAATTAATGAAGACTTCAGACCCAAGCATAGCATTTACAGTTTATGTAGACCACAGGGAAATGTATTAAAATGCATTATTCCATTTAAAAAAGCAAAATATCACTCCTTTAACCCTATAACACCCAAATTATCATATTTGATACATGAGTTTTGAAGCCCTCTACATGATCAGTGTGATATTTTTTTTTCTTGAAAAACCTGATGTATACAATTAGATACATGCAATACACAGATAATCCACCAGGGGGGAGGAATTCATTCACCAGAGGCCTTTCCAGTGACACTACGAGATTGTCATTAATGAGGAAGGAGGCAGAACTTTGCCAATTTTGAAAAGGAATTACCAATTTGTTAGACATGTTTGTGTTGTATTATGTTTTTGTTTGTTCAAAAATAATAACATTTGAGCATTGAGACCCGATGTATCATATATGATACAAAATTGAAACTCATACATGGGAACTGATATTTGAAAAAAATGTTTTGGGTTGTTCAGAAGGACCAATAAAGGCTCCAGTTTCAAAAGAACTGGAGTCTTCTGTCAATTGTTTAATGGTTCAGGCTTTAGAGGGTTAAGGGTTATCAAACCATCTGTACCTATGTAACACTTGATCTGAATGTTCCACTTTAAGTACTTTCAGTTTTTGACAATGTTAGACATTTCCTCCTCGGTATAAGGACAAATATAACAATGTGGATTTGTATTCATTTGAGCTAAACGCTGAGTTAACTCTTAAAATACACAACGGCCCCTCTTGGTGCATCTCCTTTCTAAACGCATACACACCTGTCAATAGTGGAATATTTCCTGGCTATCTGTACTCTAGTCATGCCACCTGTCTGTTTGCCTGTCCTTTTCGGTCTCATGAATATAAGGTTTGGGCTGCATTGCACAGCGTTGCACACTTGGTCATCACTGACCCACATAGAACCTGGCCATGATACTGCACAGACTGCCAATACCTGTGGCAAACACACAAAACACATACATGCAGGTACCTTCAACAGACAACCCACTGACATTTTTTTAGCTTCTTGGTAATTATTATGGAAGTTAAAATGAGGTGATTTAAAGGCAGGCAGGTTAGAACAGAACTCGTACAGGTCTTGTCATGTGTGTGTCTGTGTATGTATGTGTGTGTGACCCAGATTGCGCCATCCCGCCACGCTTCCATCATGTCACCACTGCCACCCTGCCAGCATACCGGAGCACCAGGCTCCCACAGGCACTTTTGGGTTCAGGTGGCAGATCTATAACATACGCCAACAACACGACCTTGTCCTGGAAAGACCCACTCGTGCTCAGTGATCAGGGCAACGGGGGCCAAAGGGGTGAGTGGGAGGCGAGGAAGAATCAGACACCAGATGGATATGTTAATGTACTTGGCACGCTGTAATCTGCTCCTATTCATCTCCATCTTTCTCTTTTCTGCCATACAGTCTGTAACTCTTAAAGTGCCATGACAAAATATAGTACTGGTCAGCCTCTGTCAGCCACATGGTTCCTGGCAGTTTATTTATGGCCCTTTCAATTACAGTAGGCTGTGATTTACACACACAGTAAATCACAACAGAGCTCACTCATTAAGCCTGAGATCCTGAGATAGAGCAGCACCATGAAAACAATAATAAGTACCACTTGGGATGTACCCGAATACATCGCTTCGAGATTATTTTTCCACTCAAGGTCACAATATTTGTATCTTAGTACAAAGGCAACAACAACACTGTTAACATAGTGGAGGTATGATTTACCCTGTGCTCAAAAAATAAACATGAGAAAGTGAAAATCCTATTATATTATCAGTACAGCCCCATTAGGTGAGCTGCAAAGATTATAAAGGCAGGTAATGACACTACAAGAAAAAGCTAAAAGATCAATTTTTAACTCAACTTTCCCAAATAAAATAGTTATGTGGAAATATTTAAATAAAATGGAAGGAAAACAGACCACTGTGTCATCTTGTTGTATTTAAAGGAGTGATATTTTGCTATTTTTACACATGCACAGAGGTGTCAAAAGTATTCACATTCTTTACTCAGGTAGAAGTATAGATACTAGAGTTTAAAAAGACTTCTGTAGAAGCTGAAGTATCAATTCAAGCTTTTTATTCAAGTAAATGTGTATAAGTACTGGTTTCAAAACTACTTAAAGGAGTGATAGTTTGCTTTTTTAAAACATTCCCCTGTGGTCTACATAAACTGTAAATGCTATGCTTGGGTCTGAATTCTTCATTAATTCAACTCCACAGGTCCATCTTCAATCCTATTTCTGAGTAATGACACCAGAAAGGTTGTTTTGAGCGCTGGCCCTTTAAATGCACATGAGCCACTTCATGCCCCGCCTCCTCCAGGTTGTTGGCTGTGCTGCTCTGTCCCGTTCAGCCACTTGTGTTTTTTTAATTCAACCAACAACTGAACATTTTAGGTAACCGGCTCGAAGTTTGGACATATTTTCAGTTTTTACTACAACCGCTGCTGCTGCCAAACAATTATGACGTACTCTGAGAAATGCTCGTCGGACGTCTTGACCTTATATGTACACATGTCGTGACGTAACTAGTTATACGTAGACGTAACAAATTAAGCAGGAATTAAAACAGGTTGTAGAAATCCACTCGATTTTTGCCAAAATGAATATAAAGATAGCTTTGTAGCACCTGGAGAGTTCAAATTCTAACTTTTTGAACTATTAAGGTCCAAATACACAAATAAATGTACCAAAGACTAATAAAAGTGGGTTTAGCAAAATACGACCCCTTTAAATACACTTTCAGTAACTCAAAAACAATAAAAACTGTTGTTTTTGCTTAGAGGCTACACTTTCATATGGTATATTTTCTTTTTCTTTTTTTTTTTTTTTGTTGTGTCCTGTTCTGCACCACAGCAGGGTGAAAACTTACCAAGCACACATTAAGAAAAATTCTGAAAAATGTGTGGGAAATGTCTCAATCACAGTCACACTGACAGGTAATTAAAAGTCCACAGTACACCTGCCATTGGGCCGTGGGAGGAAACCATACCGGCTAGAAAAAAAACAAAACAAAAACAGTACACAAAACCACCAGGCTGGTTTAAAATTACATTTAGAAGATATTTTTGCTTAATACTGGAATTTAATGTAGATATATAGCCCTGCTGTACTTAACCAAAATGAATAAATAATAAATGTATGTTATGAATTCAACTACTGTAACAGTGTGTTTGTAATAACAGTTTTTTTTTTTTTTCTTTTTAATGTACTGTATAAGATAAGATAAAATAAGACAAGGTTAGATAAGATAAGATAAGATAAGATAAGTATTCTTATTTTTAACATGTACATTCATGTGTTTGGACTTTGCGTGGGAAATAAAGAGACAGAATATAATGTTAAATGCAGATTTTGCTAGCAATACGAGCGGCACATGAAACCTATGACAGTGACTTTTATGAATGCTTTCCTTTTTTCAAAGTGATAAAACCGCAAGAGGAAATGGATTCCTTATTTTCTTTTTATACTCTGTTCTCACACTGATTGGATTGATTTCTGTAATTAATACTGACATGAGAATAAAATAGTCAATGTAACTGAATAGTGAATAGTGTGTATTTATTTTTTTAAGATAAATAAAAATATAGACAAAAATGTAAAGCTGTATTAACCCTATAACGCCAAATGTATCATATTTGATATCATATCATATCATTTATATCATATTTGATACATGAGTTTTGAAGCCCTCTACATGATCAGTATGATATTTTTTTATTGAAAACCTGATGTATACAATTAGATACATGCAATACACAGATAATCCACCAGGGGGAGGAATTCCTTCACCAGAGGCATTTCCAGTGACACTACAATATTGTCATTATTGAGGAAGGAGGCAGAACTTTGGTACTTTTGAAAAGGAATTACCAATTTGTTAGACATGTTTGCATAATATTATGTTTTTGTTTGTTCAGAAATAATATTTGAGCATTGAGACCCGATGTATCAAATATGATACAAAATTGAAACTCACACATGGAAACTGATATTTGGGGAAAAAAAAAAAATGGGGTTGTTCAGAAGGACCAATAAAGGCTCCAGTTTCAAAGAACTGGAATTTTTAGTCAATGATTTAATGGTTCAGTCTTTACAGGGTTAAGGAGCATTCAATACAAACAGTAATAATACAGGAGCGAGTGTCCTTAAAAATATAAATGGACCACTTCAATTTTTTTGGCTGGAAAAAAAATTTTGCTCATTTATCTGAATACGTACATATGAGTCAGACATGATAATACAGTTGACGTAACTATGTACGTACTTGTGGCCCAAATGCATCGGATTCACTGTCACTGGAGACGAATGAAAGAAAGAGCTAGAATGAGTAATACTCCAACAGATGCAGTATGTTATTCTATACAAGCTGCAAAAAGGCAAAGATAACCTAAAATGTATTCAAATTGGTAAACAGAAAGTGAGTAAGCTGTAAAGATAATTATATTCGATCTTTCAAGGAGAGTACTCTTTTATATTTAAACGTGTGCGGTGTGGCAAAAAGGAAACGTGGTTAGAGATTTTCTCACCCCGGCCCTCTTCCCTCCCATCTCTGCTGCCCCGTGGGCTGTGAGTCATCATCTTAGTCTTTATTTATGGCTTGTATTCTCATGATCTGGACATCCATGGACTATGAAACACATCTGTTATAGGATAGAACTACCACATCCCACCTTTTTTTTTCATTTTAACTGAAATGGAGGTTCAGTTTGATGTGTAAATTTGACACACTAAGGTTTGGTTAGGTGAGTCACACTGAGCTAAATGAAAGAAATAGTATACAGTTAACCTTTCCGTTACCTCCCAAGTTTGACTACAAACCTCCGGAATACCGTTACTATGAAAATGATAACCTGGTTTATGTTTATGTTGTTGACAATCTCATTTGCACTTTAAATAGAACAATACTCCTACCACCTCCACACCTTATACCTACACAGTATTTTGATGATGAAAAACATGCAAATCACATCTGACTGACTGACTTTCTATAGGGAGGAGAAACATCAAAACACCCGAAAGATAAGTGCAGATATTTGTTATTTATGGCATATTTGGAAAGATAAACAATTTCTGTTATCATGAGTATATGTAGGCTATTATAGTTGAGTCAATTTGGCTTCAGGAAAAACTAAACAATGAGAAATATATGGTGTATGATGAAGATCTCAAACTCTGACCACCTCTAACCATGTTGATTTGAAATTAGAAGCTCTATGCATACATATATCCTATACTATGCTATCCTACCATATGCTATGCTATGCAATCCTATGCTTATTGTATGCTATTTTATCCTATCGTATGTTATGCTATGGTATCATATGCTATCATATGCTGTGCTATCCTATCCTATTGTATGCTATGCTATGCTATTTTATCCTATTCTATCAAATCCTATCCTATGCTATGCTATTCTTTCCTACCCTATCCTACCGTACGCTATGCTATGCTATCCTATCCTATCCTAACGCATGCTATGTTATGGTATCCTATGCTATCTTATCCTATTGTATGCTATACTATGCTATGCTATCCTATCCTACTGTATGCAATGCTGTCATATGTTATGCTATCCTATCCTGCTGTATGTATGCTATGCTATCCAATCCTATCCTATCCTATTGTATCCTATCCTATCCTATCCTATCCTATCCAGACCATTGATGTATAATTTTCAAACACATTTTTGCCTGTGAGAATGTCCAATTTGCACTGAATAATATTTTAATTAGTAACTGCTTGGTGAAAGCAAAAACTGTCTACATAAAGGTGGTGCATTTTACACTGTGCTAATTGTATGAAACGGTACATTCTGTGTGTCTCCTATGGTGGTTGAAAATGTTGTGTAGACACATGAAGAATATTAACAAAGGCTAAATAAATTACTAAGATGAATAATACAATAATAGCATGTTCTAGCCTTGTAAAGAACTGGCAACATGTCTAGGGTGCACCATGCTTTCACCTGCTGGTAACTGGGATACACTCCAGCAACCTCACAATCCCAAAGAGGATTAAGTGGTTAGGAAAGTAAATGAATGAATAGCATTTTTTGGCTTACTGGTAGTGAACATTATTTTTTTTTTTTATAATTATCATTGGCTTTTTTATGCTTGAGATTAGATTTGCAAATCTTGTTAGAGTTGCAGAGACAAACAAATTTTCATTTTCTCTATATGTGTGTGTCTGAAAAATGCCATTTCATCAGACTGTTATGAAAAATGGGTCCATTTTGTAGCCTAAGTTCTAGTTTGGGGTCAAAGAATAAGTTGTAATGAGTTTTCATCACTTCTCTCATTGAAATGAACAAGACAAGATCAGCCTTTAAAGTCCTAAAGGAGGCGGAAAGTGGAGAAAATCACATGAAATGGAAATAGGGATGTAACGATATGAAAATTTCATATCACAGTTATTGTGACCAAAATTATCACCATATTGTTGAAATGTACTCAGAATGTTCAAAAACTACTTATACATACACTAAAATAATCTAACAAAGTTGTATTTTGAAAAAAATAAATACATAAATAAAATACCACACAGATTGTACTTTTTGTTGGCAGAAACATTAAAATGATACCATGTAAACATCAAACATACAAATGCGCATTAAAGATGGCACCTTATATCTCTGCACTATGGATGGGAATTGATAGGATTTTATCAATACCAATGCCATTGTTGATTCTGCTTACCAATCCAATTCCTTATCAATTCTATCAATTCCTGAGTGGTTTTTTGAGCGGGAAAAACAGTAGCCAGATAGGTCATAGTGGAGCTTGTTTGATCATTTTCCATATAACACAATCATATTTCCGGGTTGCTCGGATGGACCTGGTCCATATGGAAGCCTGCTATTTTATTTATTTATTTTACCTTTGTTTAACCAGGAAGTCCCATTGAGATTAGGAATCTCTTTTACAAGGGACAGCTGGCCAAGGTAGCAGCTATACAAAGTCCAAAACACATAAAACACATACATTATAAAAAATTAACAATAAAACACAATAACAACTATTCAACCATAGTGGCATCAAGAAAAACAGTGACATTCCTCCTTCACGGCATTTTCCATGATATGCTTAAAATCATTAATAGAAATGAATGTATGTAGTTTTAAAGTTTTTTGAAGATTATTCCACTACCACAATTTTTTTTTTCAAATTTTTTTTCGCCAAGCACTGTCAACGAGATAGAAGCTGCACTCTTTCAGCGAGCAGGTCATAGACACTAGATGTTTTAATGTTTTTAAGATTTTTCCCAAAGTTTTATATTTGGCATATTTGTGTTGTCTTTATTTTTTTGAATTATATGTATCTTCAGTAGGAAAATGCTGTCTTTCCAAAGTCTGTCAGAACTCGGGGAACAGTCAAAAGCAACCACTTGGAGGAACGTAAATGAAAACTACTAGAGCTAACAGAAAGAAGATTACTGAGACATTCTGGAATCTCTGGAGCTCTGTCCGTGCAGGTGCCTTCAGCCATGTTTTCAGAGGCCAAACATTGCAAACTGTGCATGCACGCCTGGAATATCACTGCTTCTCCAGGAAATGAGCAGCATTACCGTGATATTCAAACTGCAATAATCAAACATGGTTATCATGATAATTAGAATTTAAATGGTAAAACTAACAGTCGGAAATTTTACTGTGGTTTATTGTCATACCAGTAGTTGTTACAGCCCTACATGGAAACAGGAAATGATTTTTCCATGGACTGTCTGGCTTTGGTGGGACCAGTGGCATTAGCTCTGTTTTCTCAATATCTGCAGTCAGTTCACTCTGTGATTCATCAAACCATAAAGCAGCAGACAATGCAATGCTATTTATTGCTTGGTTACAGCATATGCATTTAGTCATTGTTGCAGTAAATCTACCTTCACAAACTAGGAAAAGGGAGAGAAAGATGAAGCAAAGGAGTGAGTAATACAGATTTTTAAATGATGAAAATTAACATCCTTATTTCCATGGTGATATTTGGATTAAAGTGGGAGGCCATGGGAAACCAACTCAATTGCTGTAAGATACGTCACACTCGCATTAAAAAACAAAAAAGAGAACAGAAAATTGATCCAACTGTAAGTCAAATCACAGCTGCAAAACAGATGAGTTCTACGCTGTTATGTATGCAGATCATGTGTCTCTCGTTTTTATGGTTGCCAAAAGTTCATGACCCTTTTACTCATGAAACTATTTAAAGGATATGGCAGATTTCCTAAAATGCATGGTTGTCAATCTAACCTTAAATGCATTTGTGTTGATGGATGAAAACCTGACATTTCTTGAGAAAAATGATGTTCTGCCAAGAGCGGTGTGATGCAGCATTCTGTCTGTCCTTAATCATATTGGTACAGCTTGTGTGTCTGGCATACAACAAACAACCGACGGTCTGAGTCAGTCGCTGACTAAGGATGATGACTGTGGGAGAATACGAGCAGTCTAATATCTTCATCTTCAGGCATGGGACGGTCTCTGTAACTAGCGAGCTATCGGCTTACTTGTGTCTGGGTGTAGGCAGCACAGTCTGTTTGTGTTCTCGAGTGGGGAAGTGTGTGGAGATTGCCTCAGGTTGTTTACAAAGGGGTGGGTGTGTAGAAACACACAGCTGAGATACCTCTTAAGTAAACATCAACTCTGCTTGATTTGAACTGCAATCTTGTAGAGCTGTGAAACAGGTATACTTTACTTTTTTTCTTTTTAGACAAATCCTGACAGGTAGTTCTAAATGTCCAAAGAAGAAAAGGCATATCTAAGTATACAGGTTACCATCTTACATGTTGATATAAGCCTGGAAAAGAAATGATGATACAGTGCAACTTGTTCTGAGAAGTATGAAGAAGATATATACAGTCAGCATTGGAAGTAACGCAGTACAAAAGTAATGCATTACAGTAACAGATTACTTTTTGCTGTAACACTATTACTAATCAACTTTCAGTAATATTTTACTTGGTACATGTTCAATAACGCTTGCTTTACATCACACTTTTTGCCCATAATTTAATTGCTCAAATGAAAAAAAAACCCCACCAAGACCGTGAGACCTTAAGAAATCAAAAATGTTGCAGGAAAGTTCTATTTCCTGTTGGTGGTCAGCCAATGGATGAAGACGGCAGAAGACAGTCCATTGTCCACGTGGATGTATGCTCATTACTAACCCTAACCCTGCTTTACAGAAGCTAGTTAGCTGTTTTTTAGTAATTATACTAACAGCAGCTGATCTACTTTTGACAGTTCTAGTTCAGTTATCTGTGCATCAATTACATCCATGTGTCTCCCCCTACTTCCCCCCTTCTCCCCTCTCCCCCAGTCTCTCCATCTCTATCTCTCTTTTTCTCCTCCTTTACCCTCTCTTTCACCCCAACTGGTCAAGGCAGACGTCCATCCTCCAGGAGTCTGGGTCTGCTCCAGGTTTCTGCCTGTTAAAATTAAGTTTTTCCTTGTCACTGTCACCAGTCACAAGTGTTTGCTCCTGAAGGATTCTGTTGGGTTTCTGTAAACTGGCTTCAGAGTCTGGTTTCGACCAACTCGATAAGTAAAGTGTCATGAGATAACTTCTGTTATGATTTGGCGCTTTATAAATAAAATCTGACTGATTGATTGATTGATTGATTGATTGATTGATCCCTGTAATCAGCAATGACAAGGAAAGCTAAAGTTTCTATGAGTAGTTACAATTCTTTATCGATTGCGGATTTATCTACCGGCGTCCTCTGTGCCCCGCCCCCTGTTGGACAGTGTAAAATACTGAAAAAAATGCAAGCGTTCCTGCTAGGATTCAAACATCATAGACCACAGCGTTACTTACTGAGCTATCCCTCCACATGTACTTTGGGGCGCAACTTTATGTGTCCCAAGGCTAGGGATGGGAATCAAGAACCGGTTCTTTTTGAGAACCGGCTCCCAGTAGCTTGATTCCTTGGAATCGTTTGCCTGCCTGCTTAATGATTCTGCTTATCGATTCCGCCGTCATTGCGCATGCGTGATGACGTCACGCGTACGCTGCACTGCTTTGGTCAGAACGTAGCCAACATGGTGTTGAGGCAGAAATGGTCTAAAAAGACGACACCAGGTCCACTTACTTGTAACACTTGCTAAGCTTCCATGTCCTCAAAAGGGTGGAATCCCTCCAATCTGCTCAAACATTTGCCCACAGCATGTGATTCATTTACAGGAATGTCACATATTTGATACGCTACTTAGCGACACTTGAGAATGTAGCAGCAGAGTGAACGCCGGCCCCAGTTCCGGTTCCAGTGCGGGCAACAAACGCCGTACCCAAATACAAGTTTCTGAAGGTAGGGGAAAGGAAATGAGGTGCACAACAACGGGAGACAAGCCGAGCCGAGTCGAACCGGTTCCATGTAGTAGAAATGCGGCAATAGAGGAATTAGTAACGTGTCTTTAGTTTCACTTTCACTGCATGCCGCCGCCCCGCCCCCGTCCCCGCCCCCCACTCCCCTGAACCAGGCCTGGCATCATCTGTTATTATTATTTGTACATACTGTATGTGTTATATTTTCTGTGCAGAGATGGAAATATAAAAGACAGTTAATGCAACCCGTTTGTACTCTTTTATTCCCTCACCCAATGGGAATTGATAAGAGAATCGATAAGGAATCGGATTGATAAGCAAAATCAATAATGGAAACAGAATCGTTAAATTCTTAACAATTCCCATCCCTACCCAAAGCTCTACTATGAGTTGTATAGGGAAGGGGGGTTATTTGACTTGGGGGGGTTGAGTTCTACATGCGCCATTTATGACGAGAATCTGTATGTAAGTCAAAAGTAATGCAATTCTGAGACAGTAATATTGTAAGGTAAGGGATTACTTTTAAATAAAAGTAACAAGTAAGCTCTGTAATTTCCCAGTTTGGGATAAATAAAGTACACCTATCTATCTATCTATCTATCTATCTATCTATCTATCTATCTATCTATCTATCTATCTATCTATCGATCTATCTATCGATCTATCTATCGATCTATCGATCTATCTACCTACCTACCTACCTACCTACCTACCTATCTAGTAATCTGTAATGTATTACAGTTTTGAAGAAACCTGTACAACACTGTTCATTGTGATTATTCATTGCAAATTGTTCAGGTCTACACATTTGTTTAATTTTCTTTACAAAGGACAGAAAATCACTAAAGCAGCATGATGAAGAACACAGGCTACACCTGGACTTTTTCTCAAGTAATCTGTAATGGATTACGGTTTGGAAGTAACTTGCACGACACTGTATACAGTATTTATGCTAAGAGTCAATAAAAAGACTCCTTACATTTCTGTCCATCCCTTGAATAATGCACTTCCTTCCACCTTCCTCCATCCATCCTACATGCTATCTGCTCTGTATGTGTGCATGCTAATTTAAAGCCAAATCAGTCAGGACTCGGGGTAACTGATGGGGCATCTAGCGAGCTTTGTCAGCAATCAGAGGGTGCCTTTCAGAAGAGAAAACCACATGCAACAAAGCTTGCAACTTCCCACCAATCGATAAATGGAATAACTGCCACTTAGACCATTATACCCTCCTCTTTCGGGTCCCGAGTAATGAACTGTAATAGAGAAATGATAATAATGATGATAGTCATAATTAGAGGGATAATAACAGGGCAATCACAGGGTGCCATAACGGGAGACATTAAGCTATGATCTATGATTGATCTGTTGCAAGGCTGGCAGCTTGGTAATCGAGCCGGAGTTCCCAGGAAATGGCGATGCGCAGTGTGCGAGTGCTGATGAAACTTTTATTAAAAAAAATCACATTTAGAATTAAGCTCAAACCGCTTAATTACTGATGAGCATCCAAACATAGGTGCCACGAAGCATGTTTTACTACCAGGAACCAGGATCCTAATGGCATCTAATCTCCAAACGTGCTTCCATTAGAGCTTTCACCGGATTATGTAAATTTATTTTCCTACTAACCGATAAACCTTATTAGCGTGATGATGTGGAAATTAACCTCTCGTCTATATTTCATGTGATGTAGTTGCATGGGAGAAGAAGCCTGTTGTTTTACTCAAATTCACCAACATTATTTTTCAGTCAAGCACAAGCTCACCACTCATAGATAACTATTGAATGACAGAAAAAATAAAAAATAAAAACTGTATCACATCATACATGTCATCCATTTCATCACCTTTTGAGATGTTGCTCTTCTGAAGGATCTTTCACTGAATATCCAAGATATATCCCAGCATGAGCCTCTTGAATGTGCACCCAAAACACTTTCAAACTTAACTTCATCATCACTAGTGCCGTCTCCATAGTCTTTAACCACAAAAATAGGATGAATAAATGCACAGCAGACGTAAAAAATTCAACTGGTTGAACCAATCACAGAACTATCAATGCATATGGGATTTATACTATAACAAGATCTTTATTTTGCCGAAAACTGATTTACTTTGAAGAGATAAGATAACATTTGAGGCGGAATTTTTACTCAATAAATTACAGATATGGTCAATTCTACCACCACAATTATTACACATTAACACATACTCTCAACCAAAAAGATGAGGCAGTTATTCTATTAAATTTTTTTGCAACATATTAATGACATTTTTTTCCATTTTTCCAACTTATTATAATATTATCCTCTGCATTTTTCAGTGAGAATCAAGTATTTGTCAATATTTAATCAACTGATCATGTAATGTTCATAAAAGCTCAGCGTAAATTGTATCAAGCCTTGCATTTTCTGACAATATATATCATTGACTGGTCATAAAAATAAGCAACTACAGTCATTGTCATTTGTTAGATTACATGGGTTTTACTGGTGAATCAATGTTGCAGAAGTTCACAGTGTTTCCACATTTACTACGGAGCCTCTGAATGTCCAAATGGCTCATAACTGATTCTAATAAAAAGCTGAGAAACTGCATTTTACCTGAATTATTTCCATGTATTGATAGGATTAGTGAAGCTTAAGTTATTAAGCCCTAAAGACGCAGTGCTACTTTTGTGTTGATTACAAAAATGAATATTTCTCTCTAGTTAACCTTCCTTAAGTGTTGTATCACCATATATTACAAAATTATCCTTTGCGTTTTCCTTTTTTTTTTTAAGTGAAAAACAGGTATTTCCTATATTTCATTCCCTGATCCTGTAGATGTTCAAAAAGATGAGATTAAAGTTGAGGATTATTAGGTCAGAAAAACAAAAAACTGAAGAAAATGTGATTTTATCAGCAAACATGTCACTAACTGAGAATTGGCTAGAATTTCCCTAACATTAACCCATAAAGACCCAGTGCTACTTTTGTGGCAGTTCCCAAATTATTTTTAATCTATTTTTAAACTTTTCTTAATGTTTTTAAGACCATTTATTATAATACTATGCACAGAATTTCTCATTCTTCAGTGTAAATCAAGCATTTTCCTATATTTAATTTGCAGATCATGACTGATGTCCATAAAAGTTCAAATTAAAGTTGAATGTTATTAAATCAAAAACAGAGTAAATGGAGGAAAAAGTGACTTTTTCAGTAAAATATATCATTAACTGAACACAAAAACAAGAGTGTCCATTCACTATCATTGATCCAACTCCATGAGTTTTACTGGTGAATCAATGTTGTAGAAGATGATGGTGTTTCCACAGTAACTACGGAGCCTCTGAACGTCCAAATGGGTCATATCTGATGACCATGAAAAGATGACAAACTGTATTTTACACTAATTATTTACATGTATTGACAGGATTAATGGATCAACAGGAAATAAATAGTTTAGATCAGTCGATGCTTTTGGTTATTGATGGATATTTGGGTCTTTATGGGTTAAATATTTTAATTCAGTAGATGCCTGGTTGCCGGTGGCTGCTTAAGTCTTTGAGGGTTAAATACAGTTGAAGTTAATAGAATCTTGGTCATTCAAAACAAAAACCTAGGTTTAGAATAAATAAAAACCAGTGAAGTGAGATAAATAAATAAAAATACCACTGCATTGTCTATTCCTCAACAAATAAGACTATTTCCACCCACCTTCTGGTCCTCCTATCTTTTCACTCATACAGTGTTTACACATTTTGTCCCCTGTAGTTGTGACAAATAAAACTCACTAAGTGTGCATTCTTGTCTGCATGCACACAGGTGTATGGCTGTAGGTGATTGTGGGGTAAGCCTTGGAGAGTCTGAGGACTAGAAACAGCTATCAATATTGTACGGCTTTCTCTTCTGAGCCTTGGGATGTGTCGCTCTGAGTGTGTGTATGTGTGTGTGTGAGGCCTTTACAGCCAGCCTCAGTTTGCCGGAGGGAGCGTGAGACGTGCTCGCATGCCGTCGACGAGTTTCAACAAAAGCCATATTGTAATGGGTGGATCCTGTCTTGGCCACGATAAGAGCTCCAACAATACCGAATCCGGTGCCCTGATCGGGACAAATGAGCGGGACAGGTTTTCTATAGTTTTGTTTCGTTTGCTTCATTTCTCAGATGATACTGATGACACTCGGAAACAACCTTGAGCTGTGACAATTCCATAAGGCATCTTGGGAGAGTCTGAAAGAGCTGTGAGCTTTAAAAATACAGTTTTTGCTTGGATATGAATCTGCACAAGCCGGGTCCACAATCTCAGAGGTTCATATGTTTTTAAGAACAAGACAAATTAAAAATAGACAGATTTTTGTTTCATAGTATTCAGATTTGAGTCTACTGCACATTTGTATTCATGCTAACACCCAGTGAGATAAGCAGACATGTATTACCATATGAGAAAAAAGGCAACGTGTAGCCTATGTTCTTCATCATGCTGCTTTAGTGATTTTCTGTCCTTTGTAAAGCAAATTAAACAAATGTGTAGACCTGAAAAACTTGCAATGAATAATCATAATGAACAGTGTTGTGCAGATTACTTCCAAACTGTAATACATTTCAGATTATATGTTACTGTTACTTCAGAGTAATTCCTTACCTCATAATATTATTGTCTCAGAATTGTAATGTGTTACATGACTCATGTATTACTTTGGAGTTACATACAGACTCCCATCATAAATGGTGCGTGCCCCCCCACCTGAGAGAAGAGACAGCATTGCACTGTATCATGGTTGACTGTCAAAGCAAAAATAAAATTTAACCTCCTCCTCCACCTTATGAGGAGTGCTATTGTGAATGGGAAACCTGACTTTCTTTCTTTAGAATAAGGCACAAAGGTCAACAACATAATGGTAATCATGGCATAAGTGGAATAAGTTATCGTCATACATCAAACACACTAAAAGCTTATATTCATTTAAAAAAAAAAAAAAACACTCAAAAAGGAACTACTTAAGGAAATACAGTAATGCAAATGATTGTTTTGACTCTCCCAATCCAAGCTGCTATAAAGGTAAAAGTTAAAATGTTTTAAGGTTTATATGTTAAGGTGAAAATTTCAGCTTGCTGATTATAACAAAGGATTGTAAATTGGTTTTATTTATGTATGAATTTTGTAACTGCATTTTTGTTTAAACGGACCCCATGAAGAGTAGCAACTGCTACGGTGGAAGATAATGGGGATCCGTATAAACAATAAACACTAAACAATTCTAACTAGTCATAGAAACGTTAGCTTACCTTGTCATTGCTGATCACAGGGATCATGCTAACTAGCATCTTAAAGCAGGGTCAAGGTCAAGGTAAACTTTATTATCCCCGAGGGGCAATTTGTTCTACAGCCAGCAGTATCACATGGACAACAAACCAACAATAAATACAATAAATAATCCATTAAAGACAATAGCACCAACATTACAAAGAATCATTCAGCAGAACAATGGCTACCGGAACCAAAGAATTCCTTATCCTACTGGTCCTACATTTAGGAACACTGTATCTGCGACCTGATGGAAGCAACCGGAACTCATCATACAGGGGATGACTGGGATCATCAAGGACTGACTAAGCCTTCTTCAGAGCCCGCCTCTGGTACAACACAGTCAGATCAGTGAGTGTGGTGCCAGCAATTCTGCTGCACACTTTAGTGATGGCCTCCAACCTTCCTGTTTTTAAGGGTAAGCAGCCCATACCAGCTGATAAAAGAAAAGGGCAACACAGACTCAATAAAACAAGAATAAAACGTTTTCATAACGGTGTTATTCACTTTGAAACTGCAAAGCTTACGGTGAAAATACATCCTCTGATGAGCTTTTTTACATACAGCATCCACCTGAGACTCAAAAGCTAGCCTGTGGTCCAGCACTGTTCCAAGATATTTATACACTGCTGGACCACCTCAACAGCCTGGCCATTAATGATGACAGGGTTAGGGTTAGTAATGAGCATATGTCCGTGTGGACAATTTACTGTTTTCTAATATATTCACCCATTCGCTGAACACCAACAGGAAACAAAATGTTCCTTTCCTTTCCCTTAAAGGAGTGATATTTTGCTTTTTTAAATGGAATTATGCATTTTAAAACATTTCCCTGTGGTCTACATAACCTGTAAATGCTCTGCTTGGGTCTGAATTCTTCATTAATTCAACGCCACAGGTCCATCTTCAACCCTATTTCTGAGTAATGACACCAGAAAGGTTGTTTTGTGCGCTGGCCCTTTAAATGCACATGAGCCACTTCATGTCCCACCCCCTCCAGGTTGTTGACCCTGCTTTCTGTCCCATTCAGCCACTTGTGTTTGCTGATACAACCAACAACTGAACATTTTAGGTAATTGGCTTGAAGTTTGGACATATTTTTAGTTTTTAATACAACCGCTGCTGCTGATAAACAATTATGTCTTACTCGCAGAAATGTTCATCGGAAGTCTTGACCTTATATGTGCAAATGCCGTGACGTAACTAGTTATAGACGTAACAAATTAAGAAGGAATTAAAATGGGTTGTAGAAATCCACCCTATTTTTGCCAAAATGAATATAAAGATAGCTTTGCAGCTAACACAAGCGCTATTGAAAATGTACTGAGTAAAACATTATTGAAAATTGATTAGTAATGCCTTACACTACTACTGCGTTACCGCAAAAAGTGATCTGTTACTGTAATGCATTACTTTTGTAAAGCGTTACTCCCAACACTGATAATAAAGAATAGAAAAAAGGAATATTATAAGAATAACAAGAAAGTGGCATACACAAAACAGCTTCTCTAAACTCCCACTCAGCTAACACCAGCTTCTCAAAGGCTTTCTTGATCTGTGTTAACAGCTAATACAACTACACACAATACTGTACATACTATTCATAATTAACAACTACATAGCTTATTCATACTTGACACCACTTACAGCACAGAAACAGTGGATAACAATGTTTATCTCTGACTCACTGGTTGACATTGGTTGCTCATGTCGCTAGTTGGAATTACAGTGAACAACTAGAAGCACTCGGAGAGCGCAGACCTCCGCCAAGGCTGATCAGTGGGCCCCCCCGTGGGCCCCCCCCACCCCCGATCACCACCAAAATGTAATCATTTCTTCCTTATCCCATTTCCAACAAACCCTGAAAATTTCATCCAAATCTGTCCATACCTTTTTGAGTTATGTTGCACACTAACGATCAGTGGCCCCCCCCGTGGGCCCCCCCACCCCCGATCACCACCAAAATTTAATCATTTCTTCCTTATCCCATTTCCAACAAACCCTGAAAATTTCATCCAAATCTGTCCATAACTTTTTGAGTTATGTTGCACACTAACGGACAGACAGACAAACAAACAAACAAACAAACAGACAAACAAACAAACAAACCCTGGCAAAAACATAACCTCCTTGGCGGAGGTAATAAGGAAACAGAGAGAGCTACATGGCCGCTCAATGACTCAGACACCATCGAAAATAACAGATGGTATTGGCCCGTATGCATGACCGCATAACTTGACCTGTGCTCAAACTGCTACATCACAAGTCCACACCCGTTAAGAATTTTACTGCTAATTGCAATGAACCGAAATATGGAGAGGTTAAGATCATTAAAAGGTTTAATGGTATGTTGGTTCTACTCAAATGTGATTGCTTTTTCCTCAGAGTCACCCCCTTAGTCATGTTGGGAAGTGCGTTATTAAGGCTGCGGGACATTTCTTTTTACAGAATTGATAGCCGGGGGGAAGGGTCCTTAACACTTTTTAAGCTTTTTTCTTTTTACGTACCAAAAAACACTTTGGCAGATACCCTAATTATGTCCATTTGTGGTCACAAGTTCACAAGTATTTCAATTAAAAAAACAAGTAGCACTAAAACTGCGTAATGTCCTGCCAAAATGACATAGTAAACAGCCTTTTATGCAAATTAACTCAGAATAATTAATGTAGTAATTATCCTATATTTATATTTACAATATGCTATATCTACATAAAAACAATAAACTTGAGCAGGACCTCCATATTTCACAACGGTCA
Source organism: Sphaeramia orbicularis (assembly GCF_902148855.1). Taxonomy (NCBI): domain Eukaryota; kingdom Metazoa; phylum Chordata; class Actinopteri; order Kurtiformes; family Apogonidae; genus Sphaeramia; species Sphaeramia orbicularis. Next base: position 16,452,255 of record NC_043977.1, read on the forward strand.
TGATGTTGATATACATTAATGCTTCATTAAGGCCTCATTAACTTTTACATTTTGCAGCTATACTGTGGAAAAGCAAGTCATATCATTTAGTTTACTGGGGAAATTTGTGGTTAAAAGTTTTAATGAAGTTATCACAAGTAAAATAGACTGAAGTGGGTAAGAAGTTGTGTTTAGGCAGCTCACAGCCTATTATAGAAAGTATTCATAATCAAAGTCAACCCTGTAAAGCCTGAGCTATTAAATCATTGACAGAAAATTCTAGTTCTTTGAAACTGAAGCCTTTTTTGGTCCTTCTGAACAACCCTTTTTTTTTCCTATATCAATTTCCATGTATGAGTTTCAATTTTGTATCATATTTGATATACTGGGTCTCAATGCTCAAATTTTATTATTTTTGAACAAACAAAAACATAATATAACACAAACATGTCTAACAAATTGCAAATTCCGTTTCAAAATTGCCAAAGTTCTGCCTTCTTCCTCATTAATGACAGTCTTGTAGGCCTCTGGTGAATGAATTCCGCCCCCCTGGGGGATTATCCGTGTATTGCATGTATCTAATTGTATGCATAAGGTTTTTCAAGATAAAAAATTTCACACTGATCATGTAGAGGGCTTCAAAACTCATGTATCAAATATGATACGTTTGGTATTAAAGGGTTAAGAAGGTCATAGTCACTCAATTGAATCAAATTTCACATTTTGACCCAAGACTGTATCTTGGAATCTTCAGCCAACCAGCATTTTTGACTTGATTTTTCTAATCAGTGACTCACATGTGGTAAAATTACACTTCATTTATTCTGGAAGCATTTTACTTGTAGACTAGTGTAATAGTAAAAAGAGGGAAAAATAATAGTACATTACTAGTAAATCAAATGGACTTACACGTATATTTTTCATATATTTATACAAACATATGGTAGTATTACAGAAGATGGCAAAATATACTGCCTATATATGGATAAAATACAAATACTGAACTAAATAGCATCAAAAGGCCGATGTACTATTGTTTTTACATTGTCAAACAATAGTATATTCAATGTTCAGCGGGTGGTAGGAGGCCCTGAGGGGTGTGATGTCATAGCGACTAGCACCTGTCTGCAGTGAAGAAGCAGAAAACCGGACATCATTGCACATATTCAGACCCTGAATTGCACACTTTTTTTTTTTTTTTTTTTTCCATCAGGCCTCTGCACAGACATGCACACTGAGCTCCAGAGTGGCGGGTGAGGAGGCATCTACAGTGGCAGGCGACTAATTGAAAGTGAAGTGAGTCCAAGCTGTCACCACGTTGGCCTTCCGCCTACATTTGTACAAGACAAGCCATCTCACAGTATAGCACTAACAGCGTGAACTCTCACACTCTGCACCTTTGATGTGTGCAAACTACTCACTGTTACATGCATGTATATACTCGCATACATGAGAATATACTATATGTGATGAATAAAAAATATAGCGGCAAGCAACAGCTAAGACGCCACGCTGATGCTGCTTACATCCTGTCTCTTACTCTTTGCATCTAACAGCTGACATGTCATAGTAAATTCTTTCCCTGACACTTTACATAAGAAGCTCTAATGGAAGCCCCTGATGGCACTTTTACAAAACTCCGACTGGTATCTGAAATAGAGCAGTCTGAACCTCTAAATTAGTATTGACTCAAGCACAAGTTTGGTGTTACGTGGCTGAAAAATAAACAGGATACGATGTGAGTTGACTCTGAAGGAGCATTACAGCCGTCTCGCAATGTGGTATTGACCGTAACTGTTTGCTCGCGATTCTCTATTGATGCAGTGGAGTCAAGTGCTATGAATGGTGGTGGGGGGTGGGGGGCACATGCCTCACCAGATTTTTAATAGCTGAACTTACATTTCCATTTTCCTTTAATTGCTATGAATTATCTTATTTAGTTCACATCTTTTATATACTATCTGTCAAACCTATTTAGATAATTATAGCATAGATTTTTAATGGCGGATCCAGAAAAAAATGGAAGAAGAGGGTGCAGGAGAATGGTGGGGTCTAAGGTCAGAGCCCCAGTGGGGGGTTCTAAAGGGTGACGCAAAGCAAAATTAACTTTATAACTGCTTCAAATCACATAAAATTGTATGTGAAGTAGAAATGTGACAGTAATGTTAAAGATTTGTTAAGTGAGTGACTGAGTTCTATCTATGGAAACGTAAATTAACATGAAAATCTCTTATTCTAGTTGACACTTCAAAGGCCTAGAACTATTTTCGAAATTAATTTTTCTTCACATCTAACCTTTCCCAAGTGAATAATCACCATATATTGTAATCTTACCCTCTACAGTTTGTATTTTTCAGTGAAAATCTGGTATTTTCATGTAATTGTTTAAAAAAAAAAAATTTGAGTAAATTCATAGATTATTATATTAAAACAGAGAAAACTGAATAAAAAGTTGCTTTTTCCTGCAAAATACATCATCAACCAAACATAAAACAAGCATATACAACCACTGTGATCTGTAAAACTCCATGGGTTTTACGGGTGAATTAATGTTGTAGAAGATAATGGTGTTTCCACGTTCACTAAGATGAGAAACTGCATTTTATCTGAATTATTTACATGTATTGACAAAATTAGTGGTTCAGAAGTCATTAAACATTATAATACATAGCATTTACAGTGACATTCAGTGTGTTATAAAACCTAATTTAGTAATATTTTTTAAAACAATTTCTTTAAAGTGTTTAAATTTAGATAAATGCATTGCCACCATGTAGTCTAATCACCCCATGTTTGCCCCAAATTTTGACTTCCATGATGACAGGGGCAGGATAAATTAATCCAATTTTTATTGAAAATGCATTTCTGCAACTTGCTTCAGAATTACGACGGAAGGAGTATGTATAAGGACTCTTCAGTATGTCAAAACATTGCAGATCATACACTTAAATGAAACCTTGCTTTTAACCTAACCAGCATAATGCCACTCAAAATAATAAGTGATAATTACAACAGAGCGAAGTGGTTAATTACATCGTGTGGCCTCTTTTCTACTTAGCTAAATCCACTTTTTTTGTATTAACTCAGCAGACTCGTTGAGAAAACCCACTTCTGCAACCTCCAGCCTGTATCACAGTGCAAAGAGTGACACGGAAAGACCTCGTGCACACGCATAAAAAGAGACAGAGAACCTGAGATAAACAGAAAGAGAGGGTGGGAGAGGGAGATCTGTCTGAGTTCCTCCGGGAAATAAATATAAAATCAGAGGGTGAACCTGATCTGTAATGAGTAGCGAGGGGGGAAAAGGCTTGACATGAAGCTGTAAATAAAGATACACATCTCCAGCACAGCAAAAGGTGGAGAAGCAGTGAGAGCATTTGTAGTTTGGCACTGACAGAGAGAGGAAAAAGTAAATACAACAAAAACTGACAACTTTTTTTTTTTTTTTACCTTTAACAGAGTCTGTGTGGGTGATTCGTTTGTTTTTCTATCCATGAGGCGTGTGCACGTGTATTCTAAATGCATACAATGGAATTATGAGATATTTTCTTTGTTTGCATTTGCTCTCTTGGATACCTACAAGCTTTCAATTACCAGTGAGTGTGTATGTACCTGGCAGTCACTCATTAGTGTAGACCTGTCTCCCCGGGCTGCCAGTCTCATCCATTGTGTGGGCTGCCTGCAGTCATCCATTTCCCCCACCGCCTTACCTGGCCACATCCATCTCGGCTCAGTCAGACGCTGTTAAAACTGCGTCACTGCTGTTCGTGTATGTGTGTGACTATGTGTGTGCGTGTGTGATTGAGAGAGACTTGGACAGAGAAGTACAGACAGAGAGAGAGAGAGAGAGGGGGGAGAGAATGCATTTCTTCTTGTGTGGTGACTGACAACGTGGCAGCCATGAGTCAGTGCAGGTCTAATAGTCTTTGTATACCCTTCTGTCCTTTGCAGCGACTATTTATCTGTCTGCCACCTTGAGCTTTGTGCTCCGATATTCTGAGGCCAATCTGGGTGATCAAGTTTCACAACCAAAAGGAATATTTTATCATGCTATACAGGGGTAAATTTGTAATTTTCAGCTGTGACTAACCCTATAGCTCACTCATATATACTCTGAAATTCTAGTGGGTTATTGGAGTACATAACAAGGCTTTAGAACTTTGGTTCCTTTCCCGCAAGTGGAAAAAAAAGTTATTTGTACATTATATTTTACTTTATATTAAGGATGTAGGGCGACACGGTGGTGCAGTGGTTAGCACTTGTGCCTCACAGCAAGAAGGTCCTGGGTTCGATTCCAACACCAGTCGACGGGGGGTGGGACCTTTCTGTGTGGAGTTTGCATGTTCTCCCCGTGTCTGCGTGGGTTCTCTCCGGGTACTCCGGCTTCCTCCCACCATCCAAAGACATGCACTAATAGGTTAATTGGTTAATCTAATTTGCCCATAGGTGTGAATCTGAGAGTGATTGTTTGTCTCTATATGTCAGCCCTGTGATAAACTGGCGAAATGTCCAGGGTGTACCCCGCCTTCGCCCCTATGTAGCTGGGATAGGCTCCAAGTGACCCCCGTGACCCCAGTGAGGATAAAGCTGATTCAGAAAATGAATGAATGAATGAATGAAGGATGCAACGATTACCGGTATAACGATAAACAGCGGGAAAGTTGCAGACGGTTAGTATTACCGTTTAAATTCTAATTATCATGATAACCGTGTTTGATTACCGCACTTTTAGGGGAGAAAATGCCTATGTAAAGATAAGTTTTAATGTCAAATATTTTAATTTATTACAATTTTAATTTTCTATACCTAATATTTGAAACCAATATTCACTTTTAAAGTCCTTGAAAAGGTTCGTTAAGCATCTTTGTGTTATTTATGCAATAAATTATATATATTTATCAAATCGGATTTTATATATTTTTTTGTGTTTTTTGTCCTTTTCTGTTGATATAGTAGGTTAAAGTGAAAAAATAATAGGCAGTTGATATAAATGAAGTTGTGCTGAAAAAAAGTTACCAAACATGGGTATAGTAAACATTTGTTTATATAGTATATAAAGGCAAAATCAAAAGGACTGAAAAACGACCTGAATAGGCTCAGACCACTAAAGGTTAATACTTGAATGTTTCTGCCAACAGAAGGTACATTGTACCAATTACTTTTTTTTTTTTTTTAAATACAACTTGGTTAAAATATTTCAGTGTGTGTATAAGTACTTGTTGAACATTTTGAGCACCATTTCAATAATACCGTGATAATAATGATAACCGTGATAATATTGGTCCCAATAACCGTGAAATTAAATTTTCATATCGTAACATCCCTACTTTATATTAAAACACTACTAATATACTCTGTTACATTTGTTCAGGACGATAGGTGTTTGTTTGTTTTTTTTTTTGTTGAATGTGTGTTTTGTATATGCTCTGTTCTGTATAAAAACAACAAGTCCTATTGTTTAGATATTTTTTTTGCACTACTGCTGTAAAAAAACTCAATAAAAAATACCTGTGAAAAAAAACCCACTACTAACATAAAAATGATAAATGAACAAAAATCAAGTGGTGCCAGGCACAACAAACCCCGCCCCTCAGACGTATTATAGATTATTTTGGCATCGATCCAGCTGATGTCATCAAGTCTATGCATGTGTTGATGTCAGAATATCAATTGTCTCTATATATGTGCCAAGTTTGAAGTAAATTGAAACAAAATTGGTGTTTTTAATAGACATGTGAAATATTGCCCATTATAAGTAAATAGGGAAAATAAGATTTTAAAATTCCTAAAAAAAAATGTGAACTTTCCCAAAATGTAATGACATCTATTCTGGGTCACTAGCAATCTATAAACCCAATCTGATTTGAATTCAACCAAAAGTTTTGCTGCTAAAGTGTTAAACAAAGAAACAATCTGAACCGAAAACAAAACCCCTTGCCTCTCCTTCGGGGGGCGGGGTAAAAATCCAAGAAACATATGTAAAAAAATATATATATATAAAAAATACAAGAAAAACACATGTAAGGTGAAAGGAACATGTATTTTAGGACATTAGAACATCACTTTTAGAACACTGGGCCAACATAAGTACTGATCCAGACAACTATCCACACCTACATTCTCCCTTTGAACATCATTCCTTACATTAGTACCATTACTTCATGGTACCTAACAAAGCAGGTCCACTCACTGTTCATGCAGAGGTGGACCTTACAGACCCTGCAGACCACATTGGACCTGAGATTGCTGACTCACTGTCCTCACTGTAACTGTTGCTGTCACTGTTTTGTAATGTGTGTGAAAATTACCAAAAATAGTCACTTGCCCAATAAAGGGTTAACCACTACTAGCCATACATCTTGTTCAGATTTCCAGAAAATTTAGACAGACGTTCCAGACCACCTCTGAATGCATTCTAGGAGTGTTCAGATCTTGCATTAAAGGTATCTCCTGGATGTTAAGGACTGATGTTAACCCTTAAAGAACTATTTTTGTGGTGTCTTCCAAGTTAATCTTTCTCTACATCTGCCCTGTCTTAAGTGATTCATCACTATTTATTATGTCATCCTCAGCATTTTTCACTAAAAATCATGGATTCTCCTGTGTCTAATATACTGATTGTGTATTCAAATGTTATTACATCCGAAAAATGTCAGAAAAAAGAACCCAATGTGACTTTTTCAACAAAATATATCATTAACTAAACATAAAAACAGGCATTTACAACCACTATCATTTGTCAAATTACATGAGCTTTACAGATGAATCAGTGTTGGGTTAGCAAAAAGCTGAGAAATTGCATTTTCCCTTAATTATTTAAATGCATTGATAGGATTAGTCGTTGAAAAGCTATTAAACATTTTAGATCAGTAGATGTTGTTTTGGTCTTTGATTGTTAATGCAAGGACTGAACAGGACCAGTGATTCACTATCATCATCCTCATCATCTTCATCATCATCTTGTGCTGCCTTTTGGAGTTTGGTCACAGTGCAAGCAGACTACCATAACACATAAATAGTAGATGTTTTACACCTGCCAACTCCATCCCCTGTTGATCGGACACACCAGGAAGTCTTTCTGATTCTATCTTTGCTGAATCTGAAGAGCCTTTTCTTACATATCATAAACATAGACAATCCAATCCGGTGTTGAAGCCATAGCTGCCACCAAACCAATCCTGCTTCTCTATCTCATGACTGATCTCATGTGCAAGATCTTGCAATACTATCCTTTGCTTGGGGTAATACTATTGCAATACAGCATTTTATACCATGCACACACATAAAAAAGACAATTAAAAGTAGAGGTCAAGCTTGAGTGCGTAATTTCACTGACAGCCTATTCTCCTTGTCTTTGAAGTGGAATAAAAACCTGGGAATTTTTGGCTCTGAACTAAAGGATGTATACAGTATATCTAGCATATATAGGGTACTTGTCGCTCTAGGCTGATATTTACTCAAGGTAAAGAATGTATCTTTTCTGCTAACACTGAATCATATAAGACCGTATATTTAATCATGCAGCTGTGGAGGACCGCGGAAAAGCCTGAGAATTAATTAGCTTAGAAATGAAAAAAATGAAAGAGAGGGAGATAGTGAGATAGAATGAGGGGTGGAGGGATAGGCGGACACTTGTTGACATTTCTAAGAGATGGTGGAATCAAAGGCTTGAGGCTTGTGATCTTCTTTGAGCTGTTTGTTAACAGACATGCTATCAGTGAATACTGGTTGAAATGTAATATTTGAGTGACATCCATACGAGAGAGGTGAAGAGGTAGTTTTTTATACTCCAAAATGCATCTCTTTCATATTAAGTAGCACATATACAGGGTGTTTCAAAAAAAAAGTATACACTCAGAAAAATGCCTAAAAAATGAAAGTTCCATAAGTTTCAGAAAATATCTATACGGTTATTGATAGACCAAGGTCTCATGCTTTCATTACCACAATGGCAGGTATCAGCCATACCACGTGAGTGAGCACGGTCCTTGCACTTTATTGGGATAGAAAATGGCTTGCGCACAGATATGAGAGGGATAAAACAAGATCAGACAGCACAATTGGAAAGCTTAGGCAGGTGCTTTAATGCTGTGTAATTTACAAGAAAATTCAGTTAACCCTTTGTCTTCCAGAAGCCTCCAAACTTTGCACCCAGGTTGAGCCATCCAGGCATGACTACGTAAATTTCTCAGAAGCTATGAAGCACTGTTTGCATTTGTCAGACCACAGTCCATTTTAGGCACTGAACCATCCCGTTGAGTGGCCCCCAAGATCCCCCGATCTTACCCCACTTGACTTTTTCTTGTGGGGCCATCTGAAGTCAAAGGTCTACGTCACTCTGCCAAGAAACCTGGATGACCTGCAGGATCGTATTGAAGCTGAAGTAACTCTTTTGAGGCAGGATGGTGGAATGATAAGGCCTGCGGTTTATGACATGTTAAGGAGGGCAGAGCTGTGCCTGCGAAGAAATGGTGGCCACGTAGAAGACTGAACTGTGTGTGCCTGCGTTCTTTGGCATGGACTACGATCAGAACCAGACGTGCAAGGACTTGCTGTTTGAGTGAAGGAAGGCACAGCCTGGGTGCAAAGTTTGGAGGCTTCTGGAAGACAAAGGGTTAACTGAATTTTCTTGTAAATTACACAGCATTAAAGCACCTGCCTAAGCTTTCCAATTGTGGTGTCTGATCTTGTTTTAACCCTCTCATATCTGTGCGCAAGCCATTTTCTATCCCAATTAAGTACAAGGACCATGCTCACTCACGTGGTATGGCTGATACCTGCCATTGTGGTAATGAAAGCATGAGATCTTGGTCTATCAATAACCGTATAGATATTTTCTGAAACTTATAGAACTTTCATTTTTTAGGCATTTTTCTGAGTGTATACTTTTTTTTGAAACACCCTGTAGTATTCTTTTTAGATAGCAAATAATCTGAATGTATACACTCAACAACAAAGCAAACCTGCTTTACTGCTACTTCAATATTAACCCATAAAGACCCAAACAGCCACCGACAACCAAAATCATACTGATGTAAAATGTTTAATACCTGTTGATCTATTAATCTGATTAATCCATGACAACATTGATTCACCAGTAAAACCCATAAAGACCCAAACAGTCTATGGTGACCAAAACCATCTACTAATGTAAAATGTTTTTAATAGCTGTTGATCCACTAATCCAGTCAATCCATGTAAATAATTGGTGCAAAATACAGTTTGTCATCTTTTCCTGGTCATCAGATATGACCCATTTGAACGTTCAGAGGCTCCTTAGTGAACGTGAAAACACTGTCATCTTCTACAACATTGATTCCCCAGTAAAACCCATAGAGTTCGATCAATGCCAGTGGATGGACACACTTGTTTTATGCTCAGTTATTGATATATTTGTTGAAAATGTCACTTTTTCTTCAGTTTTCTCTGTTTCTGATTTAATAACCATCAACTTTAATCGGAGTTTTAAATAACACCTACGTGATCGGTGAATTAAATATAGGAAAATACCTGATATAAACTTAAAACATGCAAAATACAGAGGATAATATTATAATAAATGGCAATAAATCACTTAAGAAAAGTTAAATAGAGAGAAAACTTCATTTGGGAGCTGCCACAAAAGTAGCACTGGGTCTTTAAGTTAATGAACGTCAACATGTTCAGCAGAAAATACCTCATTTACATTGAAAAAACACTAAATACAGAGGATAATATTGTAATAAATGCTGATAAATCACTTAAGATAGGTTAAATAGAGAGAAAAATATGTTTGGGAATTGCCACCTAAGTAACGTTGGGTCTTTATGGGTTAATCAATAATACTGGACTGTTTTAAAGGGTATGAGGCTAGCAATGTAGCAAAACAGGGAAAAAAAGCACAATAGTAAGACAGTGGGTAGCTGGAGAATAGAGAATGTACAATATTTGTACCAATAAAAGGTAGTGGGCTAACATGAGCATCTGCGAGAAGCTATATCCTCTTGTGTAATTCTCCAGACAGAAACAAAAATAAGTATCACATACTGGAACAAAGACAAACAGAGAGACAGAAGACTGAAGAGACTTGATGGCAGAAGGGGAATATGAGTGAGTTTTCATTGGAACCCAAGGGATGGATGTAATGAGTTGGTGAGAGGCGTGTTTGCTTAGACTGGTTTACACAGAGAAATGACCCTGTGATACACACTGTGGGGCCGTCTTACTATTACACGTACAAACACACTACCTGTTACCTGACTGGAAAGAGAATCCAGACCAGCATTATATACTTTTACTTCGGAGAAATGTGTTTTTGATAAAAACTGTAACACATGTACCTCAACATCCAGACTTTGAACAATCGCTTGAAAATCCCCCTGAATCTGGTTAAGTCTTTACAGCTACCAAAATAGACACAGTACAGGAGTATGACAGGCTGTTGAGATGTAAAAAGTCAACAATCCAAGGTGGATGGAAAAAGAAGTTGACTAAACCACAACACGAACACAATCTACTGTGTCCCGATGTGACCAAAACAACCCTCATACCAAATAGTCCCATTGATTTGACAGAAAACTAACTGCATATTGAACTCAATATCAAAAGAAATCAAAGCCACATCACTTTAAATGTGAACTAGACACAAAGAGCCACTGAAATATCATGTTAAAATTTGATGTGTTTGAAGAAAGAGTGTTTGTGTAGCTCTAAAAACATGATATCAACACTAGGACATGCCAGTTTATCACACTGCGGTGAAAATGGGCCTGACTGATTGATTGATATATTTATTTCAATCATGCAAAGGACAATTTAAAAAAACAGTGACGAAGAAAGTAGACTTACTGTCTACCTTCTCTTTAAGGAATTGTGGTACGGATCGTGTTGAATGGAAGTTGAATGTGTGACTTTAAACCTTGCTCCAAAAAATGTCGGATGAACATCATAAATCATACATCATGAACCAAAATGGAAAAGAAGAAGAGGAAATGTAATGTTATAAGCTGCTTGCTTAATCTTTGCATTACAAGTTCTTTTGCTTGAAGAATCTTTTATTTTTGCAGATCTAAGTTGTCATATTCTGATTTAATTTTTAACTGTATTGTGTATCCTTATTTGTACTGAACAGTCAGTGAAAGGTTTGATTTGTGTGTGTATGTGTGTGTGTGGTTTTGATGTACTCACACCTGTCTGTGCTGAACTTGGAGAAAAGGTCAATTGCAATGAGAAAGATCTAATTTTATAGCTTTAGAAAGTAGTTGTGGTAAAGAGAGTCGAGCAGAAAAACCAGACTATGAACTAAGGGGGTTTTTGTGGTCAAGAAATGCTGGCTTAATAGTGCAGGTGTTAAGCAAGCGCTGTGCACATGCAAAACCATGTGCTTTTCTTAGAATTAGCTTATGGAGTGACCGACATGTTCTGCGTAGTAACTATCATTAACCAATAATAAGCGTACGACGAATGATGTCATTGAATAATGGGAGTCTCCAAGAGTCACTAAAGACTATGAAAAGTAATAAAGGAAACTCTTTTTTTGACGGCCTTCTACTTTTTCTCTTTGTGACGAAATGTGTGTTTGATGCTAAATTCTTTTTGTAACTTTTTCTATTTTTGTCTGAAGCAATAAATCAAGCTATTGTTTTAACTTTTTAAAACCTCAAACCTTCTTTTTGGTGTGTTCTTCCTTTCTCCTGGTTTGGTCCGTCCATCTGAAACATAACTGGCGAGTTAATTTAAATTACACTATGGTAAGCAGCTTAAATGGAGTTGTCCAGAGCCACCGTTGGTCAAAAGAATCTCTAGAACACGCAGCTTTTTATCCAAGATAACCGGAGATTTTTTAGTACCAAGGTGGTTTAAAGTTAAAGAAACGGGGGCAGTAGTTCATTAACCAAAATAAATTACGGTTTTTGAGATTTACTGCTTGCTGCGTGTTAACAGAATACTTCACTGTCCTTTTAAATGTTTAAAGTAAAATGTATGCATAGGAGGAGCTGGAACGTAGCCAATCAATTTGTAGCTAACCTCACATGGGAAAAGACTAAATTTATATAAGCTTTGAGAATTCTTCTGTTGGTCAGACAGTAGGGGGCAAGGCTTTGGACGATTGCAGTCTGTTGTCTCAATATTTCTTGCATATCTAAAAAAATATATCTGCTTAACCCCAATTCAGTGACTTTTTGTGTTCTTGCTTCAAAAATTGTGTCCAGAGTGCTAGAAACTTCCATGACAACAGAAACGCAAATAAATGAAAATCAAGAGAATGAGAACAAAACAAAACGGTAACTTATAAATTGCAACGTCTTAAGCCTCAAAATTTACATGAGCGAAAAGCAGTTGGAAGAAGTATAAACTTACCTAATCCTACCCCTTCAAACTTTTCCATGCTTATTGAAAACAACCCAAATTTATCAGCAATTATGAAACATGTACATTTAGTCACTCATCCATATTACAACACCTTCACCAACACATTGCAAAACTGATCCAAATAACAGACCAACACCTTATGGAGTTTATCAAAAAATCTGAGTCTGAGATGAATTATACTGGCTGAGCTGGACATATTTACAGATTTGAGGTTTCCCATGTTGCAGCAGGTGTTTTTGTATGCAGGGTGCGATTTGTCAAAAAAACGGAGGGGGGGTGTTTTGTTTTTTTTTAACTGTGAAAAAACAAGCAATCAACAGGCCAAAAATTTTTTAAGTAAACGGTAGGCCCTATTACATGTCGAACAATTGAACATTCATCTTTAACGCAAACTAAAAATACAAGAAACATTTAATTTTCTGCGATGGCCACACCTACAATGTGGGAGTGGCCTAATTAAGTTTCAGGACCATGGATAAGGGCTGATCATGTGAACATGGGAAAACATTTATGGCCAATGGGAAACTCAATCAGACTGTAAAATGGAACACATAACCTTATCGATTAAGATGCAGTTGAACATGTACATTGGCGCCTGCAGACGTACGTCCGTACTAGCGATGAGCGGATCAGCAGGTTTCCTGGGGGGTCGGGTTGGGGTGGATCAAAAAAATGTCACTTTCAGACACAGAAAATATACAAAATTATGGATACAATTCCCTTTGTTTTCGTCTTTGTTAATACCGGATTGATATGAAACCGATTTGTTTCGCTCGAGCAATTTTAGCTGGCAGCACCATACGGCATTTCATGGTCCGTCACTTCTCGTCACGTGTCATTTAGAGTCTCGTCCCCACTCTACCTGGAAACATGGAGACTAAAGTTGGGAAAAAGCGGCAGAGTCCTGTAATTTCTTTGAATACGACAGCAAGGGAGATAAAAGATACAAAAAGACTAAAACTAAACTAAAACTAAGCATTTAGAAAAAAAAACGAAAACTAATAAAAACTAGCAAACCTGTTCTAAAAATAAATTAAAAATGACTGAATTAGAGAAAAAAAGTCAAAATAAAACTAAACTAACTGAAAAAACTTTGCTACATACATATAATGAAATCACTATAGGATGGATGCTCCGTGTAACCTGTGCTGTGATTATCCCATGTTTCTTATGCAAAATCCATGGTTGTATAAGTCACTGTATTACCTGTGATAGATCACTGTAGAATCTACATAATATGAAGAATACACATTCATTCCAACCAGTCCATGGTTTACAGCCTTTATAGCCTGCAGTTGAAAATCCACCAGAAACAATGGTTTATCCAAGCGTAGCCTGCATACAACTTTATTTCACACTTCAACAGTTTTGCTGCTTACTGAATAACATCCAAAGTATTTCTAAATGTTTGCTCTGAGTACAAATCACTCTCTTTGTGGCTTTACTGGGCTGTAAACTCTCTGCCATCATTAGAAAAAGGCTATTTTTTCAGTCACTCATTTAATCTCGACCTACTTTTCCTTATTTACCGTGCAGAGTAACATTGTGTGACGCCTGTCCATCATGCATTGCACACATTCACTGGCCCGGACCCACGTGAGCATCTTTCGAGAATGATGACCGTTGCATAACTGTACAATCAAATATTAATTTTCATAATTGGATGGATGGCAATCCAAATATGTCATGACATTTAGAATATTCATTGACAGCCCTATTAGGTAAACACATAAGAAACTATTTCTTTAAAGGGGTCATATTTTGCTAAACCCACTTTTATTAGTCTTTAGTAAATTTATTTGTATATTTGGGGACCCTAGTAGTGCCAAAAGTTTGAATTTGAACCCTCCAAGTGCTGCAAAACTATTTTAGATTAATTCCGGCAAAAACTGAGTGGATGTCTACAACCCGTTTTAATTCCTACTTAACCCTGTAAAGCCTGAACCATTAAATCATTGACAGAAAAGTCCAGTTCTTTGAAACTGGAGCCTTTACTGGTCCTTCTGAACAACCAAAAAAATGATTTTCTAATATCAATTTCCATGTATGAGTTTCAATTTTGTATCATATTTGATACATCAGGTCTCAATGCTCAAATATTATTATATCTGAACAAACAAAAACATAATATAACACAAACATGTCTAACAAATTGGTAATTCCTTTTCAAAATTGTCAAAGTTCTGCCTCCTTCCTCATTAATGACAGTCCTGTAGTGTCACTGGAAAGGCCTCTGGTGAATGAATTCCTCCCCGCTGGTGGATTATCTGTGTATTGCATGTATCTAATTGTATACATCAGGTTTGTCGAGAAAAAAAAATCACACTGATCATGTAGAGGGCTTTAAAACTCATGTATCAAATACGATACATTTGGCATTATAGAGTTAATATGTTACGTTTTATGACTAGTTACGTCACGCCATTTCCACATATAAGGTCAAGACTTCCGACGAACATTTCTCTGAGTACGACATAATTGTTTATCAGCAGCGGTTGTAGTAAAAACTGAAAATATGTCCAAACTTCGAGCCGATTACCTAAAATGTTCAGTTGTTGGTTGTATTAACGAACACAAGTGGCTGAATGGGACAGAAAGCAGGGTCAGCAACCTGGAGGGGGCAGGGGTTGAAATGGCTCATTTGCATTTAAAGGGCTAGTGTTCAAAATGACCTTATTACTCATAAATAGGGTTGAAGATGGACATGTGGAGTTGAATTAATGAAGAATTCAGACCCAAGCATCGCATTTACAGTTTATGTACACCACAGGGAAATGTTTGAAAATGGATAATTCCGTTTAAAAAAAGTAAAATATCACTCCTTTAACATTTAAAATCGCTCTTGCTCAACTACTTTCCTGTATCAGATCCCCACATAATACAGAGGTGAGGAAGAGTTCAGTAGTATGCGTGCTATCATTAGATTTTAAGCAGCAGTTCCATGGTCTAAGATTTGACCTGAAGCAGTTCTTAGCTCTACATTATAGACATAAAACAGAAAAGCAAAGAGGAGGGTTAAGTAAGACGACATTTAAAATGCAAGCAAATATAATAAAGAGAAAGCGATATAGTAGGTTCTATGTGAAGATAAAACAGAGTTGGAAATATCAGATCCAAATGAGGAAGAAAAAGAAAAAAAATAAAACATCCTGTGGCATCTCAGCCTTACATGCATAGCAGCACTGATGAATCTGCTCATTAGCATGACTCTCATGGCAGATCGCGCCATTAATAATCTATGGCTGTGACGACGGCCATGACAGAGAGGGAGGGTCTACGGAGACGCTGCTTTCGAAAGCGAAGCCCTGTCACTTGGAAGGAATCTTGAGAACCGCTGTAAGATCCACCATGACAGAGATGAAAAAAATATATATATATGTATATATGTATATGTATAAAAATGATGTTTCAAGACTGGAATACCAAAGTTATTATGAACATTACACTTGTGAATGTTGATGATGTTAAGCAAAGTGTACCAATTCACCTTTGTGACATTATTCAGACAAGTTCATTGTATATTTTCAGCGTAGTGTGTGCATGAACCCGTGTGTGGGCGTCTTATTAATTGCAGCCCCTGACAGCTATTTTTGTCCCCAGGAGCAGTAGCCAATTATTGCAAACACTAAACAATATCACCAGAAACACAACAACAGTGGTAAATAATACATAATCACACACTCTTTATGAATTATACATCTCTTGCTGTTGACAACTACTCACAGTAGGCATCTACTTATTTACTATGTGCAGACAGTTTATGAGAACTATGTGAGGCCAGTCCTTTTTTTTTCCCCAAGAGGTAATTTGTGTGATTAATTCTATACTGTGAAAATATTTGTGTTTGCACAGCATGGGAAGTTTGTCAGTATGGCAAGACTTAATACATGTTCTTATTGCCTTTGGTCTCCAAAAACACTGTGGTATGATCATGACTATGTCACCAATATAAGTGATGGTTTAATATTTTTCCTAAGAAGTTGTACTGGAGCCCTGCTTTCGACTGTTTCAGCCAAAAATGGCAACAAAAATATTAAAAGCAAAGAATGTGGCAAAAATGTAATTGTTTCAGTTGGTGTCTTCAGGCTTTTTTTTTTTTTTTTTACCTATTCCTTTGTTGGTTTGTTAAGATGCATGTGCAGAGGCATCCAGTAACAAAGTACAAATACTTTGTTACCTTACTTAAGTAAAAATTTTGGTTATCTGTACTTTACTGGAGTAATTCTTTTTCGGCCAACTTTTTACTTCTACTCCGAACATTTTCATACAATTATCTGTACTTTCTACTATTTACATTTTAAAAATAGCCATTATTCTTATTTCATTTCAGCTTGTTTTCTTTCTGGCTTGTCATCGTGCAAATTTAAAAAAAAAAAAAAAAAAAAACTATCCAGATAAATCGCTCCATCCAGATAGAGTGAATTTGATTGTGGTTGGATGAGCTGTATAAACATACACCATTCCAACACCCTACACTGCAAAAATCTAAATCTTACCAAGTGTATTTTTCTCATTTCTAGTCAAAATATCTCATCACATTTAAAATAAGACATAATCACCTAAAGAGCAACTTTTCAGTGAGATAGAAGAACTTATTTTTAGACAACCGATCTTGAAAATCTTATTTTGAGAAATCTTACCAAGATAATTTTCACTTGTTCCATCGGCAGATTTTTTTTGCTTGATTCAAGATTTTTTTGCTCAGTTCAAGCAAAAAAAAAATCTGCCAATGGAACAAGGGAAAATTATCTTGGTAAGATTTCTTGAAATAAGATTTTGAAGCTCTATTGTCAAAAAATAAGTTCTTATATCTCACTGAAAAGTTACTCTTTAGGTGATTATGTCTTATTTTAAGCATGATATTTTGACCAGAAATGAGAAAAAATACACTTGGTAAGATTTTGATTTTTGTAGTGCAAATTAATTTTTCTCTATTTGTAAACATTCTTAAGTGATCTATCACCATTTGTTACAGTATTATTATCTGTATTTTGCATTTTTTTTCTGTGAAAATCATGTATTTTCCTATATTTATTTACTGATAATGTAGATGTTCATAAAAGCTCACTTTAAAGTCAAGGCTTACTATATCAAAAGTAGAGAGAACTGATGAAAAAGTGACTTTCTCGGCAAGGATATCAATAACTGAATGTAAATACAAGTGTCTCCATGGGTTTTACTGGTGAATCAATGTTGTAGAAGATGATGGTGTTTCCACGGTAACCACAGAGCTTCTGAACGTCCAAATGGGTCATATGTGAAGACCATGAAAAGTTGAATAACTGCATTTTACACCAATTATTTCAACATGTTAATAGGTTTTGTGGCTCAGAAGTTTTTAAACATTTTATATCAGTAGATGATTTTGGTCACCAGTGTCCTTAAGGGTTAAACCTTATGTTTCCTCAGCATAAATTCTCTTCATTTCTGAGCCTTACACATACATTGGATTGGAGTCATGATTGCATGGCATGGAACAAGCAAAGTCCAGAGATAATACTTTTTAACAAGACAAAAATAACGTGTTTGTGAAGCTATAATACTGTTCATTAGGACTGTTTGACCAAGTCGGAAAGATACTAATTCAACTGTGAGATCATTTGCAAATCTGTAATTTTCAAGCTCCAGAGACAGAAACACAAAGAGACAGAGTTCATAAGGGGTGGTGACCGCTAAATTAAACTAATTGTAATGCACTTCTACACCCGTGATCCTGTAACACCGACTTCCTCACACTCCAGACTTCTCCCTACAAAGTCAAGAAGGGCTTTGAATTATTTACCTCAGTTGTCCAGAGAGACTGACTCCACTGTCTGCTGCTGAATCCCTCACATACACCAGCACATTCTCTCAGGCTCTTTACCAAATCTCCAGTCTTTGTCTCTTAGCTGCACCCGTTTGCTGTAACCTAACATAAACATCTATTTTTCATGCTGGGAGCGGTGTCATAATTTGAGCGGTCGGTATTAGCTGAGAGTTGTTGGGATAAGGGGTAGTTGTTGTAGCAGGGGTGTGTGTATAATACATGGAGAAGGCAAACACAACGTATGAAGGAGAAAGATTTCTAGACACACAAGCATGTCACCAAAACAAAAAAATGTAGTAGTGACACAGAAACAAAGATAAACTGAAAAGATAAACTAGAAAAGCACTCGGAAAGCGCAGACCTCCACCAAGGCAGATCAGCACCCCCTCCACCAAAATTTAATCATTTGTTTCTGGTGCTAGTATCAACATTTCTTCAAAATTTCATCAAAATTCGACCATAACATTTTGACTTATCTTGCTAATAACCAAACAAACAAACATGAAAACACTACAAAAGCACTTGGAGAGCACAGACCTCCACCAAGGCAGATCAGCCCCCCCCCCCCGAACACCACCAAAATTTAATCATTAGGTCCTTGTGCCAGAATCATAATTTCCTGAAAATTTCAGCCAAATCCATCTATAACTTTCTGAGTTATCTTGCTAACAAACAGACAGACAGACAAACCCCGATGAAAACATAACTTCTGCCGTTACACTTTGCGGAGGTAAAAAAAAAATGACGAAGAACATGTCTACCCATTAACCCATAAAGACCCAGTGCTACTTTTAGGGCAGTTCCCAGATCAATTTTTCTCTCTATTTCACCTTTCTTAAGTGATTTTTTTCACCATTTATCATAATATTGTCCTCTCTATTGTACTTTCTACGGTGTAAATCATGTATTTTCCCCTATATTTTTAATTCACTGATCACATAGATGTTCATTAAAGCTCAGAAAATTCAGGTTTGAGGCAAAATTCAAAGGTTATAAAGTCAAAACAGGAGAAAATTTAGGAAAAAGTGACTTTTTAAATGAAATATATCATTTATTGAACATAAAAACAAGGAAACTAGAAGAAACACTAACTAGAAACACGGATGTAGATGTTCATGACAGCTAAGATTAAAGTTGAGGGTTCTTATTTCAGAAACACAGAAAACTGAAGAAAAAGTGACTTTTTCAGCAAAACATATTCATTAACCGAACATAAAACAAGCACCTCCATCTACTGTCATTGATCCAACTCCATGGGTTTTACTGGTGAATCAATGTTGTAGAACACAGGTGTCAAACATGCAGCCTGGGGGCCAAAACCAGCCCACCAAAGGTTCCAATCCAACCCGCAGGATGAATTTGTAAAGTGCAGAAGATATTAACAGTCAAGGGCATCAAAGTCAAAAATAATAGCATAATAACATAGAAATATTGACTCCAAATGTTCTTCTTGGTTAATTTGAAAAAAAATAATCTAACATAATGCCTATAAAAAATGGCAACACCACTTTTTTTCTCTTTGATTTGTTGCAAAGAACAGTAAATTCTGATATCCTTTAATAACAAAATGTCAATAATAAATAAATAATTATAAATAATCAAGTAAAATTAACAATATTCTGCCTGTTTGTGCCTTGTAGATCTGATCTGCAATGCACATGTATAAATCATAAGTTGAGGAATAATATTGATCAAAGTTTTCTTATTATCATTTCTTCTTATTTTTCTTCAGAAATTTCAGTTTTTTCAGGTTATTCACATCCTTTTTGTTTGGATAAATTGTAAAATGTAAATGTTTTTCATAATTTAATGTTATTTTTTGCACTAAAAAAATTGGAGCTGTCAATATTTACAGGACATTAGCCCATTATTTTACTGGTCCGGCCCACTGGAGATCAAATTGGGCTGAATGTGGCCCCTGAAAGAAAATTAGTTTGACACCCCTGTTGTAGAAGATGACAGTGTTTCCATGGTAACTACGGAGCCTCTGAACATCCAAATGGGTCATATCTGATGACCACGAAAAGACGACAAACTGCAATTTACAGCCAATTATTTAAATGTATTGATAGAATTAGTGGATCAACATGTATTAAATATTTTAAATCAGTAGATGAGTTTGGTCGCCGGCAGCTGTTTGGGTCTTTATGGGTTAAAACTTACTTCAATAAGCTAATACATGCTAACCAAGCTAACAACACAAACCATAAAGCCAGTCAAACCACAAATAAAGCAGCTTTTTTTCTCCACCCTTACCTTGGCAATTTGGACACACCAATTGAGCAACAGCTGGGATCCAATGTTGTCCTTGTGCTCATGGACATAGTCGAGCAGGCATCCGTGAGGCATCAGTTGCGTGACCAGCTGGATGGTGGGACTCAGGCAGACGCCTAGCAGACGGACTAGGTGGGGGTGCTCCATGCTCGCCATAATCAGGGCCTCCTGAAAGAATCACATATACACTCAGGCATGTGCAGTGAAAGGAAGGGTTACGCCTGGAGGGGCCGGCGGTGGGGAGTTGGTGTGTTGTCACAGGTTATTATGGTGACAGATTCTCATGTTCGGAAGCTGAGGCAACATCCGATAGGGAAAACAAAAACAAAGCAGAACATCAACCGTGTCTTGGAGAAATTCAATTGATATTATGTAGAAAATAATAACTGTAATAACCGTACATAACTGCATAAGTACAGTAAACCGCGTAATAAACCTGTGGTATGATCAGCATGTGCACAGCTGAAAATAGTGTATATAGCTTTCTTGATTTGTTTTTATCTTGATTTTGCACTTCTTTTGCGCTTGTGTGCTTTTGTACTTTTGCTGCTGTTAACCTGGAATTTCCACTTGTAGGACTAATAAAGGCATATCTTATCTTATCTTGTCTTATCTTATCTTAGCCATCACCCCTGAAATATAAAAAAAATCATCCCCCCTCTCCACCCCTTATGTTATTTTATCAATGAATGTGGTATTACTGCTTTTTCAACATTTAGGGCAGTGGTGTCAAACATGTGTCCCGGGGACCAAATCCGGCCCGCCAAAGGGTCCAATCTGGCCTGTGGGATGAATTTATGGCATGCAAAAATTACACTGAAGATGTAACAATCAATGGTGTCAAAATCAATGTAATTCAGATTCCACATACAGACACATACAGTCTAATTAGATTTCAAGTGGGTCAGACTAGTAAAATATTATCATAATAACCTAAATATAATGACAACCCCAAATTTTCTCTTTGTGTTTTTTGGTGTAAAAAAGTAAAATTACATGAAAATGTTTGCATTACCAAACTATACTTGTACAAAAAACATGAATAACCTGAACAAATATGAACAATCAGAAATGTCTTAAGAAAAGTAAATGCAATTATTAGGCATAATATTGTTAAAATCGCACTTGTTACTCTCAAGACAATTCAAGTTGTTCATATCATTCAGATTTTTAAGGAAACTATGTAGATGTAAACCTGATCATAATGTAATTTTACTTTTTTCACTGTTATTATTTTACTGGTTCGGCCCAGTTCAGATCAAATTGGGCTGAATGTGGCCCCTGAACTAAAATGAGTTTGACACCCCTGATTATGGGTGTTTTGCACATACTGATTCAATCACTCTGGGTGAGAGGTACGCACACATGCAATGACACAACAGGATTTCTTATTTTATTATTATTCTTCTTTGATCGACATCAGTAAGTGTCATACCAGCGCATGCAGGTGCAATTTCAGCCCCATGGTCAAAAGACCACGAGGACAAAGCTCTCTGAGGGACTTCTGGTTTTCAAAAAAGTCAAAGAATAGCCTAACACTACAGTCAGAAATCGCTCAATAAGGGTTGAATAGAGTGAAAAATGTATTTGGGAACTGACACAAAAGTAGCAGTGGGTCTTTATGGGTTAAACTGCAGAAAATTTACTCTGACAGAAGGTTCATGAAAGCACCTCTCATCCTTGTGTCATCACAGAGACAACATGGTAGCTCTCATAAGTCTGATATTTTGGCATCACTTTTCCATAGTGGCATAAAACAGTGACATGTCTCCTATGTCCTCCTGAGACCCAGCGATGCATTATTGTCCTCTGCAGGGAACAAGAATCTCAAACCTTTACCTGAAAAAAAACAAAGAAAAAAAAAACAAGGACAAAAACGCTGCACACTGCAAAAGACATTCCATTAAAAACTAATTACCTGAAAAAAAAAACTATTGCATCATGCTGTTTCCAATCAAGACAATTATGTAATATAAAAAAAAGCTAAATCCTTTACTTTCCTGGGCCTCAGGAGGATATTTAGACACAGTCTTCTGATTTGGACAGATTTGCAATATCACATCAATATTACACTTTATTAGTTAGGATGAGGCACCTGGTTAGGGTTCAGAAAAATATCAGGGCTTGGTTTACACATGTGGCTCAAATTGACTAACTCTGCATTAAATAAAAATTTTAAAAAAGGCACAGCTCATATTTGTTATAAACAATGTAGATTTGTTTGCAGTTTAGTTTCATATGCATGTAATTTGTATAATTTATGAGTATGTAATTACGCACAAAACAACACATTTATATAATCAAGACACTGATAGGATGTCTATCCATTAGGCAATTCAGAACCTAGACAAACTTAGTCAGTGTGCAGGTAGCTGCTCTATTGATAAAATATAATACTACGATACAAAAAACACATGAGCAAAGTTCAAAGATAAAACAAGTTCAAAGCACACTCAAGAGCTGGCAGTGAGTCCATCATGTTTACAAGTATAGACCGAACTGTCAGAGATCACAGGACCCCTTATTCTGTTTAAGGCTGAGGTTTCTCTTGAAGTGAACAGCAAGGTTCCACTAAGTCAGAAACAGTGGACTGTTATTCAAAACCTTGAAATCCTGACTGCTTTACAAGAGAGCCGGCATGCTTAGTAGTAAAGTAACATGTAGTAAAAAATACAGAAGAGAGAATGTGGGGTGACATCGCTGTCAAAAATGGACACATACCTAGAAAAACTACATGATACTGTACTGAAATACAGTCCCGGAAAAAATTATTAGACCACCACTTGTTTTGCTCAGTTTCTCGCTCATTTAAATGTCTGGTACAACTACAGGTACATTTGTTTGGACAAATATGATTGTTCTGTCCTCACTAGATGTGTAACTGCCCTATCCAGCTAGACAGACAGTTAACAGATGAGATGTTTGTTGGTGGTTTTAAATGTCCATTTATTATTAATCTCTTTGTAATTGTAAAGTTGTAACAAACCAGAATAAAACACAGCAATTAGCACTGCACTTAAAATGTCTGACTAACAGTGTTTGCTGCCTAAGTTAGCATACAACTGTGTCATAACTGCAACAAATAAAATACAAACTCGTGTGCTGGAATGTACATAGTTATTTATATTCACTGTAACATGGATTATCTTGTAAATTGGGATGTAACGATTACCGGTATAGCGATAAATTGCGGTAAAATTGCAGACGGTTAGTATTACCATTTGAATTCTAAGTATCATGATAACCGTGTTTGATTACTACATGTTTAAGGGAAAAAACCCTATGTAAAGACCTGCTTTTAAGTCAAATATTTGAGTATAGTTTTAATTTAATACAATTTTAATTTTATATACCTAATATTTGGGACCATTATTTACTTTTACAGTCTTTAAAAAGGTTCGTTAAGCATCTTTGTGTTATTTATGCAATAAATTATATACATTTTTCAAATCGGATTTTATATTTTGTGTGTGAGTGTGTGTGTGTGTGTTTTCTGGCCTTTTATGTTGATATAGTAGGTTAAAGTGAAAAAAATAATCGGCAGATAATATAGATGAAGTTGTGCTGGAAAAAAAGATACCAAACATGGGTATAGTAAACATTTGTTTATATAGTATATAAAGGCAAAATCAAAAGTACTGAAAAACGGTCAAAATAGGCTCAGACCACTAAGGGTTAATACTTCAATGTTTCTACCAACAGAAGGTACATTGTGCCTATTATTTTTTTTTTTTAATGCAATTTTGGCTAAATTATTTCAGTGTCTGTATCAGTACTTTTTGAACATTTTGAGCACAATTTCAATAACACCGCGGTAATAATGATAACTGTGATAATTTAGGTCACAATAACCGTGATACGAAATTTTTATATTGTTACATCCCTACTTGTAAATCATGTATTCCGAATTAGCCTAATTAGCATAACAAAGTCTGCTAGCATACGGCGCTAGCATACGGCGCTAACATGCTAATGTTTACATAACTCATATTCAACACGTTAACTACATTTACATCTCTAAACATACGAATTTACCAAGAAACATTAGTATTTTACAAGACATTGTATTTTTGCCGAATTAACCTAATTAGCATAACAAAGTCCGCTAGCATACGGCGCTAACATGCTAACGTTTGCATAGCTCACATTCAACACGTTAACTACATGTACATCTGGAAACATACGAATTTACCAAGAAATATTAGTATCTTACAAGACATTGTATTTTTTTTGCCAAACTAACGACTTACAGCCTTATGTGGGCCACGACTTCACCATACATGTTGTTCTTCAGCCATGACACTTAACACTGAACTTAAGGTAAACTGCCGCACAACACAAGGTTCACCACAAGGGGGCGCTTAAGGTCAACTTAAAACCAATTACATTACAATGTGAACCATTACAATACTGATGACAACAAAAATAGCTCATAAGAGTTTAATTTCAGAGCTGATATCTAGACATTTTACATGTTTTCTTGATAATTACCAAAATCATTTAAGTTCTTACATCAATATCTATGGCATTGTACTGACAAAAACAGTGATTTTAGGCATTCCATGTTTTCTTTTCTGTTTGTTTTAGTCACATGACACACAAAGGAGTTAGTACTTGATTGCAAAACTATTGTTTTTGATGACTTTGGATGGTCTAATAATTTTTTCCACGACTGTATGCACATTTTAAAAGGATATTCCAGTATATTTTCTACAGAGTTCTGACCTGTCTGTATTGTCAGCACCTACAGCTGTGGTTCTAAACCTTTTTTGGCTCGTGACCCCATTTTAACAACACAAATTTCTGGCGACCCCAGACATTCAAAACTGGAACTTTTTTTTTTTTTTGCTAAAATGAATTTGTTTTTGATCATGTAATAGTTTGCTATACTATGTTGCAAATAAACGTTAGTTTTAGACGACATTTAGACTATATAATGTACATTTTTATTAGTAAGTTTAAACTTTTTTTTTTTTTTTTGGGGAAATTATTAGAAATTTCAGGTGACCCCAGACATTCAAATAAGAGACTTTTTTCTTTGCTAAAATTAATTTGTTTTGATCATGTAATAGTTTGCTATACTATGTTGCAAATAAACGTTAGTTTTAGATGACGTTTAGACTATATAATGTACATTTTTACTAGTAAGTTTAAATTTATTTATTTATTTATTTATTTTGGTAAATTATTAGAAATTTCAGGAGACCCCAGACGTTCAAAACAGAGACTTTTTTTTTTTTTTTTTTTTGCTAAAATTAATTTGTTTTTGATCATGTCATAGTTTGCTATACTATGTTGCAAATAAACATTAATTTTAGACAACATTTAGACTATATAATGTAAATTTTTATTACTAAGTTTTAATTTTTTAATTTTTTTTTTTTTTTTTTAGAAATTATTAGAAATTTCAGGCGACCCCAGACATTCAAATAAGAGACTTTTTTCTTTGCTAAAATTAATTTGTTCTGATCATGTAATAGTTTGCTATACTATGTTGCAAATAAACGTTAGTTTTAGATGACGTTTAGACTATATAATGTACATTTTTACTAGTAAGTTTAAATTTATTTATTTATTTATTTATTTTGGTAAATTATTAGAAATTTCAGGAGACCCCAGACGTTCAAAACAGAGACTTTTTTTTTTTTTTGTGCTAAAATTAATTTGTTTTTGATCATGTCATAGTTTGCTATACTATGTTGCAAATATACATTAATTTTAGACAACATTTAGACTATATAATGTAAATTTTTATTACTAAGTTTTAATTTTTTAATTTTTTTTTTTTTTTTTTAGAAATTATTAGAAATTTCAGGCGACCCCAGACATTCAAAACAGAGACTTTTTTTTTTGTTGCTAAAATTTATTTGTTTTGATCGTGTAATAGTTTGCTATACTATGTTGTAAATAAACATTAATTTTAGGAAACATTTATGCTATATAATGTACATTTTTGTTTGTAAATTTTAATTTTTTATCAATTACTAGAAATTTCAGGCGACCCCATTTGAATTCCAGGTGACCCCACGTGGGGTCCCGACCCCAAGGTTGAAAATCACTGGTCTATATAATGTGTATTATTATGGACGGAGGCAGAAAAGCCAGGTGTAGATTACTGCACAAAGTGAGAATTTTATTTTCCTTAGTCAGGATATGTACAGTCAGTCCAGATTGTATTCACAAGGCTGACAATTAATACTAAACAAACAAGAACTCAAACTGTGAATTATGACAGAGCTGCAGCATCTGAAACTGACCACAATGAACATTTGACAGATAAACAGTACCACAGTGCTTCAGTTTCAGCTTCACAGTTTGTCATGTCTTTTATGCATTGTGACTGTCTCTTTCAACTCACCATATATTTTTTATTAGTAAGTTTTTATTTTTATTTTTATCAGTTACTAGAAATTTCAGGTGACCCCATTTGAATTCCAGGCGACCCCACGTGTGGTCCCGACCCCAAGGTTGAAAAACCCTGACCTAGAGTATATATGTGCAAGATGTTTTATACAAGACAAAGTGTTTTAGTGTATGTGTTGTTGTACAATAATTCATAGGAAACACTGCCTGAGACAAAAATAGACTAGCATGTCCAGCTATAGTGTGCAGCTATGCAGCTACTCATCACATATGACTGTATACACACACACAATAAAAGCGTTGTGATTATAAGTTTTATGGGTTTACATGCCTATTCGTCATGAGATGGATAGCTGTGTTGCAAAAGTACGTAGATAGGTGAAGGTTGAGTGCATGCATTACAGAGAGACGGATATACAGTCTGTAAAGCTCCAATGAATACTGACAGAGACTTACAACCACAACACAGTCTAATGTAGGATTTATTGTATACAGCTCATACATCATAACGCCTGCATAATCAGATCTCCCCTCATGTGCCGGAGATGTTCAGTCGTGGCAGCACATAGGGATGTTGGGAAATCAGATCAAAGTCTGTGAGAGGGTGGGATTTTTTTACCACATGCTGTTTGACTGTGAGGGCAAAGGCAGGATGCATTTGGACGCTTCTATGAAACTGGTCCCTAAAAACAGGACATGGGGGCTAAAAATTCAAACCAGATGTAGACTAATGTTATGAGGCAAGATTGGAAGCCCTTTGGGTCTACTGTAAAAATAAAATTTATTGAGATAAAAGAGAAACTAGTTTTAAGATAAAACACATTTTTATATATTTTTTTATATTATTTTTTTCATACAAAAATCCACATGTATTGGGATCCAGATCCACTCATTGCCATCATTGGGGGTTCTAGCACTTTACCATCAGCCAATAAATATGAGAAAGTTGCTGTTTTGTTTGGTACGGTGATTGCTACATTGCAAAAATCTAAATCTTACCAAGTGTATTTTTTCATTTCTAGTCAAAATATCTCATCACATTTAAAATAAGACAATGACCTAAAGAGTAACTTTTCAGTGAGATATAAGAACTTATTTTTAGACAATAAGATCTTGGAAACCTTATTTCAAGAAATCTTACCAAGATAATTTTCACTTGTTCCATTGGCAGATTTTTTTATTTTTTTATTTTTTTATTTTTTTTTTGCGTAATTCAAGATTTATTTGTTTATTTATTTATTGTGGAATGGAACAATTGAAAATTATCTTGGTAAGATTTCTTGAAATAAGGTTTTCACGATCTATTGTTCTTATATCTCACTGAAAGGTTACTCTTTACTCTCACAGGTACATTTTGGGAATTGAACTAATTATGCAAGGCAGAGTGTTTCACAAAAATGACTGCTGTTGCAAAATCACTCACAATTTATGTGTTTAAATGGGCAGGTTCCGCATGTAACGCAAGCGGACACGATGGGTTACACACAAAACCTAGAATGAGACTGAGATTCATGAAAAACCCACATGTCTGGATTAGAAAAACAACTAGGATCATCAAATTTAACTGTCTTTATTTATAGTGCTACATAAGATCAGATCAGATGCATTGATACCTAGGTAGCTTTTCCTGTCCCAATTTTGGTCCTATTTTTGGTCCCAATATTTTATTAAAAATGCATTAGTTTTGGGATGGTTCAGAGCAAGAGTATATATTTTTTTGCATTTATCTGAGGTCATCATTAGGTTCATTCTGGGGGGAAATATGTCTAAATTTCCCCTTTATTATTGGGTTTAAAAAGCTGGTACCAAAATGAACCCAGTTTCATAGAAGCACCCATTTCCAAACCTGGATGCCTCTGACCTGGTGTTCATTTATGTATGTAAATTCCAACTCTCGCACAGATGGATGCGATCGTTTTGATTCTGAGGTGAAAGAAAGTGAAGCGATTATTTGGGGAGCCCTGAGTTTCTTAATACAAAGGGACAACAATAAGTAATCAAAATAATAAGAAAGAAAAAGGCTGATTATTATCTTCATTCATGAGGGAGCTCCAGACTGTGGGATGCTGAACCTGATAAACGTGAATTAAGGAAAAACATTGGAATGAAAGTGAGAGACTGTGAGAAAATAATGGGCTGTTGATACAACTTTAGCTCTGAATTTTAGAATTATTTGGCCAAATAGTTGCACAGCTGTAAGCCCTGTAAAAAATCTGTCTAATTTATTTCTGATTTACTACTTTTCTTCCATTCTCTACAATAACAATAGTCTGTCCAATGAAACAAACACACATAAATACCACTTACAGATAAATATGCTTATTTTAACATATAAATGAATGTAATACAGACTGCGGAGAGTCTATTTGTGCCATTTCTCCCCAAAATATACAGTATAACAGATGACATCCTGGTATTTTTTGGGGTTTTTTTTGGTTGTTTTTGTTTTGTTTTTTTCTTCCCTAGACCAAGGGAAGACCAACTCATTTTATTTCACGGGCCACATTCAGCACAATTTAACTTCAAGTGAGCCGGACCAGTTACATAATAATAATTAATAGCATAATAACTTATAAATAATGACAACTCCATATTTTTCTCTTTGTTTAAGTGCAAAAAAACAAACAAACAAACAAACAAAAAAGCACCATTAAATGATGAAAATACAACAAAAACCATGTGAATAACCTGAAGAACTGAAATTCCTTAAGGAAATTAAGTGCAATTTTACAAATATTATGCCTCAGCTTGTCATTTACACATATGTGCATTATGAATCAGCTCTTCCAAGGCACAAAACATTTAGTAACAGGCAGAATATTGTTAAAATTGCCTCTAATTTTCTATAGACATTTCAGGTTGTTCATATTTGTTCAGGTTATTCTCTTCTTATTGTTAAAGATATTTTGTTCATGTAACTATTTCATAATTTAATGGCTTTTTTTGCACTTAAAGATAAAAATTTGGAGTTATCATTATTTAAAGGTATAATGTAATATTATTTTTCTATATTTAACCAAGATTTGGAGTCATTTGTGGGTTATTATGCTACTATATTTTACTTGAGACCACATTATGTAAGTGTAAAGTGAACTAAAATAGGTTCAGCATATATTAAGGTACTTTTAGTGGCTTGCAAAAAAGCTATTACAAGGAACTGGGGAAAGACAGAACCATCAACAAAGTATCAATGGATCACAATTATTGAAGGAATATATACAATGGATAAAATAACTCACAAACTGCAACTACAAGAAGCACAAATGGACAAAAAATGGAATAAATGGACTGATTACAGAACTCGGAATGGTGGAAGGACTGAATAATGTGAATGTAGTGTTGTGTAGTGTATTGTTTGTTTATTTTGTTTATGTTTTTGGTGACTATGTATTTACAAAATTTAAATGAAAACTTAACTGAAAAAAAAAACCAAAACAAGTTCAACACCCTTGGTTGTTAATATCTTTTCATCCCACCGGCCGGATTAGACCCTCTGGTGGGCCAGTTTTGGCGGCGGGCCGCATGTTGGCTCTACACCATGAATATGCAGTGTTTATAGTGTCATATATTTCTCTGAATGTCTCCGTATCACCCTGTTTTGTTTCCCTTTTTGGGTTGCTAGAATCATTTTTTATTATTGCTATTGTCAGACAAGTCCTCAAAGCACACAGAGCATAAAATTAAACGCACGTAGGATATTCATCAAAGACGTCCTGATAAAAATAGAAATGCTAACACTCCAAAACTCTTCCTCTTAGACTGTCAAACTAAGTGCAAAACATGAGTGCAATTGGGTCGATGTATGTGTGTCGGTGAGTGCATGCGTACGTGTGTTGATGAGGGTTATTTCATCTGCATTGCATCATCAGGGTAATAATTTTGATTTTTTTTCACTTTTCCCTTTTGAAATGAGCCGAATAGTAAATGTTTCATAAAAGGGGCCTCGTGTGGTGTGCTGGGAGTCTGGTGTGGTGGGGTATGTAGGGGTCTTTGGGGTCTCCGGGGTCTCCTATGTGTTTTTTTTAAATTCTGGTGTCTATAGAGGCCAAAGTTAGTTCAGCTTCATTTCACCAGTGCAGAATGAAATTAATAATAAAAAAAAAAAATGTTCAAGAGGCGTGTGTCTTTGAAGCAATATCTAATATTTAAACACATGGCTGTCACCGTGGCAACACCAAGTTACATTGACTGTGTTTACGTCACTCTCTCGGATACTGTGGGGTTCTTCAAGTACCTTAGCTTAAATTATATCACACATGTAAAAGGATGTAACAGAAATACCAACAAGGCAGCGAAACTGAAAGCATCTCACCTCTGGACGTACAGAGACACATGTTTTGTCTATTGGGAATTATTCAATATACTAAAAAATGGTTCCACAATATGTCGCGATATTTCATTCCATGATACTGTATCGATACTAAAAAAATCTGTATCGATATTTTTAGGTATTTACTCAAATGCAGACATGGTGGACATATATTTTTGTTTTTTTGTTTAGATTTTTGGGAATCCTGCGAGGTCTTTTATTCATATATTTACGTGGGTATTTTGCCCTGTTGTTTGTATATAACAAAAGTAGTATTGTGATGTAGTTTTTTGAAATTGATTTTGAAATTGAACACTGATTTGTTAAATAACGGTTAGTTCAAGCATCTTAAAAGCACTTTTTACTGTTTGAGAGAGACATATGTTAGTTTTCCAGGAAATTATTTTTAAGAAAAGAAGCAAAACAAAAAAATATCTCCTTATTAACAGTATCGTGATATATTGTAATATATCATATCGTAATCCTAGTATTGGGATTATTGTGAATATTTGTGAATATTGGGGAAAATATTTAGTATGGGGATCTTATTTCATGAAGTTGAGTAACTTCTGGTAAATTGTGCGTGTGTCCTGTTTCCTGGAATCAGAATCAGAATCAGCTTTATTGGCCAAGTATGTGAACACATACAAGGAATTTGACTTCAGTTTTTACATTGCTCACAACATACAGTTATGATACGACCCCAGACAACGTGTGGACCTAGACACAATACAGACAAACAGTCCACTAGAGACAAAGACAACAATGGGTTGCAAATTGGAGTGCAAATTGGAGTTTTTATACAGTACGTGGATGTGTGGATCCAGTCTATTAAAAATATATGTTTATGTTTATGTATATATTATTTACAGTGGGTTTTACATTCTTATACGTACAGAAAGTGCAAATTGAAGAAATTATTCAGTGAGTGGATATGTACAGGAATACAGTCTGTAAATAAATAAATAAATAAATAAACAAATAAATAAACAAATATATTATAATTGTAGTGCAAATTTACATAGTGCAAATTAGACAGTTTTATAAAGAGTGCAAAATATGTGTTTGTGAGTTGGTGAATCGGAGTCAGGGGGGGATTGAAGTGTGAAGTGTTCATCAGAGTGACAGCCTGGGGGAAAAAACTGTTCTTGTGTTGGGCTGTTTTGGCGTACAGTGTTCTGTATTGCCTGCCAGAGGGGAGAAGTTCAAACAGGTTGTGACCGGGGTATGAGGGGTCTGCAGCGATGTTTCCTGCCTGTTTCCTGATTCTGGATATGTATAAATCCTGAATGGTGGGCAGATTAGCACCAATGATCTTGTCTGCAGTCCTGAATGCTTACCAATAGGTCACAGCAGTGGTGGCTGCTCGCCTTTCAGACAGGGGAAGCTCATTGTCGGCTTACATCAAAAAAATGTCAAGTTATTTAAACATAAATTCGTCCCTCTGTTCCTTTTCGAGAAAATGGTCTGTGACCTTATCGTACCAACTAAACAAGAAAACGTTGAAATTATGTTAAATTGAAACAAGGAAGTACAATGAGTGTGTTTTATTTACAGTGCAAGAAATGAACAAGTAATTTCATAGTGGTTTCTGTCTCGATTTCACAGCAGAATGCGTGACGGTATTAAACAGAACTCTGTCAAATGAAGGAGTCGATCTCAAAATAGCTGTCAATCAAACGGGATTCAGCCTTTCGACTGATCCACCAATCAGCACGTGTAATTCTGGTGTCCAGTCCAGCCGAGGTCCACCCACAGCTCCATTCACCCCCAGAGATGCCAGGTGTCCGGGGGCGGGACAATATCATGGCATTTATCCAATTACCGTCCAGTTCTGAGGCAATGAAAAAAAAACTGTTCCACTCAGTCCCATTGACGTGCATGGACCCCAGGCTTCTACAGGCAAAAGCACCGACCACAGATCGTATGAGAAAACAGCGCAACGGGAATGTATGAGAAGTGAACAACACTGAGTTCGTTGATTTGTAATAAAGCTGATTCTGAATAAACTCGTCTGTGAGATGAATGTGTTCTAACACATTTGTAGTCAATAAAATGTCAACACAACCGTACATATTTAACCATTTAATTTTCATAATTTTAGGGGAAGCCGAGCTTCCCTTGCAGTCTATGAGAAATCACCTCTGGGTCACAGTGACCTGGCAAATTGACAGAACTGTGGAAAGCTTAGCTGTGAGAGTGGAGAAGACCGTAAGTTCTCACAGGCACATTTCCAAACCATTCTAAGAGGCTCATTAATAACATAACATCATGTTTGGCTAAAGAGTCTATATCACGTACCTATTAGATGGTTAATTCCTTTTATGGTAACAATGATGTCAGATCACCTCTGTATAAACCCCTGTCAAATAAAGAATGGGGGAGATTCCCTGAGACCATCCTGAAGTCGTGGTTTCTTCATTATTTTAGCCACAACATGTATCGTATTACCAATACACACCCCTACTTATCAGATCATATGGAAAAAGAAAGTCACATGGAAAACACTACAGAACCATTACTGCGAGGAGTTACTGTTGACGTTAAAACTCCATCGTGACGACCCTCAGCTATGACTCATGACTGTAGATGTTCATCCACATGTGGTAACAGTGACAGAACAACAGCTGGGTGACATGTTTACCTGTTGATCTCATCTCCTATTGCTTGTAGGTAGTAGATAAATACTAGTAAGACAAGTGTGTTGGCATTTAACAGAGCTAAGTCTGCTATAAACTATTATATACAGTCACAGTTATTTTAAAGTTAGGCTGCAGCGACTGAAATGTCAGATTAAATGACTACATTATGTTGTAAATATCACAGGTGCTTGTGCAAAAAGCAGCAGTAATGAGTAACTGGGATACTTGTGTTTATCATGTTTAAAGGCAGATAAGGATACAGACTTCTATATCTGACTGTTAAATTATATGAGAACATTGGAATATGCTGACTACAATAGGACTCAGGATAAGGAAATGAGTCATCTTTAGGTAGATAGGCAAATATTTTAAAATATGTTTGTAGTTATTTAGGACATTTGAATTTATTAAAGATTATAAAGTAAATTGTGTCTCTTATCACATGTTTAAGGGCCCCCATTTAAAAGCAGAGGACTGCTTCTGGGGTGTCCTATTAACAAAATATATCTTGTAAATGAATTGTTGATCTTGACTGTTTGTAATATTTGTAATAAACTGACTGATTGATTGATTTTTGTATACAATGTTAATGTTATATCCTGAATATGATCAAAATTTGGATAAGCCTCATAACCGTGTCACTAGTGTTCATGTAAACACAATCACTGAGCCTGTTTACATTCACACCAATACTCCTATCATTACTGATTTCTGGAGTTATCAGATTATTCAAGTGATCATGTAAACAGGATAATCTGATAGGCTTTACATGGGAAAAAATCTAAATCTTACCAAGTGTATTTTTCTCATTTTTAGTCAAAAATACCTCATCACACTTAAAATAAGACCTAATCACCTAAAGAATAACTTTTCAGTGAGATATAAGAACTTATTTTTAGACAATAGATCTTGAAAATCTTATTTCAAGAAATTTTACCAAGATAATTTTCACTCGTTTCATTGGCAGATTTGTTTGCTTGAATTATGAAAAAAAAAAAAAAGTGTGAATTGAGCCAAAAAAAAAAAAAAAAATCTCACTGAAAAGTTACTCTTTGGGTGATTATATCTTATTTTAAGTGTGATGAGATATTTTGACAAGAAATGAGAAAAATACACTTACACTTACTACAGTTAGATTTTTTCCTGTGTATCCGGTAGCGGCAGTTAACTGATTATGACAAATCAAATTAACACACTTAGATTTCTCCCCAATACTCCAGTGTCTTCACAGGTTAATCTGATTTCTTTCATTTTTTTACATCTGCGCATGTGCAAAAAAAAAAAAAAAAAAAATTCTATATAAACAGAAGTTATGCAGCGACAATGTGAGTCAAAGGAAAAAGTAAACAAACAATGAAATGAAATGAAGGATAGCAGCAACATGTGACCTAGTTTGTAGTCTTATTAGCTCCTCCCACATTAGGACAGCTAACGCTGACACAGTAGGTGTTGCCATGGTCAACAAGACAAGACTGGATGTTTTGAAAATGACAGGAAGTGTACGTCTTATGTCATAAGATATGTACATACTCTGAAAGAAATCAAATAATGGACTGAAACATGTAAACCAGGGTTTTTCAATTATCGCATTTCTGAAGTGCATGTCGCATCTGATTACGGCAATTATCAGATTACTCCCAGTTATCGGATTTTTGGTTGTTTTTGGTTCAGTTTGTTTGATAACACTCTAGCAGCAAAACTATTGGTTGATATCATACCAAACTGGGTTTATTTATTGCCAGTGACCCAGAATAGATATGGTAACATTTTTGAGAAAAGTAGGTCAAAGCTCAAATTCCTTATTATTTTTTTTTTACAATTTTTTTTCTTCTCCCATTTACTTATAATGGGTGACATTTCAAATGTCTATAAACACATCAGTTTTGTTTCAATTTACTCCAAACTTGACAAGTATATAGAAGCAATTGATATGCTGACATCAACACATGCATAGACATGATGACATCAGTTGGATCAATGCCAAAATAAGCTACAATACATGCGAGGGGAGGGGTTTGTTGTGTCTGGCACGACTTGTTGTGGTCCTGTAAACAGGCTCACTGATGATGTTTCTGTTAGATTGTTATAGCACAGCAAGTTATCAGTTAATAAACCAGCTTTTTCAATGTAAAACTTGGTGTTGAAAAGTGGGAAATTCCAGTCAAGTTTCAAATAAATGAAAACAGAAATTGTTTGTGGTTTAATAATTTACAGATTGTAACAATACTCACATCCATGAACTCCACGTTAGCCTTGGGTCCCGTGGCCTCATTTAGGATTTTAATGGCTACAGGAATCTTCACCGTTTCACCCTCTGGGACCCAAATACCCTGGAGAAAAACACAAACAGATGATAAGGCCTCATACTGAAAACCCAAATCCCAAATCTCCCACCCGCAAACATGGTGTTAGAGACTTGCACAGGAGGAATTTCTAATTAAAACTTTGAAGCTTTTCTGCCTGCGCTCTGCTTGCCAGCTTCCCAAATAACCATCTTCCACGTTGGCATTAGCAGACTGTTGGAAAAGGTACTGCATTCTATATGAGTAAAGGTCAAAATGAGTTGTGTAAAACTATTTAATCATTTTGAAGTTTCTCATTTCAGGAGGGATTTAAGTGATTTAGCAGCTGCCAAAGTGGTCAAAGCATGTTAAAGAGGAGTGGAATCAAGTGCCTCTCAACTTTTCAAAACGCTTCAAATATGTTCCACCTTTGGTCTGGCCTCATGTGACTACGTACTCCCAGTGACAGCAGGCTCAGCACCCCCACTCACCGAGTTAAAACACCTGTCCTCTTACAGCTGTAATTTCAATGTCATGGCCTGTTTTTAAACAGTATTCATCTGCCCGGATTTCTGAATATGATTAGTATCACCCAGCGAAATGAATCATTTACAAGAGAAAGTGCACTCGCAAGATTAATAGTGTTCATTCATTTCAAAGCTGGCAAAGCTCATGTAGGTTTGTAAACACCTCGGTAATTCAGCCATAGTACTTCGATTGAGCTGTGTATCTCACCACAGTGTACTGTCAAGATTACATAAATTGACACTAAATATGATGCTCCAAAAAAACGAAAACCCTCAGGACTCTACAAAACTCTCACATCACATTTAATATTGTATTCTTTCCAAGGTTGTAATGACTGTTTGTGTTTATTGCTCAGTCTCTTTATTAAGATTCAACAAGACAACACTCAGGAATTATGTAAACATTATTAACCCATAAGGACCCAGTGTGACATTTGTGGTCGTTCCAAAATGAATTTTTCTCTATATTTAATCGTCCTTAAGTGATTTATCACCATTTATTGTTATATTATCTTTACTTTGTGTTTTTTTTTAAAGTGAAAATCAGGTATTTTCCAACATTTAATTTAGTAATCATGTAGATTAGTGCCTCTCAACAGGGGTGGTACTGCCCCCCAGGGTGCATTGGGAGACTGTAGGGGGGCGTTTGGAACGAGAAAGTTGAGAGGGGGCGCTGATACCGAAATGGGGGCGTTATTCCTTCAAGTTTCGAGGGGTGCACTACCTATACATATATATGTAAGATCCATCAGAACCCTCCCCCCACGCGACAATTTGTTATGGAGCTCTCCCAATCCCCACGTGGGGGGGGGGCTCATGATGACAAAAAGGGGCATTTGTTCAAAAAAGGCTGAGAAACACTGATGTAAATGTTCATGAAAGCTCAGATTACAGTTGAGGTGTTGATGGTGTTTCCACAGTAAGTACGGAGCCTCTGAACGTTCAAACGCACATAGACCTCTATGACTCTCCTGGGACGACCGCCTTGAGCTTTTCCACAGTCATTTTGCTCTATATTACACCACATTTCCTTCAGAGTTTATTTCTTTAGGTGCAGGGTGTCTTATTTTTCTCTGTCCAGATGATATTCACTTTGTTTTTTTTCCAGAAATTTTTGTTATCAGTCCTGTTGACATAGTTGCTGTATTTTAGGGTGAAGACACA
The DNA here is from genome assembly GCF_902148855.1 of Sphaeramia orbicularis. Classification (NCBI taxonomy): domain Eukaryota; kingdom Metazoa; phylum Chordata; class Actinopteri; order Kurtiformes; family Apogonidae; genus Sphaeramia; species Sphaeramia orbicularis. Next base: position 16,489,952 of record NC_043977.1, read on the forward strand.
CCAACCTGACTGCCGATTGTCACCAGAAAAGGTAGTCTATGGAGAAACTTTCGTTTCTTTATTCATCAATCAAAAAGAATGGATTTGCAATTAAAAAGAATAGATTTGCAACTAAAGATTTGAGAGCAAAAGAGAGTAAGTGGCAATCAAAAATATAATTATATATTATTCCACTGTTGCTGCTGCTATAAGCACCACCACTTTAACGGTACTGTTGCTGCATACTGTGAATGTTGTACATATTAAGAATTTATCTTTTTTTTTTATTCATTTCAATTTTTTGTTCTTTGCGTTTTTTTTTTTTTTTTTTTGTAGTTTTATTCTACTGCACTTACCGTTTATGTATTCTATTTTAGATTTAATTCTTTATCTTCTTATGTTAAAACCGACACCTGGGTAACTACATTTCGTTCTATCATGTACCATTGATCGGATGACAATAAAACTGAGTCTGAGTCAGAGTGTGAGTAGTATTAAATGCACTTCTATCATGTTCCTCTCTATCCTGTTCAATAGGACCAGGTGAGAAGTGGAAACACTCATTATGCTCAGTTCAACAAATGGTGATTAAAATGAACATGAATAACAGTGCGTTTGGTGTACCTGTGAACCAAACACTTGCTGAATATCCCTTTTAAAACAGGTGAAACCTATGCAATACAATATATTTCATCATATTTTTTTGGAAGTTATTATAAATCTCCCTGGTTTTTTTTGTTTTGTTTTTTTAAAGACATGGCTGTAACAAAAACTGCACAAACTAATCCAACTGGTTGAGCTAATAAGCATTCTTACTTACAAAATCATGAGATTTTTCTAGCCAAAGCAATATGGCCTCAAAACAAAAGCCTACAATCCTCTGCATCTTTTTGTATGTTCCAGCGTTGCAATTTCTGAGCAGAAATTTGCATTGCAAACCTATGTGTTTGCATGTGAATATGTATGAGTTTGCGTTCTCAAAGAAGATGACGGATAAAAAAATAGGATCTACTCTTGAATGCATTGCTTCATTCGATAGCAGACCTGGGCATAGTATGCCGCCCTATAGGTGACCCTGACTGGCCCGCATGAGGTCATTGCCAAATTAAAAGTCAATGCAAGTATTTATCATCGTAGATCAGGAGTCAGCAACCCTGGTCTTCGAGAGCCAGTATCCTGCATGTTTTAGATGGATCTCTCTTCCAACATACCTGATTTAAATGATAAGCCTATCATCAAGCTCTGCAGAGCCTGATAACGACCGTCAGGTGTGGTGTGGTGGAAGAGGGAAATATCTAAAACATGCAGGATAGTGGCTCTCGAGGACCAGGGTTGCTGACCCCTTCGTGGATGTAACCAATTCAACAGTGCTGCTTTTATTTTGAAGGATCTGCTAAATTAACGTTTTTTTCGCTCATACTTTCTATACTTAGCATAAGACGAATGCACTTATTGGTCTATTTTTCAGTTTCAGCCTATGAAGATGTCAGCTAACACCAAAAAAAAAGAAAGACTGATTCAGAAAGCAGAGTTTTTAACAAGACATGGACTTCTATGTGTGTCTTCACTGAAGTCAGGGGTAAAGAAAAAAAAAAGAAACTGAGATATGGAAACAAACAAAGCTGAACGCATTTATAGATTTTCATGTAGAGTTAATGTGGAGCTGCTTTTGCACATTTTGTTGCACATAATGCTTTTGTGAATATTCGTTAAATAGTTGTATTCTTATGGAGCTATATTATGTGCTCCACATGTTCATTGAATCATTGTATTATTTTATTCACTGTTTTTATACAGATATATATTGAGCCGAGATACAGGTGTGCACTGGAAAAAAAATGAAATCTTACCAAGTGTATTTTTCTCATTTCTAGTCAAAATATCTCATCACACTTAAAATAAGACATAATCACCTAAAGAGTAACTTTTCAGTTTGTTATAAGAACTTTTTTTTTTTTTTTTAGAAAATAGATCTTCTAAATCTTATTTCAAGAAATCTTACCAAGATAATTTTTACTTGTTCCATCGGCAGATTTTTTTTTTTGCTTAATTCAAGCAAAAAAAAAAAAAAATCTGCCAGTGGAACAAATGAAAATGACCTTGGTAAGATTTCTTGAGATAAGATTTTCAGCATCTATTGTCTAATAATAAGTTATTATATCTCACTGAGAAGTTATTCTTTAGGTGATTACGTCTTTTTTTCTTAAGTGTGATGAAATACAGGGTGTCCCATAAGTCTCCATACATAGGAAAAATAAACGTTTCTTGACATAAACCATTTTTATTTATATAATATGCTCTATATGACTGCCATTTTGTCGGGAAGACATTTCAATGCGTGTCCTCCTCTGCTGAAGAACTATAAAGAAGAAATATAAAGAAATACATGTTAGAACCATATGTATTATGTCTCCTATGTATGGAGACTTATGGGACACCCTGTATTTTGACTAGAAATGAGTAAAATACACTCGGTAAGATTTTGATTTTTTCCAGTGCAGTTTTTGAGGGCCGGACCAATACACCTGCAGCTCTGCTCAATATATATCTGTATAAAAATGATAAATGAAATAATACAGTTATAAAATAAACATGTGAAGCACATAATATAGTTCCATAAGAATACAACTATTTAATGAATGTTCAGAAAACATTATGTGCAACAAAATGTGCAAAACCACCTCCACATTAACTCTACATGAACAGTCATAAATCTTTTCAGCTTTATTTGTTTCCATATCTCAGTTCTTTTTTTTTTTTTTTACCTCTATTGTAAAAAGTATCTTAGTAAGATTTCTTGAAATAAAATTGTCAAGATCCATTGTCTAAAAATAAGTTCTTATATCTCACTGAAAAGTTGCTCTTTAGGTGATTATACTTATTTTAAGTGCAATAAGATATTTTGACTAGAAATGGAAAAAAATACACTTGGTAAGATTTAGATTTTTTCCACTGTGTCAAAGTTTCTTCTCATGTGGCCCCATAAGAAAATTAATTGCCCGCCCCAGTTCCATAGGACACCTTCACCTTCATCATATGTCTGAGGTGACGTATTTCAGGGACAATTTACACATTAGACGTCAGTGTTGGACAGAAGGTATAGGTTGAGTCTGTAATGTAAAGATCATGCAATCAAGCTGCTGAAATGAGATTTCTCCATTGAACGACTGAAACAACATCTCAGGAATGAAGAGAGGGGTTTTGAAGTGCCTCTCTGATCGCTTCTGGGATGCTAAGGAAAGTGGTGTGGATCTTGGGGCTCACCTATGGGACCCTGGAATGACTGAACAGTATATCCCGAGCTACACAGAAGAGGCTGGAAATCACCCAGAGGAATGTTCTAGATGTTACTTTAGAAAATGACATCTGTGCTCCTCTGACCCAGAAATGAGCTGTAATGTGAAGGGATGGATGGAAAAGAAGTCTGACCATGACTTCACTGAGACAAAGTCTGTTCCTTCTAATTTCAGCGGTGTCTTTTTCCATCTCTCCCCAACCCATCATCACACTGCTGGTGACCTTAGCTAGCTCTTATTTCACTGTTACCCCAGGGGTCTCAATGTCTGCTATTACTTATTCTCTTCATCCCCCGCCTCAAGCTTTCCATCTCATTTCCTGTCATTAATAATCCTGCTATCTGTCTTCCTCATCTTCCTCATTTTTAGGTCGCACTTCATGATCTCAGATGTAGAATTTCAGTTTATTTGGAGCAATACCAACACCAATACAGACACAATGCAACCAAAACACATGTAGAGGAAATGATTAACCCTTTGATGCATGAATTATGAGAACCTTAGTCAAGATTTTTTTCCTGAGTGTTTATATTCTTCTTTAGGCATGAAAAAAACAATGTGATTGAAATTTTTTTAATGACCCTATTTTTTATGGAGTTCCAAAAATGTCCACTTCACTAATTTTAGAAGCAAAGAAACATGTATTTAACCCTTTCATGCATGAATTATAAGAACCTAAGTCAAAAAAAAATTTCTTGAGTGTTTTTGTTCTTCCTTGGGCATGAAAAAAACAATGCAATTGATTTTTTTTTTTTTTTTTCATTGAGTTACAAAAATGTCCGTGCATTACATTTTTGAAGTAAAGAAACGTGGTTAAATCCCAATATCAGAAAGTGATACGAAAGCAATGAAATAAAAACATTTTTAATGCTGCTAATCTGATGTTTTCTCACATTTAACATATTCTAATGTTAGTTATTACTTCACGGAGATAATATGCAAAAAAAAAAAAAAAAAAAAAATCTAACAATTAACAACTGACTTCTCACTTAAACATGTCAGTGCAGATCTGGTTTATCAAGAATAGCATAGTTACAGTAATGGTATGAATGTCAGTGTATGAGCTGATGCATAAGCTTCCACTGTGTTGGTTGATATGAAACTAAAACAACAAAACCCATGGATATACAACAGTTTTGAATAACTGTCCACTGTAGTGACCACTATGCATGAAAGGGTTAAAACGCAATAACAGAAAGTGATATAGTGTGAAAACTATGCAATGGAAACATTTTTAATACAGCTAATCTGATGTTTTTGTCACATTTTAACATACCCTAATACTAGTTGTTACTCGCTTCATGGAGATAATATACAAAAAAAAAAAAAAAAAACTTTTAAGAAAACTGTTAATTCCAGTCTAATAACAACTAGCAATTGATTTACAGTCAAACATGTTACTGCAGATCAAGAACAGCAAAGTTATAGTAATTGTATGAATTGTAAGTGTATGAGATGGTGCATAAGTGTCCACTGTGTTGGCTGATATGAAACTAAAACAACAAAATCCATGAATATATGAAAGAACAGCTGTAGAATAGCTGTCCACTGTATTGACCAGTATGCATGAAATGATTAAATGTCAATTATGTGCATTTGTTCTACCTTGTAAACAGTTCCAAAAGCTCCCGAGCCAAGAATCTTGATCCTTTTCAGTTCTGTCTCCTTGAGGATGCGAAGCTGGGCTTGGTTAGGTGCTGTCCCGCTAGGTGTTAAAGGCTCCACCAGCTAAAACCACATGCAAAAAACAGAGAAGACCCCCAGTTAGAAAAGCCCATAATGAAGCCTAGCAACAGTGAGAATGATGTCGTAACAGTCCCCCTAAAAAGCAGACAAAAGATGAGTTAAACACTAAAATAATGTTTATATATATTATATTTTGGGATATGAGATGTTAACATAAAAAAATTAATGCCCATGTAAATTCAATTAACTAATCCTAGTTGACTGCCACCTAACATGTCATAAGACGCTCAAATAAAAAGTACATTTTATTGGCATTATCTAATTAGATTGTGTCATGAAAAGAGCTGCCTCCAAAAAACAGTGACCTAATTTCCAAAAATCATGCTGTGAAATTCAGCTTTTATCACAATGGAACAGCAATCACAGAGAAATTACTTGCAATGATGAGTCAAATGAAGTACTCTTTTAAATAAGAATTGTGTCTTAAAATAGCGTCATTCGAACTCAATATTTATTGTACCCGATTAAAGCAATTACTTTGCAACTTGGCAATCTTTATTAAGAATTCTCCTGGAAAAATGCATAATTCAGAGTGAGTGAAAGAGAGTAAAAGAGTGGCATCAGGGTTACAATGACATTTTTGACTATATCCAGATACTCTAGTGCTTTTGGCCTTTCAAGATCACAACTGCGATATTTAAATGCATAAGAAGAAGAAAAGAGTTGGACAAAGAGTGAGAGAAAGAGGTTGGGGAGGTGGATAATTGCTGAGCCTGAAGAGGAGTTGACACTTTTGTTGTCTCATTACTGCTCAAGTGGAAGAACGAGTGGATGAAAGAGCAAGACGGAGATGATGATTATATGAGGAGCGGTATAGAGAGGGATAAGTACGGTGTAAAGAAGAAAACAGCGATGGAGAAGTGGGCAGCAGAATTAGTCAAAGGGCGCATAAGCATAAGAGAGGGAGCAATATAAAAAGAAATTAGAAAAAGAGTGAAAGCTTAGAGAGAGGGGAGGGGTAGAGAGAAGAAAACACAGGCCGTGTAAATCAGCCCTGCTGTGGTCGGCAGCTTCTGTCCCTCAGGCTGGTGGTTACCATTTGATTAAAAACAATAGCCATTCTTCATTTAAATGGAAGAACAAATCAGCTTCTGCGGGGCGGAAACAAGATGGGTCGGGGGCCACACGCTCACACGAGACAATACAGATGTCTTAAAAATTATCCGCACATACATAAATGCAACGCTGAATGCTGTTCTGTGGGCTGGGAGCTGTCCAGCTGCAGTGGTGCTGAAGATGTTGAAGCTATGTGGCAGGAACAGCACACTGGAGCTGTCCATGGTGCTGAAACTATGAACCCAGATACTACAGATGCACTTAAAAAAATACACCACATGTAAAAACAATTTGAGAGTAAATCCACTCAAACTGGGGATCAAGCCTACAAGCCTGGATGAAAATCTGCAAAATGGCAAATTTATGGGTCCACTTAAAGCAGAATACAATTCCATGACTGAGCTAAGATTTCCGACTCAACATTTTTTTTCTGCTTTTTATCAAATTATACATTTGCACAAACATATATGTAGAAGCCAATAACGTAATAACGACTGATAACATAATAACGGCTGGTAACGTAATAAATTTGAAGTTTTTAAAATGCAATAGGCCAATAATGTAATAACTGACCAATAACGTAATAAAAGTCCTGAACCAATAACTTTTGGCCTATAATGTAATAACTTATTACATTATTGGCTGGTTATTACGTTATTGGCCTGGTAAAAAAAATTTTTTTGTAAATGTAATAACTGAGCCAATAACGTAATAATAAATTGATATCACTGTATTAAAGTTTCATTTATTAGATATAACTGTGATAAAATCTCTCTCTCTCTCTCTGACTGAGTTATTACATTTGCAAAGAATTTTTTTTTTTTTTTTTTACCAGGCCAATAACGTAATAAGTTATCCTGTTAGTGGCCAAAAGTTATTACGTTATTGGTTCAGGACTTTTATTATGTTATTGGCCAGTTTTTATGTTATTGGCCTGGTAAAAAAATGTTTTTTTTTGCAAATGTAATAACTGAGCCAATAACATAATAATATATTGATATCACTGTATCAAAATCTCATTTCTTAGATATAACTGTGATAAAACCTCTCTCTCTCTCTCTCTCTCTCTCTCTCTCTCTCTTTCTCTCTGACTCAGTTATAACATTTGCAAAGAATTTTTTATTTTTTTTTTACCAGGCCAATAATGTAATAAGTTATTCTGTTAGTGGCCAAAAGTTACTACGTTATCTGTTCAGGACTTTATTACGTTATTGGCCAGTTTTTGTATTATTGGCCTATTAAATTTTAAAAATCGCAAATTTATTACGTTCTCAGCCGTTATTACGTTATCAGTCGTTATTACGTTATCAGTCGTTATTACGTTATTGGCTTCTACAATGTACTTAGACATAAAAAAAACCACACAAACACATTACAAAAAAACAAATTACACAACAAACCTATTAAACAAAACAAAACAAGACAAAACCATACAAAAAACCAACAAAAACAATATTAACTTCTCTTTCCTACTCAACATATGAGCTAACAATCTTTTCTAATCATCCTCGAGTAACATCCAGTCCCTTTATTTACAAACAAAATCATATCCACATCGCTGTTTAGACAGACATCTTGATCTGGTCAGAGCACCAGAGTTCTATCCATGATGCTGAGCATCAGTCATTCCACCACTGTGCATCTGCAGCAATACTTATTGGCAACCACAACTGATAAACTGACAACAGGTCAACTATTCAATTTGAACTATTGAAATCTATAGCTCAGATAAATATCACATTCTACTGTCTGAACTGGAGAAAGATTCTGGCAAATATTGAAGCTAATTGGGACTGGTGTTTGACTTTGCCTTCATTTCTTGTGTGATTAGTGAAATAAAATATGCTAATGAGACCTTTTTTCACACTGTATTTATAACCTACTGTAGTTTCAAAGCGTTCTGTCCATGACGACTTTTTAACCTATTAGAATACATTTTTACTATGCTCACAACTGATGACTAAAATATCTAAAATGGGATGTGATGAAAGTAATGACCAGCCTAATTTACTGCTTTATCGATATGGTAGCCATATTGGTGACACTGCAAAGACTATAATGATGACACTTTGTAAACTGTGGTGATTAAAGAGCAAATATAGAAACTCTGACTTTGGTAACTTTTTGAGCAACTCTGCCAAAGTTAATGATTTTGTAAGAGAAGGACCATGTTATATTATCAGCTTATGATTTTACTGATGAATTCTACCTCTTCTCTACATTTCATTACTCTGCAGAAAAAACAAACAAAAACTTACATTTATTAAAGGTCTGATAAATAAAGATTAGATTACTCTTCACAGCTTGAAACGCACTCTCTTTTTATATTAAGTAAAGGTCTCTGCTCAGAAAATTTTTATTAACTATTGAATCTAGAGTGAGAATGCTTGTAAATAATAGATGTTACAGTGTCTGAACGAAGAAACCAAGAACATTATACATAAGGGGTTGATCTGGGTAATATAAGTAATATAGAAGTGTCTACAGCATATATGATATGTGGGAAAAGTATAATAATAATCCATATCAGTGCTCTGCCGGTTTGTCATTATAGTACCTACCATCAAACACACTTCACTGCCACTTGTAGGTTCTGAAGAGAGAAAAGCCACTGAAATAGGATCTTATTCTGGTTATGGACAAGTGCATTAGATGATGTACTTTTCTGGTTTTATAACAAAGGAAAAGCACTTTATGTTCTTATGATATTATGGTCCCTTACTATTTTCTAAAGAACTTTTCTGTACAATATACTATGGCAAATCGACACCTGAGCCTCTGAATTTTTTTTTTTTAACCTTCAGTCACATCTGCAGACAATGACATCTGTTTCTTTTTCACTTATTTCATTCTTTTTCTTCTTTTCTGTAATATGTCCTCAGCTTATGTCCTATATATAAATACAGTACACACACTCACTTACACTAAACAAACTGAAATGCATGCAGTGTCAGGGAGGAACAGAATACACGTACATTTTTTGGAATATTTAGAATACAAAATATAAGCCACTTCAGTTTGGTGCTAATTAAAATAGAGTTAAAATCAATATAGTGCCAAACCTTCTCAACTCAACACCAAAAGAAGAACCAAAGTGCTTTCCTCATGACCTAAACTTTCAGTAACATGTATATTTTTACTGTAAGTTGAAAAAAAAGTACTTTGCTTCCTGATGAAGGACAAACCCAAAAACCAACATGTGGTAACTATAGGGTAAGAAAGCTGTCAAAATAGACCATCTTTGTTTTCTTCAATTTCTTGTTCATTTTAATGCCTGATACAAGTAAAGGTACATTTATTTGGACAAATATAATGATAACAACAAAAATAGCTCATAGTAGTTTAATTTCAGAGCTGATATCTATCCATTTTCCATGTTTTCTTGATAATAACCAAAATCACTCCAGTTCTTACGTCAAAATTTATGGCACTGTACTGACAAAAACAGTGCTTTTAAATAGGGATGTCCGATATTATTGGCCCGATATTAATATAAAAATGTAATATCAGTGAATATCATTATCGTTTTTTTGCCAATCATTAAAACCGATAAAATAATGCCTTGATTTCACCGGCATTTACTGACGCGTAAATGAAGTATTGTTTGTAGCTGAAAGAAATATGCAGTTTTCAAAATTGTACAGTAGAGTTGCCACACTGTAATAGACTCATAGAGGGAGGGAGAGAAAAGAAATAAATATGGCATTTTTTCCACAACTTAAGTTGAAGTATGTATTCTTTGCACAGACAGTGTTTACATTTTGAAAGCCTTGTTGCATTTGAGAATGCATCCAATGGAGCATCACAATAAAATTAGGCATGATGTGTTAATTCCATGACAGGAGATATGCGAGGTTACCTAAAATTAGTTTAATATCCCACATATATCTGCAGTGGTATCGGTAGATATCGGAATCGGAAATTAAGCGTTGGACAATATCGGCATATTGGTTTTTGGCAAAAAAGCCAATATTGGACATTCCTACTTTTAGGCATTCCATGTTTTCTTTTCTGTCTGTTTTAGGCACATGATACACACAGGAGTTAGTAGTTGATTGCATAACCATTGTTTTTGATGACTTTTGATAATAATTTTTTTCCTTGACTGTAGGCGTGTGCATAGGACACATATGCGTATATTATTCTATGGTTGTGTAGAAATAAATATTTGTAACTTCTTGAATGAGTTCAATCGTACATAAAATGTTTTGTGTGTATTTTATCAGTCAAAATACGAATGAAAAAGTTTGATAATAATGACAAACACGAAATGCGACTTAACGATTGTGCTTTCTCTATTATGAACACAAATTCACCAACATGACTCTACTGTCCAAAATATGTCACCACTTCACAGTCATTTTTTATCAAGCAGAGGGTACATTAATTCCACAGACTGCACAAGAGTTCAGGTTCCCTTTCTGTGGAAAAATCAAGCAAAGATTGGGCAGGATGACTGTGGAGGATGGCCGACGAAGACAAAGAACGAAATCATGTCAAATCAAACCATTTGTACACTGTTCTGACCACAGAGAAGGAACCTGAATGAATGCACTATCTATGGAATCCATGTATCTTCTGCTTGATAAATAATGCCTGTGAAGTGGTGACATATTTTTGACAGTAGTATTCGTAATGGAGAAAACGCAATCATAATGTTGCATTTCGTGTTTGTAATTATTGTCAAAACTTATTCATTTGTACTCTGGAAGATAAAATACACCAGAGGTGGGTAATCCAAGGTTCATCAAGTCATAGTCCTGCCATGTATTCCAACCAAGGTTATTATCCTTAACGAAAACTAACGAAATGACAAAAACTAGAATTGAAAAAACATTTTCGTTAACTGAAATAAATAAAAACTATAATTAAAAGAAAAAAAGATAACTGAAACTATATTATATGCTTACAAAACTAAAACGTATAAAAATGATGGAAAAAATTCCCTGAGTTTTTGTCTTTGTCAACATTGGATTGACACGAAATTGATTTATTTCCCTCTAGCAATTTTAGCTGCTGGCACCATACGTCGCTTCACGGTCCGACACATCTCGTCACTTGTGGTTTAGAGTCGGCTTCTCGTCCCCACTCTACCTGGAAACATGGAGACTAAAGTTCGGAGAAACCAGCAGAGTCCTATATGGGATTTATTTGAATATGACAGCGAAGAAGAGAAAAGATACTAAAAAAACTAAAACTAAACTATAATGAAAAATCCAAAACTATTATAACCTTGGTTAAAACCTGTTTACTGAACCAACACTGATGAGCACAACTCCTAATCGAGGTCGATGGGATAATTAGTGGAATCACATGTGTTAAGTGAACAGGTAGATCCAATATTACCTACCTCTGAAATACACACATTACATTTTATGTATGACTGAACTCATTCAAGAGTTTACAAACATTTATTTTTTGCACAACTATAGACTAATTTGCACACATTTCTATTTTATGCACACAGATAGTTTGACAGCAACCTTTTACCCCATAGTTAACATTTGATCAGCAATGGCATCTAATCCTTAAAAGTAATTTTTGCTCCCAACACCAACACCAACAACCAGCAGACAGACAAAAAAATCAAGTGCACACAAATAAACACATCGACTTTTCCACTGTCACAAGACAAAGGGTTTGTTTCCATCCTGATATTTTTATTTGCATCTTTTAAAAAAATCAGTGTGGAAATGCTAAAAAAAAATTGACAAGTTTTCACACTTGGCAGAGGTGGAAAAGTGGTGTATTGATCAAAGGTAAATATAAATAAATGCACCAAAAACAGATTGAGAAGCTGATAGTTCAACCAGTGAAGCAAAACACAACACTCTTCTTCTGTTTTATTTAGAAAAATGAACTGACATACCATAGCAGAGTATTTAATACAGTGGTTCCCAACCTTTTTTGGCTCGTGACCCCATTTTAACATCACAAATTTCAGGCGACCCCAGACATTCAAAACAGAGACTTTTTTTATTGGGGAGGGGGGGTAAATTAATTTGTTTTGATTGTGTAATAGTTTCCTATACTATGTTGTCGATAAACGTTAATTTTAGGCAACATTTAGGCTATATAATGTACATTTTTATTAGTAAGTTTTAACTTTTTAATTTTTTTTATGAATTATAAGAAAATTTCAGATGATCCCAGACATTCAAAATGGAGACATTTTGTTTCCTAAAATTAATTTGTTTTTGATCGTGTAATAGTTGCTATACTATGTCGCAAATAAACGTTAATTTTAGACTATTTAATGTAAATTTTTATTAGTAAGTTTTAATTTTTCATCAATTACTAGAAATTTCAGGTGACCCCATTTGAATTCCAGGCGACCCCACGTGGGGTCCCGACCCCAAGGTTGAAAACCACTGATTTAATACTACCAAGTCATGTGACCCAGTTCCACTACCCATTTTTGGGTCCCAATCCACTCTTTGGGAAACGCTGACCTAAATGAATCGTCTTTTCAGTAAACATTTGTGCCACTGTTGAAGACATTCTGACAAACCATCCCTGAGACACTGTAATTTAAACATAATATAGAAAGAAAAAAAAACACACACACAAATGGACAGACCTTCTTGTGGAAATGTGCTGTGAAGAAAAAGTCATTAATTCATCATTAATTTCCCATAAACCCAGATTTAAGATGAGGTACACAAACATATCTGCATTCCTTGTGATTACAGGATATGAATCACAGATGCATTTCTCTCCAAGAAATTCAAGGACCTTTTCGAATTCAACAACAGCTGAGTTCACTATTAAAGGCCAATGCAACCTGCTGCTTCCTCCATCCACTTCAACCAAGAAACTTAAAAAAAGCACCTTAATGTAAGTTCTACTGTTGGCTGGCCAAAGTTGAATGGATGCTGGTCAAATTGCCATTGAAGTGAGCTACCTACTTAGCTGAATAAGCAGCTGACTTCAGCTCTTTTAGCAGTGTCCAAATCTTTGGTACCAAAACCATATCTCTAGATCACAGGTGTCAAACATGCGGCCCGGGGGCCAAATCCGGCCTGCCAAAGGGTCCAGTCCGGCCCTTGGGATGAATTTGTGAAATGCAAAAATTACACTAAGATATTAACAATCCTTTTAGTTCGAGTTCCACATTCAGACCAATTCAATCTCAAGTGGGTCAGACCAGTCAAATACTATTATAATAACATAAAAATAATGACAACTCCCTATTTTTCTCTTTGTAAAAGTAAATATTTTCATGTATTTACACTAAAACAAAATATAGTTGCGCAAAAAATGTGAATAGCCTGAACAAATATGAACAACCTTAAATGTTTCAGGAGAAGTAAGTACAATTTTAACAAGATTCTGCGTGATATTAAATGTTTTGTGTATTTGTCACAGATAAACTGATCTGTATGTTATAATGTACATGTGTAAATGATAAACTGAAACTGAATATTGTAAAAAATTACACTTATTTTTTCAGTTTGTTCATGTTATTCACATCTTTTGAAAGGATAGTTTGTAGATGTAAACCTTTTCATAATGTAAAATTTTTTTTTTTTTGCTCTAAAACATAGAGAAAAGTTTGGAGTTGACATTATTTATATATTATTATGTAATTTTGTAATATTCTGCCTGATATTAAATGTTTTTTGTATTTGTCACAGATACACTGATCTGTAAGTCATAATGTACATGTGTAAATGATAAACTGAAACTGAATATTGTAAAAAATTACACTTATTTTTTCAGTTTGTTCATGTTATTCACATCTTTTGAAAGGATAGTTTGTAGATGTAAACCTTTTCATAATGTAAATTTTGTTTTTTTTTTTGCTCTAAAACATAGAGAAAAGTTTGGAGTTGACATTATTTATATATTATTATGTAATTTTTACTGGTTCGGCCCACTGCAGATCAAATTTTGCTGAATGTGGCCCCTGAACTAAAATGAGTTTGACACCCCTGCTCTAGATTGTTGTGTTTATTCATACCTGTAGTTTTCAGCTTCATGTCATGTCTTAATATACACAGCCTGGTCAAAAAAAACTCCCATGTGGATTTAACTAAACAAATAGTTATGAGCCTTCCATCAGATAAATAAAACCCTACATGATGCAGTGAGTAGCTTCTCATTTCTTTAACAACCATCAGTTTTGCTACAGAGCATAAATATTGGACAATGCCAAGATTCAGCAGGCTCAGCAGGCTTGTGAAGGAGCAGCTCAGGGACCATGAGACATCATTTTCACACGTGGATTGGCCACCACAGAGTCCAGAACTTAACCCCATTGAGAATCTTTGGGATGTGCTGGAGAAGACTTTACGCAGCAGTCCGACTCTCCCATCATCAAAACAAGATCTTGACCTAAAATTAAGTCTGGACAGAAATAAATGTTGTGACATTTATTGTGATGTTGCATCAACATTGCGTGGCAGAAACAGTGCCACAACGAATGTGTCAAAGCTAAAGGTGGTCTACGGTTATGTTGTGTGTGTGTGGTACTTTGGCCAGGCTGTGTATGTTTAGATCACAGGTGTCAAACATGTGGCCCGGGGGCCAAATCCAGCCCGCCAAAGGGTCCAGTCCGGTCCTTGGGATGAATTTGTGAAATGCAAAAACTACACTGAGATATTAACAGTCCTTTTAGTTCAGGTTCCACATTCAGACCAATTCACTCTCAAGTGGGTCAGATCAGTAAAATACTATCTTAATAACATATAAATAATGACAACTCCAAATTTCTTTCTTTGCAATATTTTCAAATAAATATTTTCATGTATTTACACTAAAACAAAGTATAATTTCACAAAAAAATGTGAATAACATGAACAAATATGAACTTATATATATGTCATTAATATGTCTTATGAGAAGTAAGTGAAATTTTAACAATATTCCGCCTGATATTAAATATTTTGTGTATTTGTAGACCTGCTGTGATCTGTAAGTTATAATGAACATGTGAAAATGATCAACTGAAGCATAATATTGTTAAAATTACACTTATTTATTCAGTTTGTTCATGTTATTCACATTGTTTGAAAGGATAGTTTGTGGATGTAAACATTTTCATTGTTTAATTTTACTTATTCTAATACATAGAGGAAATTTTGGAGTTGACATTATTTATATACTATTATATTATTATTTTACTGGTTCAGCCCACTTCAGATCAAATTTAGCTGAATGTGGCCCCTGAACTAAAATGAGTTTGACACCCCTGGTTTAGAGGGTCTACCTGGTTCAGTCTACTTCAGATAGTAGGATTTTATCAATACGACACACCTGATCAAAAATTTAAAACCAGTTGAAAAATTGCATGAATTAACACCATCTTCACCACTTGGAGCAACATTCCCACTAGCCTCCTGGAAACACTCCCATAATAACAATAATAATAATAATAATAATAATAATAATAATAATAATAATAATAATAATACTTCGATCTTGAAACTTTTGATCAGCTGATGAACAGTTTACAGGGTGGGGAAGCAAAATTTACAATATTTTGAGGCAGGGATTGAAAGACAGTGTATGACCAATTAGTTTATTGAAAGTTATGAGAATTTATTTGCCACAAGAAAATTGACATAATAGAAAATGTTTTTATTCTATGTGTCCTCCTTCTTTCTCAATAACTGCCTTCACACACTTCCTGAAACTTGCGCAAGTGTTCCTCAAATATTCGGGTGACAACTTCTCCCATTCTTCTTTATTAGTATCTTCCAGACTTTCTCGTAATAGTTTTGCTCATAGTCATTCTCTTCTTTCCATTATAAACAGTCTTTATGGACACTCCAACTACTTTTTGAAATCTCCTTTGGTGTGACGAGTGCATTCAGCAAATCACACACTCTTTGACGTTTGCTTTCCTGATTACTGATATGGGCAAAAGTTTCTGAAAAGGTATGGATAATAGTGTTAGGTATGATTATGACATCAGTATATGTTTGGTTTCAAAACAATTGACGTAGTGCCTGCTGAGAAAAAACAACTAAATGTTCATTGTAAATTTTGCTTCCCCACCCTGTATTTCAGTTTAACAGTTGTTTTCAATAAATTGCTTACTCAGTATTTCACTCCCATTTCTCCTTTTTGCATTTTGAAACTCTACTTAAAACCTTCTTTGGATCCAACTGTGCAAAATGTAAATTCTTGCAATTTTTCAACTGGTCTTCAAATTTTGATCAGGAGTGTATGTTGGTTCACACTGCTAAATGCATTTATACTGAAGACAGTAATCACTTTTCCATTGGACATCTGCGCAAAACTTTACCGATATTTACTAAATGTCGAAAAAACAGAAGTGTGTAATGTCGGCTTTTCCATTAAATCACAAATGCAATGATTTGTTTATTTATTATCGTGAGATGACACGAGAAGTCATTCCATAAACATGCCGATGAACGTAAATATGGTGTTGTTTTACAGATATATTCATTATTATTATATATTACCCCTCTAACTCATACTAAATTAAAAAATGATCCAGTTTCCTGGTGTGTCCACACATACCGCGCCATGTTTCTTTTAAAACTCTTCTTCTTCACTTGTTGTAACGTCCGCCAACTTCCATTTTGTTTTTTTGTTTTTTTTAATTCACGTGACTCTAGTTGCAGAAAAAGGTCTTTCCATTGCAGTTTTGCATGATGTACCAATTTCACTACGCCCGAAAAACCACCTCTTGCCAGCGCAAAAACTTTTAATCAAAAAATGAGAGTTTTGGCGAAATTGTCATTTTTCCATTAGGCAAACTTATACGAAAGTTATATTCGCGCAATTTGAGGGTCAATGGAAAAGCAACTACCGTGAGTCTAGAATCTAAAATATAAAAGAACACAAGTACTGTTCAAATTTATGAGCGTGTGTTCTATGATTTTTAGTCAAACACATTGCAGAAGTATTGTTTACATAACCATGTAATGGAACAGTCTAGCATCTCATCACACTTCAACCGTTATGGCACAGTTCTTTGGCTGATATCACTGGCTGCTCTATACAAAACCAGACTTTGAAGACAAAGTCTAGCGGTGATAAAAACTGTGAGTCCAATTTGCTCTAATGTAAAGTAAGTGCTATATAAAAATAACTTACTCTCAGTCTTCTGCCAACTTTATCTTCCATAAAAACAAGTGAGCACTTCCTCATGTCTGTGTTTTCCCCTCCCCCCTTTGCATGCTCACCTCTGTCTCCAGGAAGCGACGCAGGGCTCTCTTTTTCTTAATGTTCTTCCGGCGTACAGACACTGCCACGCTCAGCACCATGATCACCACCATGAAGAGGCCACCGATCACCCCCGCTGCGATCAAAGGAGTTCTGAAGACAGGAAAACGGAGGAGCAGGACGAAGCAAAAATGAGTTGATCAACACAGAACAGGATGCAGGCAATGGGGATGCAAACAGGTGATTTCAGTTCATTCATTTCATTTCGTTTTACTCATTCATTCTAATCTAAATGATTGGAAAGGAACAGGATGAAGAAAACTTATAATACCTGCCCCTTTCTTCAAACCTCTGCTTCCATCAGATACGTTGCCATTACAGCTATTACACTAAACAGTTTACCTGATAGTCAATGCAAATAAAACAAATCCAACATCCATAAGTTAAATTATTTCATTACATGCTTTTATAAAGCTTCTCTATTCTTTCCTTATACAACCTCTTAAACTGAAAAATATTCGTACATCTCTTCTCTTCCATTACCAAATAATTCCACATCCTGCCACCCACCACAGAAATACACATTTGCTTCACATTAGTCCTTACCCTTTTGCTGTTTAAAATGAAACCTCCCTCTATGTTCTTCATCCTGTGATACTAAAACAAATAATCTCTGCAAATTTGCAACAAAAGTCTGTTTCTCGCTCTAAACACAATCAGCAATGTCCTTAATTCAGCCAACTCTTTAAACTTAAACAATCCTGATTTAATAAACAACTCATTTGTATGTTCCCTGAAATTAACATTATACATGATTCTTATTGCTCTTTTCTGTCATAAAAACAATGGCTTTGTGTTACTCATATATGTGTTGGCCCATACTTCAATACAATAACTCAAACATATCAGAATAAGTGAACAACATAAAATTCTCATTGCTTTATAATCCAACACATACACTGAACAAAAATATAAATGCAACACTTTTGTTTTTGCTCCCATTTTTCATGAGCTGAACTCAACAGTCTAAAACTTTTTCTATGTACACAAAAGGCCTATTTCTCTAAAATATTGTTCATAAATTTGTCTAAATCTGTGTTAGTGAGCACTTCTCCTTTGTCCTTTGCTGAGATAATCCATCCACCTCACAGGTGTGGCATATCAAGATGCTGATCAGACAGCAGGATTATTGCAAAGGTGTACCTTAGGCTGGCCACAATAAAAGGCCACTCTAAAATGTGCAGTTTTACAGTGGTGGGAGGTCCGGGGGGGCGTCAGAAAACCAGTCAGTATTTGGTGTGACCACCATTTTCCTCGCACAGTCTTCTTCATGAATTCTCTGAAACAGCTTTGGAGATGGCTTATGGTAGAGAAATGAACATTCAATTCACAGGCAAAAGCTCTGGTGGAGATTCCTGAAGTCAGCATGCCAATTGCATATTCCCTCAAAACTTGTGACATCTGTGGTATTGTGCTGTGTGATAAAACTGCACATTTTAGAGTGGCCTTTTATTGTGGCCAGCCTAAGGCACACCTGTGCAATAATCATGCTGTCTAATCAGCATCTTGCTATGCCACACCTGTGAGGTGGATGGATTATCTCAGCAAAGGAGAAGTGTTCACTAACACAAATTTAAACAGATTTGTGAACAATATTTGAGAGAAATAAACCTTGTGTGTACACAGAAAAAGTTTTAGATCTTTGAGTTCAGCTCATGAAAATTGGGAGCAAAAACAAAAGTGGTGCGTTTATATTTTTGTTCAGTGTATTTTGCTTTACTCAATACAGAAATATTTCTAGACACCTTTTTTTTTTTTTTTTTTTTACATAAGCAATATGTGGCTTCCATGTTAATTTATCGTCCACTATTACACCCAAAAAAATGAATTTCTGAAACCTTCTCAGTCATAACCCCATTAATAGACAACATTGTTGAGTAGGAGTAAGAAGGTTGAAGACAAAAAAAAATTAAACAAAAAAAAACAAAACAAAAAAAAAGGTATTGTGTTTGTTTATTCCACCACATGCATAAGCAAATAACCAAAAAACACATGTCTAATATATGCAGATAAATCTTTTCCACCTTCATTTTTTTGTCTGTTTTTCCACCCAGCTTCATCTGGCTACAAATATCCCTCCATACCCTCTCATTAAACTCCGGGCTGAGATCAAAAACATGGAAATAACCATCAAAGTGAATTCTGAGCACCACACCGACGTTGTCATTTGAAATCAAGCCTCTCAATAATTTTCCTGATGTGCTCCCAATACTTTCACTGCAGAATGAGCAGAAAGAAATCACTTTTTTTTTTTTTTTTTTTTTACATAGTAATGAAAAGAACCAAATTTAGCTGTGGTACACTCAGACTCTGCCTTAATCAACTGAAAGAGGCTGTTATTCAAGACTGCACATCATATTCTCTGTAATATGTTACCCCACTCAGCAGCTTCTTGGAGAGAAAAACTTTGTATCAGTTGATTTCAGTCTCCATTGTGGGTTTGAGATGGATATTTTGCAGGTATTGGTCAGTATCTGCCTTTAGAGTTGACGTCTAATTAACAAGAAACTGCACTATACATTTCTCAGGCAATTTAGTAACAGTCTCCACAAATTACATCCACCGGAGAGTATTTAAATATACACACAGTTCTGTAATGAACAGATACAGCATTTCCATTCAAACTGTGAGTTTATATAAGAACAGTTAAGATGACCTGCCTTTAAGGACAAAGAATCTACCGTCTGAAACTTTGATTATAACAAATGCATGTCTGTCTGTGCACTGTCCTTATAAATGTACTGTATAAAATAGAGCTGTCAAAATTAACCCAGACTGATCCATCCTCATTATTAACCTGAATAAAAATTTTATCGCAATTCACCCATCTGCAGTACAGAATGACTCTGAATGTCTCTGGCAACGCATTTTGGGCAGTTTGTTTAAGTACACCGGAAAAAATCAAAATCTTACCAAGTGTATTTTTCTCATTTCTAGTCAAAATATCTCATCACACTTAAAATAAGACATAATCACCTAAAGATGAACTTTTCAGTGAGATATTAGAACTTATTTTTAGACAATAGATCTTTCAAGAAATCTTACTGAGATCATTTTCACTTGTTCCATCGGCAGATTTTTTTTGCTTAATTCAAGATTTTTTTGCTTCATTGAAGCAAAAAAAAAAAAAATCTGCCAATCTCAGTCTGTTCGCTCATGCAAAATGTAACGCAATTAATATAGATTAAAAATGAATGATATTTAATCGTGAGTACTCAAAACTAATCCACAGCAACCCTGTGATTCATCTGATTAAAAACTTGAATCTCTTGACAGATCTAGTATAAAATGTATAAATATATAGATGTGTTCCCGTTCAGTGCTTTAAAAAATAGAATACAACAGAACAGAACAGAATATAATAGAATAGAATAGAATAGAACAGAACAGAATAGAATAGAACAGAACGGAATAGAATAGAATAGAACAGAAATAGAATAAAATAGAATAGAACAGAACAGAAATAGAATAGAATAGAACATAACAGAATAGAAATAGAATAGAATAGAATAGAACAGAATAGAATAGAATAGAATAGAATAGAATAGAATAGAATAGAATAGAACGGAACGGAACAGAACAGAGCAGAACAGAACAGAATAGAATAGAACAGAATAGAAATAGAACAGAATAGAACAAAACAGAATAGAACAGAACAGAACAGAATAGAATAGAATAGAATAGAATAGAATAGAATAGAATATGGCTTTTTTGACAAGAATTTACAAAATATTTTTCAAACAAACAAACAAAAAATTCTGAGAAAATAATTAAAACACATGTAATGTAAGATAAGATGATTGCAAAAAAAACCCATATTTACCCCCATCTAGTCTTTTGGCCATAGTCTATGTGGACAGGTCTCAAACAGACTTTCACATCTGGACACTGTAATTTTACTTTATTCTTCAAAACTGCTCAGGCTCATTGGATCAGACATGTAAAACCCATTTCAAGTCTAGTCACAAACTCTCTATTGGTTTGAGGTCTGAGCTTTGACTTAACCAGAACATTCACCTCATTGTCTTTCCAACATTCCCATGTAGCTTTTGCTGTATTGTAGAAAACTTATCTTCTCCCAAGTTATATTTCTCTTGTGGACTGATAGATTGCCCTCAAGATTTCCTTATATTTTGCTGCCATTGTTTTACCCTCTATTCAGCGCCTGCAGTGTAGAAGCATTCCCATACCATGATGCTGACACTGTTCTTCACTATGGGATGGTGTGTTTGTGGCGATGTGCAGTGTTTGGAGCATGTAGTGTGACGGTCAAAAAGCTCAGACCAAACAATCCTCTTCCACTTGACCTTGGAGTCCCCCACACGCCTTTGGACAAGCTCTAGTTGAGATTTATTCAGCAGTGGCTTCCTCTATAAAAGTCTCCCATGAGGCTTTGACTGGTGAAGAACATTTCAGGTACAGGTGTCTTCATATTAGAATCACTAGAGACACATTCACTGCACTCAGATGACTCCCATTTCACTGATTAGGGGGTGAATATTTATGCTATTACATATTATACATCATATATCTTTGAATTAATTTAGGTTACAGTGTAGAAATAGACTTTATGTATCATATTTGATACATGAGTTTTGAAGCCCTCTACATAATCAGTGTGATTTTTTTTTCTTGAAAATCCTAATGTATACAATTAGATGCATGTAATACACTGATAATCCACCAGGGGGGAGGAATTCATTCACCAGAGGCCTTTCCAGTGACACTACGAGATTAAATTAATGAGGAAGGAGGCAGAATTTTGCCAATTTTGAAAAGGAATTACCAATTTGTTAGACATGTTTGTGTTATATTATGTTTTTCTTTGCTCAAAAATAATAATATTTGAGCACTGAGACCTGATGTATCAAATATGATACAAAATGGAAACTCATACATAAAAACTGATATTTGAAAATATTTTTGGGTTTTTCAGAGGGACCAATAAAGGCTCCAGTTTCAAAGAACTGGCCTTTTCTGTAAATGATTTAATGTTCAGGCTTTACAGGGTTAAGTACAAAACCTGAGAACAGCTGTGGATTTAAATAATATTTTATGGTCGTTATCTCATGATAATGAATTTATTAATTCATTATCATGAATTAATGAATTAATTCATTCGTTATCTCGAGATAACGAAGTTTGTTTACTTGTAGTTACTGTAACTTGCTGTAAGTTACTGTCAGTTGTTGCTGAGTGTGTGTTCTGCTCTGTACACCACATGCCAGCGGCAGCTCTTGAAGAATGTGATGTAGAGGATGTGGTACCTGCTCGCATATAAGTTCTGTATATGGTTGTTAATTATAAAATAACAAAATAAATTAATTTGTTATCACGAGAAAACGACCATAAAATAATATGTAAATCCACAACCATTCTCTGTGTCCGTATTTAAGTATGCTAGAATTGCATTTATAAAAGCAGTAAAAGGGGAAAACAACCAAAGGGTGAACACTTTTTATATGCTCTGTATGTCCATCTAACACTCCTCGATGCTAACTTAAGCAAAGTGCCATAAATACCCAGGTGTCAAAGACACAGAACCAGGGCCTCAGAGGATTTGACGCTTGGTCAAATGTTATTTAACCATCAACAGTGAGTGTAGATGTATAATTCAATGCCCGTGCTTCAATTACATGGCCTTCCAGCTGACATTAAGGTCCCCTGGGTGGAACAATGAAACTTTACTGAACTATAAATGTACTCAGAACATATTGTTCTACAGACTGCACAGAAAACTACCTTGGTGCATGTTTAGAGATGCCTTTGACCTGATTAAATGCAGTCTGCATAATCTCGGAGGAAAAAAATACAAGCACAATAAGCCAACCAGGAATCAGACAAATAATGTAACAATGAAAAAATACAGTAGCATATTGCATATCCAAGTAACAGATCTGATTCCTCCATGTTAATCTGGTGTGTACACAATCCCTGGATGAGACGTGTTATTACCAGGTAGAACGCTGGCCTTTAAAGGTTTAGTGTAATCATGTAGCTTTGATAAGCCACTAAAAAGCCAATACTGCCAACAGGTAAGAGATCGGCAAGATGTGTGGCATGTCAAAGCAGGCAGTTAAGCCTGGGGTTAGCTGATCCTCTAGTGCGGTATGTTGGCCACGGCTATCTGAGCACTGATAAGAGATGGCCTATTCAGTAGGTCAGCTGATAACTACACTCCCACCTGCTGCAGGTCCTGTTCATCCTGTTGCCAGTGTCTCCAACCGTTTAGTGATGAAAGGAGTGTATTTCAATGGGGTAGACACAAAAACTACACTTTACATGAAGCACAGAATCAATATAATTTTAACCCTTTGATTAGGAAGTTCTAGATTAGTTTGTTATAGACTTGTTTTAACATTCTAACCTTAGATCAGTGTGTCATTTACCCCTATTTGTGACTGTTTTTCAGCTGTGCATAACTGTTTTAATAAAATGTTCACCAGATTTTTATACAGTCAAGATAAAATAAATCCAGATAAAATATGTGGACTTAACCCTGTACAGCCTGAACCATTAAATCATTGAAAGAAAATTCCAGTTCTTTGAAACTGGAGCCTTTATTAGTCCTTCTGAACAACCCCCCCAAATTTTTTAAATATCAATTTCCATGTATGAGGTTCAATTTTGTATCATATTTGATACATCGGGACTCAATGCTCAAATATTATTATTTTTAAACGAACAAAAATATAATATAACACAAACATGTCTAACAAATTGTTAATTCCTTTTCAAAACTGTCAAAGTTCTGCCTCCTTCCTCATTAATGACAACCTTGTAGTGTCACTGGAAAGGCCTCTGGTGAACGAATTCCTCCCCCCTGGTGGAAAATCTGTGTATTGCATGTATCTAATTGTATACATCAGGTTTTTCAAGAAAAAAAAAATCACACTGATCATGTATAGGGCTTCAAAACTCATGTATCAGATATGACATTTGGTGTTATAGGGTTAACAGCCTATGGGTTAAATTTACCTGTGGCTATTTTTTAGTTGTGCATTACTCTGTTTTAACAAAATGCTGATACTCCCCAGTTTTTAAGTTTTCCTATCATTGTGTTGTGTTATATTTTTTATTGTTAAATATAATTAAGATAAATCTATATTAATAATGTGAACATTTATACCTATAACAGCCACAGGGTCACATTTATCCCTCCAGAAGTATAAAGACAGACCATAACATTTGCACAATCTATACTTAAACATTTAATATTTTTAGGCTACATTTGTTTGTGTGTTATCTGACAGATATGTTAAGTCATTTATGACAGTTTCCAATGGAACAGAAAACAGATGAACCAAACAAATAGACAGCTATTTTCTTCTAATACCCATCTTCACTGTCGTTTTAGACTGATTTATACAGACGTCTATGCAAAGAGATTAGTGTTATTAAAGATGCTTTAATTATAACCAGTCAAAACACAAGGGATGATTAAAAAATGCATATTATACTGTATACCATTTCTTAGTGAAGAGAATAATTTTATACAATGACAGTTTACATTTTTCTAGATTAGAAATGTATGGATTGCAATTTTAATGTGTTGCATGTTCTTTTTGCTTAAACATCCTCTGATTATGCCAGGGGTCTGCCACATTTACTATCTAAACAGTCATTTTATCACCTTATCTGCCAAAGCGCAAAAAACTGGAGCCACAAACACAACTTATGCAGTTCTATAAGATTTGTTCTTTTTATGTTTTTACCTGTTACAAGAAAGATAAACCCCAAACAGAAGTGTGCATGTGTGGGCTTCCTTTAAAATTAATTAAACACTGAACTATTCAGGTGTATTTGAGCCCTTCCCATTGTTGTGTAAAATGAATGAAATAAGAAACTAGCCCACATTAATTTAAATAAAACATACACCAACAGCTTGGCAGCTTAAAAAAGTAAACATAAAACTGGGAATGTTTGGGACTAAATTCCATTTTAGTGTGCTGTGATTCTCTTCAGTCACATACAACAATAAAAAAATAAAAAAATAAATAAAAATATATCAGCTCTGAGTCTAAAATAAATGTTTTTCTGAAAAATAATAGCCTATAAAATGTGAGTGTTCTCTACTTTTTAATGTGACTTCTGCAGATCTTCTCTATGTCAGGGCTGTAAGATGTGACGTTCATCTTCACACAGGACTACAGGCTGTTATTTGTGAGGCAGGAATGATATTTGGACTTTATGAAGTTCATACTCCAGAAAACCTGTTTGCATAAGTATGATGAGCCAAAGACTGACACGACTCCAAATGCATGCTTATTTATGTTGATATACAATGGCGGAAAAAATCATCAGACCATCAAAAGTCATCAAAAACTATGGTTATGCAATCAAGTACTAACTCCTGTGTGAATCATGTGACTGAAACAGACAGAAAAGAAAACATGGAATGCCTACACTGCAAAAATCTAAATCTTACCAAGTGTATTTTTTCTCATTTCTTGTCAAAATATCTCATCACACTTAAAATAAGACATAATCACCTAAAGAGTAACTTTTCAGTGAGATATAAGAACTGATTTTTAGACAATAGATCTTGAAAATCTTATTTCAAGAAATCTTACCAAGAATTGGCTGATTTTTTTGCTTGAATTAAGCAAAAAAAAAAAATGTCTTGAATTAAGCAAAAAAAAATCTGCCAATGGAACAAGTGAAATTACCTTGGTAAGATTTGTTGAAATAAGATTTTGAAGATCTACTTTCTAAAAATAAGTTCTTATATCTCACTGAAAAGTTACTCTTTAGGTGATTATGTCTTATTTTAAGTGTGATGAAATATTTTGAGTAGGAATGAGAAAAATACACTTGGTAAGATTTTGATTTTTTCCAGTGCAGTTTTTGAGGGCTGGACCAACACACCTGCAGCTGTGCCCAGTATATATCTATATGTGTATAAAAACAGTAAAATATAAAGTATAATATAGTTCCATAAGAATACAATTATTTAATGAATATTCACAAAAACATTATGTGCAACAAAATGTGCAAAACCAGCTCCACATTAACTTTATGTGAAAAGCAATACATGCTTTCAGCTTTGTTTCCATATCTCAGTTCTTTTTTGTTTTTGTTTTTGTTTTTACATCTGCTGTAAAAATGATCTCAGTAAGATTTCTTGAAATAAGATTTTCAAGATCTGTTGTCTAAAAATAAGCTCTTACATCTCACTGAAAAGTTACTCTTTCAGTGATTATGTCTTATTTTAAGTGTGATGAGATATTTTGACTAGAAATGAGAAAAAATACACTTGGTAAGATTTAGATTTTTGCAGTGTAAAAGCACTGTTTTTGTCAGTACAATGCCATAGTTATTGATGTAAGAACTGAAGTGATTTTGGTTATCAAGAAAACATGGAAAATGTCTAGATATCAGCTCTAAAATTAAACTCTTATGAGCTATTTTTGTTGGTTTTATTATATTTGTCCAAACAAATGTATCTTCAGTTAAACCAGACATTAAAATGAACAAGAAATTTAAGAAAACAAAAGGTGGTCTAATTATTTTTTTCCGCGACTGTACATGTTGGTAATGACATCCCATGTTTCAAAAATGAGTTTGTCTGGTTTGTGGAGGTTTGCAGTTCTAAAATCACTCTCACTCTTCTCCAGTTTGGTACTTTCCAGAAAATGCTCAATGCTTGTTCTGAAAATGTCTTTCAACATCATTGGCGGTGAAGACAAATTAATCCATCCAAGCAGAATTAAACTCTCTACATTCCTCAAAGACTTCAATTCTTGTGGATTTATTCATGGTTAGCTTTCAGAGGCTGAAGGTCGGATGCTCAAGAAGCTGCCTGTAGATAAAGGTGAAAGCTATAGACGTAGATATGATGAATATTTTAGCTGACAAATGATTCAAACTTGTTTTAATTCAATAGTAAAGTACCAGCTCAAACTCCGAGAAAATGAATAGAAATAAAATAAATTCTAATTAAATAAACTGAATTTTTATTTATTTTGTCAAAGCCAGAGGGAGCCAAAACAAGGAGGCTGAAGAGTAGCTTCTGGCACCAAAATCGTAGGTTACTGACCCCTGGATTAAGCAGATACTGACTAATACTTACAAAAATCCATGTCAGCTTCCACAAAACAACAGCAAATAGATCCGATTGTCTCGAATAAACATGGTTTATTATTCTGTTTGGATGATTTTAGTGTAAAACCTTTTTCTGTTAAGACTCACAACTGATAAATGTAAAAAAAAAAAAATTGAGAAAAATGGAATGTGTATGTTAATCCTCAATCACAAATGCCTTTACGACTGGCTATGAACACCGTGCGAACAATTTATGGACCATTTCGTACGACCTTCTCAAGGCGGACTTATAAGAATGGAGTGTTCGCGGACCGTTCTTAAGCAAGGTTCTAATAGTTTTGGATTTTCATTCTAGTTTAGTTTTATTTAGTTTTGACTTTTTTTCCCCTCTAATTCAGTTAGTTTTAATTAGTTTTTAGAGCAGGTTTGCTAGTTTTTATTAGTTTTCATTTTCTTCTAAATGCTTAGTTTTAGTTCAGTTTTAGCATTAATTTTAGTTTCGTCATATCTTTTCTCTTCTTCTCCATTGTATTCAGATAAATCCCAGACAGGACTCTGCTGCTTTCTCCCAACTTTAGTCTCCATGTTTCCAGGTAGAGTGAGTACCAGAAGATGACTGGAAACCACAAGTGACGGACCGTTACATATCATATTGTGCCGCTAGCTAAAATTGCTAGAGCGACATAAATCGCTTTCGTATCAATACGACGTTGACAAAGACGAAAACTAAGGGAATTTTATCCAGAATTTTTATCCATTTTAGTTAGTTTTGTAAGCCCACAATACAGTTTCAGTTAGTTATCGTTTTTTCTTTTAATTACAGTTTTTATTTATTTCAGTTAAAAATGTTTTTACAATTCTAGTTTTTGTTGTTTTGTTAGTTTTTGTTAACAATAATAACCTTGTTCTTAAGTTCATAGCTGTTGTGCCAAATTTTACTCCCTCCCAGCTGCTGCGTCATGCTGTTTTCGGCTGTTTTCGTAAGACGGCCGTAAGAAACTACTGCTCTCTCCATGAATGTCTACAAACTCCAGAACTCATACGAACTGGGAGATTCGTACGAAGCCATCATTCGTAAGAAGGCTTTAATCTGAGGCTTTAATCAAAGACACCCCTGAACCTGTATAATTCTATACTCATTTGTCCTGAACCTGTCTGTATTTTGTTTGTCTGGAGTTTGAACCTAGATGCTTTAATTGTTGTGGTCTGTCTTTTGTTTTTTTTCTTTAGTTTTTTCTGTTTTTTTTTGTTTACGTTGTCTATCATAAAATGTGCAGATTAAAAATAAAGTATATTAACCCTTTCATGCATGGCTTATGAGAACCTTCATCAAGATTTTTTTGTCTAGTGTTTTTAGTCCTCCTTACGCATGAAAAAAACAATGTGATCGAGTTTTCTTTTTTCATGTAGTTACAAAAATGTCCAGTGAGCTATGCCATGCATTTAATTTTTGAAGCAAAGAAAGATATATTTAAAACCCAAAAGGGTCAAAGCACAGTAATGTCCCGTGAGAGAGCGAACTTTAATTGATTGCCATTCCAACATTTATGTCACTATAAAGTAGCTCCTTGTTTTGGATAATCCCTTATGGTCCCACTAAAGCAAAAAATGAAATTAAAAGTAAAAATGTGGGTCATTTAGCAACACTAATCTGTCAAATTGTCTCTAAAATGTCCTGTCAGAGAGATTTCAAATACTGTGTTTTGACCCAATAGCAGAAAGTGATATGAAAAGAATGAAATTAAAACAGTGTTAACTGCTGCTAATGTGATGCTTTCTCACATTTTAACATATTCTAATACTAGTTATTACTCACTTCATGGAGGTAATATGCAAAAAAAACAACTAACAATTAACAATTGATTTACACTCAAACATGTTACTGCAGATCAGGTTTATCAAAAACAGTAAAGTTACAGTAACAGTATGAATTGCAGTGTATGGGATGATGCATAAGCAGCTGATATGGAACTAAAACAACAAAACCCATGAATATACAAGAGAACAGCTGCAGAATAACTGTCCACTGGAGTGATCGCGATGCATGAAAGGGTTAAAAAAAAAAAAAAAAAAAAAAAAAAACTCTTTGTGTCCATGCAGTCGTGTCCTTGTGTTCTTTTTTAATACTATTGCAATCCACACACACCGGCTACAAGCTTCTGACTTCTGTAGTGCAGTAGAACTGTTTCTCCCGTATGTCATTTTTATTTCCTTTTTGGTCAATCAGCCCGCAAACTCAACCCAGCAATTCTCAGTGCCACCTGTTCCTCCTCCTGAAAAACTGCTTCCCTTTTGAAATCTCTGAATCCATTTGCTGTAAACAGTTAGCAGCAGTTTGTTCCATTTGCTCCCCCTCAGCCTCAGAACAAAAGCTAAAGTGCTATCAATTTATCAAGAACCAGGCAAATCACACACACACACACACACACACACACACACACACACACACACACACACACACACACACACACACACACACACACACACTGGGATTTGAAGCCTTCGAGCGAGTCATTAATCAGAGACTTTGCTTACCCTGATTCTTTTGTGTTTGTGTGTACACCGTGTGTACACAGTGTGTGGTATTGCACAGTGTAGGTGTGTTTTTTGGGGTAGGATATAAAGGCAATCTGTGGAAAATAATTTTGTACCTGTCCATCCAGCCAATGCAGTCTTGTAGTCTCGGTCCAATACACCTAGACAGGCAAAACAGACATAAAAAAAACACAATTAAAGTACTTGTAGTTGGATGTATTTACAGTATATGGCAGTGTTGTTCAACCTTGCGGTCGGGGTCACCTGAAATTTGCAGCAATTGATATAAAAACAAACAAACAAACAAACAATAACCCTTCAACATCCTTTCGTGTGTTATTTAATGCCATTTGATGGTGTGTCAATGCGCTAGCCACTAATCGCGCTAGCTGTTAATCGCCAATTAAATGTGGCATGTTATCTGTACACAATTCATGATGCCATATTGCATATTCACATAATGATTAGGGGGTCCAAGCGCTTAACTCTTAACTGTATGAACCCTTAGTTCAGTGTTTTTCAACCTTGGGGTTGGGACCCCACATGGGGTCGCCTGGAATTCAAATGGGGTCACCTGAAATTTCTAGTAATTGATAAAAAAAAAAAAAAAACTACTAATAAAAAATGTATGATGAGTTGAGACAGGCAATCACAATAAATAAAAGACATGACAAACTGTGAAGCTGAAACTGAAGCACTGTGGTTCTGTTTATCTTTCAAATGTTCATTGTGGTCAGTTTCAGATGCTGCAGCTCTTTCATAATTCATAGTTTGAGTTCTTGTTTGTTCAGTGTTAATTGTCAGCCTTGTAAATCCAAGCTGGACTAACTGTACATATCCTGACCAAGGAAAATCAAATTCTCACTTTGTGCAGTAATCTACACTTGGCTTTTCTGCCTCCGTCCATAATAATATACATTATATAGACTAAATATCGTCTAAAATTAACATTTATTTGCAACATAGTATAGCAAACTGTTACATGATCAAAAACAAATTCATTTTAGCAAAAAAAAAAAAAAAAGTCTCAGTTTTGAATGTCTGGGGTCGCCAGAAATTTCTGATGTTAAAATGGGGTCACAAGGCAAAAAAAGGCTGGGAACCACTGGGATATGGTATCTATGATGAACAGAGCAAAACTATAACTAATTGTAATGAAAGAACAGGGAAAGCCTCATAGTAAATGAAAGAAAGACATTAAATCAGTGGTTCCCAACTTTTTTGGTTCATGACCCCATTTTAACATCATAAATTTCTGGCGACCCCAGACATTCAAAACAGAGACATTTTTTTTGCTAAAATTAATTTATTTTTGATCATGTAATAGTTTACAATACTATGCTGCAAATAACCGTTAATTTTAGACGACATTTAGTCTATATAATGTATATTATTATGGACAGAGGCAGAAAAGCCAGGTGTAGATTACTGCACAAAGTAAGAATTTTATTTTCGTTGGTCAGGATATGTACAGTCAGTCCAGCTTGGATTTACAAGGCTGACAATTAATACTGAACAAACAAGAACTCAAATTATGAATTATGAAAGAGCTGCAGCATCTGAAACCGACCACAATGAACATTTGACAGATAAACAGAACCACAGTGCTTCAGTTTCAGCTTCACAGTTTGTCATGTCTTTTATGGATTGGGATTGTCTCTGTCAACTCACCATATATATATATGTATATATATATATATATATATATATATATATATATATATATATATATATATATATATTTTTTTTTTTAGTAAGTTCTTCTTTTTTTTTTTTTTTTTTTTTTAAATCAATTACTGGAAATTTCCAGCGACCCCACGTGGGGTCCCGACTCCAAGGTTGAAAAACACTGCATTAAAACTACTTAATGCTGTTAATCAAACATTAGCTGAACATGTACAAGTAGCATTTTCTACTATAACCAGTAGCTTCTGGCTGACTTTTGCTGCTTTGCTGATATTGTAATGCAAACCAAATAAACAGGAAAACAGAGTTTTTGCAAAGCTCTAGGAGGTCACTACCACTGACTGAAATTATATTTTTCATGCAGGACCGTGGGTGCAAAGCACAAGTCTTTGGCAGCCTTCACACATCAGCAATATAATTATATGTAATGAAATTCACATCTAATTATCTTTTATGCCCACAGAATTTACCCACTTCAGAGGCAAATCATTTGAAGTTGCAGTTTATGAAGATGTAGTTTTTAAAGTATAGTTTCTGTTTTTTGTTACTTATCTACTTGATCGAACATGATAGGTTCATATGTGTTCATGACTAAGGTATTAACTAGGTGCAAGTATAAACATTTGCATAGACTATATGTAGAGGAGTTATATATTCCACATAGAACAACATTGGCGGGAACAGTGAGGTGGTTTTAGGATGTAAACACTTTGGAGCTCTGTGCCAAACACGCATCAACACAGCAGAACATACAGGCTAAGACGACTTTCTGTGTTCGATGCGAGGGTTGTTTATCTCTTTTAAGTGAGACAACATCCACAAACCTGCATGTTTATCTGATGTCTGTGGGAAAACCTGTAACATGAAGTGAGTTCTGAACTAAAGCCTTGTTAGTGCTTCTTTTTACTGGGTCTCCTGTGTTTATATTTTTACAGTAAATCACTCATAAAACATTGTGCACAAGCAGCATCGTATTCCACGGCTTCCAAAATGACTGGATTTTATCGTTGAGAGTAAAGGATGCAGGTTTCACTCTTCTCACTGTCTTTTCCAGTTCACTCATCAGCTTGTATTTCAGAGGCGGACCTGCTTATGAAGCTGTACCTGTGACAGAGTGTCAGTCTGGTGGTTTTTTTTCCCATTTACGACTATACATTGTTATGCTCGAGTGAGCTGGAGGCTGTCACTCAGGAGACGAGAAACAACACACAAGGAAGTGACATCAACTCCCTGTGGAGTTAAATACAAAATGATGTCTTACCAACCCTTGTTGAATATTACATTGAGTGATCAGTGGCTAGTGAGCCATGGAGAGGAGCTGGATACCTCACTGACTCCTCTTAGTTTCATTCTATCTCTCCTCTTTTCATTCTCTGCTTTACCAGTCGTGTTCTTTCTCTGATCTTGTAAGATGTCGTATATTTGCAGGAGGTGGATAGTGAGGGGGAGTATTAATGGAAATGCGCTACATCGATGCATTTACGGAATCTTTTCTTTGGAAACCAACGGATTAAAAAGAACAAGTGGTGCCAGGCACAACAAACCCCGCCCCTCACTTGTACAGTCATGGAAAAAATTATTCGACCACCCTTGTTTTCTTCAATTTCTTGTTCATTTTAATGCCTGGTACAACTAAAGGTACATTTATTTGGACAAATATAATGATAACAACAAAAATAGCGCATAAGAGTTTAATTTCAGAGCTGACATCTAGACATTTTCCATGTTTTCTTGATAACCAAAATCCTTTCAGTTCTTACATCAATATCTATGGCATTGTACTGACAAAAACAGTGCTTTTCCATTCCATGTTTTCTTTTCTGTCTGTTTTAGTCACATGATACACACAGGAGTTAGTACTTGATTGCATAACCATTGTTTTTAATGACTTTTGATGGTCTAATAATTTTTTCCGTGACTGTATTGTAGCTTATTTTGGCATCGATCTAGCTGATGTCATCATGTCTATGCATGTGCTGGTGTCAGCATAGACATAGACAGCATAGACTAATTTCAGCCATTATTACCCCACCCCCCAAAGGGGAGGCAGGGGGTATTGTATTTGGTTCGGTTTGATTATTTGTTTCTTAACGCTCCAGCAAAACTATCGGTTGAATTCATACCAAATTGTGTTTATAGATTGCCAGTGACCCAGAATAGATCTCATTGCATTTTGGGAACAGTAGGTCAAAGTTCACATTTTTTATGAATTTTTACAATCTTTTTTTCCCCCATTGACTTACAATGGGCGGAATTTCAAATATCTGTAGCAGCAAAACTATGGGTTGAATTCATACCAAATTGGGTTTATACATTGCCAGTGACCCAGGATAGATGTGATTACATTTTGGGAATAGTAGGTCAAAGTTAAATTTTTTTTAATGAATTTTTTAAAATCTTTTTTCCCCTCCATTTAATTATAATGGATGAAATTTCAAATGTCTGTAGCAGCAAAATTATTGGTTGAATTCATACCAAATTTGGATTATAGATTGCCAGTGACCCAGAATAGATGTCATTACATTTTATGAAAAATAGGTCAAAGTTAAAATTTTATATCAATTTTTAAAATGTTTATTCTTTTCCTTTTTACTTATAATGCGCAAAATTTCACATTTCTATAAAAACATCAATTTTGTCTCAATTTACTTCAAACTTAACACATATATAAAGGCAATTGATATACAAGCATAGACATGATGACATCAGCTGGATCGATGCTAAAATAAGTTACAATATTATGCGAGGGGCGGGGTTTATTGTGCCTGGCACCACTTGTTATTAAGTAAATAAAAAAAAAAAAAAATCATACAAAATCTTAACTTTGGCCTACTTTTCTCAAAATGTAATGACATCTACTCTGGGTCACTGCCAATTTATAAACCCAATTTCGCATGAATTGAACCAATAGTTTTGCTGCTGAAGTGTTAACAAACAAAAAAAAAAAAACAAACCAAAAACAATACCCCTTGCCTTCCCTTTGGGGGGCGGGGTAATAACATTACCAGAAAAAACAGAAAGTGTGAGAAAGAAAAGAAAAAAAAAAAAAAAAACAACACATTTGATTGCCTCTCAGAAACAGGTGGTGCTGGATGCCTAAACAGTTTTTGGCAACTTCCTGTGGCTGGCAGACTCTTCAGTAACATGTTAATGCATGCTAACACTATTTGATAAGCCATACAAATTGACTCCACGTTAGAAAGTAAAGCTAATGGGACAGTTAATTAGAGGGATTTATTTTCTCCTTTAACTGTCAGCTAACCTAAAACCATCTTTGTGGAACAGTGGAGAATGTTGTAAAATTAGATGCAGGGGTCATTATTGTCAAGATGGTTTCCATTGCTCATAGGTCTGTTTTGCAGGTCAAGGTGTTTGAAGTCTTCAACAGAGCTCTGCAGAACCAGTCACTGAAGTGTCCTCTGACTGTACACTGTTGGAATAAACCTGACTATTTCAGTTGACATTTACCTCTGAACTATGAAGACATTTTGTATGTGTCCTTTTCATGTGTTGGGATTTAGTCTTTTTAAATCTACAACTTAAATCCACCAAAAATACTTCTCTCCTGACATTATTTTGCACAGGCTCTGCACAATACAAACTTGCAAAACAACCCAAATCATTTTTTTTCCCCTGTTTCAGACTAATATTGGATGGGGCCAGGACTCAGTGCTAAGTGTGGTGGTTTAGTTATGGTGTTGTTATGCTAGGCTATATCAGGTGAACAAAAATACCTGAGTTTATGCAAGCATGTGCTCAAATTACTGATGACATACAAATGACAAATGGTTGAAATGTTTCTTATTTTGTTTTTTGCACTGATGCGTCACCTCAACTCACTTCTATTCCC
The DNA here is from genome assembly GCF_902148855.1 of Sphaeramia orbicularis. Classification (NCBI taxonomy): domain Eukaryota; kingdom Metazoa; phylum Chordata; class Actinopteri; order Kurtiformes; family Apogonidae; genus Sphaeramia; species Sphaeramia orbicularis. Next base: position 16,525,343 of record NC_043977.1, read on the forward strand.
AATGGCCTTTTCCGGTGTTTCCACTGATAGTGAGAGTAAGGATCACCAGAGACCATTCTGGGTAAAATCATCCAAATAATAGATCAGTTGATCCAGAATTGTCAACATGTACGTGTGTCATCAAGTTTCCATGTGGGACACAAAGTCAAGCTAGTGGGGAAACTCTGAAAACAATGGAACAAATTCTCAGTAAATCAACCAGGGACTAAACAACTATATCCTCACCAGAAAAAAGTCTTCATATAATATTTTATTTTGGAAGAGTTTTAAGTTTCATGCCTCCTCCATTATTGCCTCCCTTGTAGTTGCAGTCGTGCTGAAGATGACACCACAATATGTTTATGTAGCATCGATATGATGGCCAGATGTGCTGAGGGAGAGCTACACCTGCAGTGGAAATGCACCAAGCTGGTGGCAAAACCAAGCTGAGCTGATACCATTGATTAAAAAGCAAGATTTCACAAAATGTACAGGGTGGGGAAGCAAAATTTACAATGAACATTTAGTTGTTTTTTCTCAGCAGGCACTACATAAGTTGTTTTGAAACCAAACATATACTGATGTCATAATCATACCTAACACTATTATCCATACCTTTTCAGAAACTTTTGCCCATATGAGTAATCAGGAAAGCAAACGTCTAAGAGTGTGTGATTTGCTGAATGCACTCGTCACACCAAAGGAGATTTCAAAAATAGTTGGAGTGTCCATAAAGACTGTTTATAATGGAAAGAAGAGAATGACTATGAGCAAAACTATTACCAGAAAGTCTGGAAGATACTATTAAAGAAGAATGGGAGAAGTTGTCACCTGAATATTTGAGGAACACTTGCGCAAGTTTCAGGAAGCGTGTGAAGGCAGTTATTGAGAAAGAAAGAGGACACATAGAATAAAAACATTTTCTATTATGTCAATTTTCTTGTGGCAAATAAATTCTCATGACTTTCAATAAACTAATTGGTCATACACTGTCTTTCAATCCCTGCCTCAAAATATTGTAAATTTTGCTTCCCCACCCTGTATATATTTAAGTATGGGTGCTTCTATGAAACTGGTCCCTAAAAACAGGACATGGGGGCTAAAAATTCCAACCAGATATAGACTAATGTTATCAAGCAAGTTTGGAAACACTTTGGGTCTGTTTTAAAAATTAATATTTACTGAGATAAAAGAGAAACCATTTTTATTTATTTTTTATATTATTTTTATACAAAAATCTGCATGTAACACCATAAAAAGGACATGAAAATTACTACTATTTATTTGGAATACTTTTTTATTCTCTCACAGTTGCATTTTGGGAATCAAA